>NC_135483.1:196649842-196949842 GCF_052094955.1 Ictidomys tridecemlineatus | reverse complement strand
GCAGGAACACCACGGCCCCTGTTCCGTGTACAGTGGACAAGTTTGTTGAGCTGGATATGTGAGGAAAAGAGCCACGGCTCTCCTCTGCAGCCTGGAGCAGCTCCTTTTTCCTAAGAAAGCCGTGTGTCACAGGCGCGATTGGCTTGGGGGGTCGGGCAGCAGGAGCTCCTCTGCAGTCTGAGGTCTGGCTTTGGCGTCCTCTCCAGCAGTTGAGGGAGAGGGCTGCGTGGACTGTGCGTGTGTCCCTTGAGACTCCTCATCTGGTGAGCTGCCCTGGGAACCCAGCTCCTGGGCTGCCTCAGGTGCTGCGTGGAGTGCAGTACCTCCCGCTGTGGTGACACTTCCTTCTTGTCTGCCCCCCCTGGTGGACTGGGGACCTGCACCAAGGCCCCCGGTGAAGGTGCATAGAGGACAGGTTTACCCTGTGGTGTGGGCAGGGCCCTGGTTCCCAGCTCCTGCCCAGGGTAGCATTCCTGCTCTGCCCGCCTCCAGGTGGGCACGGGCGCGTCTGGGTGCCTTTGATGGTGATGACTGCATGTGGTCCCTGAAGCTCCTCATGTCTGCACCGAGGTTATTGGTTGAGGTTATTGGTTGTGGTTCTTTCTTGTCGCGCTCATTGAGACTGGAGCGGACTGTCGTTCCCTGTCTGCCTTCTCTGTGTCCATTCACTACTGAGTGACTGCAGATTCTCTCCTCCTGGAGGGGCTCGTAGGTCAGCTGTCTGAGCTCCTCACTTCCCTGGGAGGCCCAGAACTGTTCCTTGGCTGCCATGGCGAAGCGACTCAGCTCAGGGCTGTCAGGTGAAGCAGGCATCTCAGTGTGATTTTACACCTACGGAGGAGCCTTCACGTGGCAGTTTTGTTTAAGAATTTAGTTCAAAATGTGCTTTTAAATATTTGAAGGGAAACTTGAGCTGGGCATGGTGGTACATGCCTGTGATCCCAGCGACTTGGGAGGCTGAAGCAGGAGGTTGGTAGCTTTAGCAACTTAGTGAGTCCTTGTCTCCAAAAGAAAAAGGGCTGGGCATGTGGGTTCAGTCCCCAGCGCCCAAACAAACAACAAAAGGAAACTCAAAGTCGGCTAAGATGTCGAGGCCCCTGTGTAACTCTGGAGGGCCAGGCTATCTATCTTTTCCTGTGGAAGGTCGCAGGGTTCTCTCTTCTGCTCTTCACCTGTGACAGGGACTTCGATTCCAATAGTCCTCAGCATGTGGTGTCACTTTTATTCGTGTTTTCGTTGTTAACTCTGTGGTGTGCCCTCAGGCTTTCACGTGTCCCAGGTATTGGGAAAGCAGGGCTAAGTGTGTGTTCAGTGATCAAGGCATCAACACTAGGGAAGAACTCATCATCTGCCGTGGCCTTGACACCTGCTACCCGATATGTCGGCCTGCACCAGGTGCCTCCTGTATCAGGAAGGCTGCACGCACCAGCTGGGTGGTTCTGATCCAGGCATGCAGAGCAGGTGAGGCCGGGCCGTTCACGCAGTCCCAGTGCTGTGGAGTCCCCGTGCTGTGGAGACTGTACAACGGGACAGGTGCTGCTTGCCCTGCCAGATCCGGAGACGCGAGTCTGTCTGTCATCCCAAACTGTGTGACTGTCAGAAGATGTGGATGAGCATAACGGGCGTCCCACGCAGAGGTGATCGTGGGAGGGGGCCCCCCCTGGGTGGCTCTTTGATGAACATGTGGTGTTCAGTGCCCTGCCCTCATTCCTGCGTGGACCTGCCAGAGCCAGCTTCCTGGCTGGCCTGAAGTGACGGGTGCAGCTGAGGAGCCCTCCAGGCCCAGGGCCTTGGGAACCTGGCTGTGGCCTCAGGCCCGCTCTAGCCAGTGTTCTCCAGCAGGGCTGCTGGGCGCTGCCTTCTTACCTCTGTCTGGAGGCGCTCTTGGGCCCCAGGGGAAGATGCCTGGTCTTTGCAGGAGTGCTTGGGACTGGGGCAGGAGGGCCCTTCTACCTGGGGGTTGACCTGGGGCACTGAGGAGGGAGGAAGTAGCGTGAGAGAGAGGCAGGCGGTCCTGTCCCCTCCTGGCAGCCACCTGAGGGGCTGGATCGAAGCCTTCCCAGCCCACTTTCCAGCTCCTGCTGTGGTGGGTCACGGGGTTTCAATAGGGCTCTGGCCCTCTGAGGCTGGCCGTGCCCCTGAGGAGTAGGTTCCTCTTTTCTAATTTGCCTTTGGGGACTTTCCCCTTTTCCTCAGGACCACTTTGTGCTGCACACTCCTGAAGGCGGCCCAGGGGGTCCCTGGCAGTGTGCGTGGAGCCACAGGTCACCAGGCTGGACAGCGGCAGGCATCGGCCACTGTGTGCAGGCATCCCCCAGCAGGTTTGTTGGCGGGAGGCGGCTCTCACTCCACAGACGGCTTGCACAGAGCGAGGGGGACACGGAGGGGGACACGGCTAGTCAGGCTGCGCGGGGCCTGGCAGTTCCCTCATGTGTGCCTCTTAGAGGAGGCCCCTGCCCTCGGCAGCCTGGCCTCCCTTCCCTGTGCCCTTCTTAGAGCAGCAGGAGGACAAAGAGCACGGCTGTCCCCTGGAAGAGCCAGATGAGGAGAGTGAGACTCTAATGAAGGGACATTTTCAAAAGCCTCTCACCACTCTGAGGGACGTCGCTATCCTAGTGGAGCTGTGATCTGGTTCCTAGCCCATGTGGGCTCCTGCGCCCAGCCCTGCGCCCTCCTGCCCCCTGCGTTTGCTCTTGTGTGTGTGTGGGGGTCTTCTCAGTTGGCGTCAGGGCCCTGGGCTTCTGCTGTGGCCTCTGTTTGCTGACCCTTTGCGTCATGATCATTGCACGTTAGGGGTAGGGCAGAGAAGGGGCAGCTTCCCTCCATCCTGCGTCTGCCTGCAGTCCCCACCCTCTGCCTGTGGGGCTCAAGGTGGACAGAGGGTGGGGCCTTCTCGGGCCCTGGCTCCTGCCCTCCCTTGGACATTACCCTCTTAAAGACTCACTGTGCAGCCTCTGTTGTGTGGGACCAGTTTTCTTCCTCCTCTGCAGTGTCCCTGCATCTGGTCCTGGAGGAGAGAGCGAGCTCAGTGTGCTCCCACCAGTGCTGCCCTCTGGTGTGAGTGCCACGCTCTGTGGAGCCCTGCACCAAGCCTGGAGGAGAAACACATGGCGGCTTCGGCCCCGCCTGTGGCCTGATGGTTTCCCACTCACCGAATCATGGATCTGTGAATTAGCAAGAAGTTCTACCTTCTCACCTCTCTGCTGGGTCAGAGCTGTACATCCCAGGGCTGAATGGCTGGTGTCCCCGACCACTTGCCCAGCAAGACTTCCTGTGGTTCGTGGTTGACCCTGAGCACCTGCTGGACGGCGGCCCCTCTGGGGTTTGACCAGCCAGAGGGTGACCCCCCCCCTTGACCACAGAGGAAGGCTTGTGCAGTAAGGCCCTGGAGAAACGGCCTGGGGCTGCCCTGGCCAACCTCCTCCTGCCCAGGGGAGACCCAAGAGCCCCTCGTTGGAGGGAGCAGCACTCAGAGCCTGCTCTCGGGCCCCTGGCTGCCCTAGAGCCTGCGGCCTCCCCAGATACACCCGAGGAGAGGAGGGGAGGGTGGGTGGCCGGGTATTCTGGGGACCAGGCGTGGAGAGCTGTGGGGATGCTGGGCAGCAGGGCCCGGCCCTCGGTGGAGAGCAGTCAACTTGGGTCTCACACAGCCCCAGCTGGCACCACTCTTCATGTCCTGTCTCTGGTCCTGCAGTGGCCCGTGGCTGTCTCCTTCCCTCACACTTCAAGGCCTTTCTCCAGGAGCAGGAAACATAAATGTGGGACAGAAATAGCTCACGTGTGAATGGCAGCCAGGAATGAAGAGGAGGGGAGGGCCACTTGAGCAGCAGGCCACAGAGGCCTCTGCTGCCCGCGGCTCTGACTGGGAGTGCTGTGGCCTCAGCCCATTGGGCTTGGTGAACGTTCCTGCCCTGAATTAAGCAGTGTTTGGGGTGCGCTTTGTGACTCGTGGCCAAGACTCTTGAGGCAGTCCCCGTGTCCTCTGCCCCTTGTGTAGCGTGACAGCATGGGTATGAGAAACCCGACGTCCGGCGGACAGCGGACTCCCCCCAGCAAGCGCCAGCAGAGCACGGCAGTGCAGCACGCGCCGTGGAAGGGCGGCTCTGGCAGAGGGATGCCGACTCGGCATGACCCTGGTTCTGCGCTCCTGCAGGCTCTTCTGCGCTGTCGTGGCCGCACGGTGTCGTTGTTCTGCATGCCCAGCTCCTCGTCTAGTAGCCACCAGGGCGTCCTTGCTTGGCCTCTGTGCCCCCTCACCACATGCAGTGTGCCCCTGAAGGGCTTCAGTCTAAGAACGAAGGGCCAGGGAGTGGGGACATGTGCAGCTTATGACCTCTCTGCTCCATGTCCAGACCTGTGAAGGTGCTGGTCACTGCCAGTAGGTGTCCAGAGCCAGCAGACCCAGGATGTCTGCGCTAGCTGGCTTCCTGTGCTGAGGCTGCGCTGCCCCTGCCTTGGCTACTTGAAGGCTGGCACAGGTCTGGGCCTTCTGAGATGGGAACAGCTAAGGAGGTGGCCGGGGGAGGACTGGCTCCTGAGCTCTCCAAAGCCTCATGCAAGCCCTGACTTCTTCCTAGGAGAGAGTGTTGCCAGGCCCCTGCAGGCCATCTTGCTGTCTGGCAACCCACCTGGGTGGGGAGGATGACAGCAGTAGCGTGGGGCTGCTTCCTGGTGCCCTTTCCCAGCAGTCCCCCAAACGCACCTACAAAGCAGGTACTCTTGTGTTCCCCCTTCCCAACAAGGAACGGAGGCCCAGAGAGGGAGAAGGCCCTCTCCCGGGCTTCCGCCAGGCAGAACCTCTGCCGGGCTGGGCTGTCTTGTGCTCCTCCCAGCTCGTTCTCTGTGGCCACTGGCTCAGGGTGGATGACGGTGCGTTGTTGGGTGTCTGCTCCTGGGTTGTGAGTTCAGTTGGGGGCGAGCCTCAGAAGCGAGTCAGGGACCCTGAGGCTGACGAGGCGTGATGCTGGCCAGGTGTGCAGCAGCGTCCCTGGAGAGACCTGGAGTACACACGTCTTCGCTCCTGCCTGCTCTGGGGTGGGGCGCCCCACGGTGTTTGTGCAGACCAAGAGTGGTGGTCAGAAAGTTTGCTGAACCAGCAGAACCCCTCCTAGAAACCCTCTGCACTTCTGCTGCTCAGAAAAGCACATTTAGTAGGGTCATGTGTGGAAGGCCTGCCTTCAGCAGCACCAGCACCATCACGGGCCAGGTGTGAGCATGTGTTGTTTCAGAGACCACGTAGCGGAGGCTGGGATAGGGGGCCTTTCTGACACTGACACTGGCTCTCCAGGGACCTGGGCACAGTTCCCTGGGAGTCCTGGGCAGAGGATGACCACGATCCTTGGAGCCTATGCTGCCCCTGGGCATTGCTCCCAGAGCTCTGCTTCTGAACAATGTCATGTTTCCAGGCTCTCATCGGGCGTCCAGGGTGGAGAGAAAGTGCAGAGCCTGAGCAGGAAGGTCCTGGTGGAGTGTTGAAGGCCAGAGTTTAGGAAGGTGTGCGGTGGCCGAGCTGCCCATCCTGGCTGAGGCCCTGGGGCCCTGCTGCCCACCCTGTTCTTGGATCAGGGTGTGAGCTCCACTGGGGAGGTAGAGGCCAGGGGGTCCGACCTTCTGTGCACACTTCTAGATGTCCCCATGCATCCTGAAGCCCCTTCCAGAAGATTCTTTCAATGAATTGTCTTGGCCTGGCCTGGTGCAGGTGGGTGGGAAGTGAGGCTGGGGTGGCCCGTTAGTTGGCCAGGCTAACTGGGTGGGTCTGGCCTCAGTTCTTATACTGGTGCTCCAACTCCATCTCCAGTAATCCCCATGGGCTCTGTGCCAGAGGGCCTGGGGGGCCTGCTGCTGGGCAGGTGTCCCCTGGCTTGTTCAAGAGAAGAGCATCTTTTGCAGCCTTTGTTTGGTGTCTTGACCAGGAAGGGAGGAGACTGGAAGGCTTAGTTCAGGGTCAGGTGTCCATCACACGTTGCCGCAGTCTCAGCAAATGGAGCATGGCTGGGTGGTCTGAGTGCCACTGTCTGCCAAGGCCACGTCCTCAGGTGTAGCCACTGACCTGCTAGACCTGGAGTTCCTCAGCTGAGCTTTTGCTGCTTCCAAGTTTATGAGAAGGTGAAAATTGATAGGAAAACAAGTGGAGACCTGATCTGTTCAGAAAGATGGCTTCCCAGGAAGGAGTTGGGGTCTCCTGAATGCAGATCTGTCAGGGATGTCCAGTAGCAGACCCTCAAGGTGGTGGAGTTCTCTGAGATCATCAGTCGCCAAAAAAATGACTTAAATACATCGATTGTCGTACCTTAGCCAGGCAGTGTGGCATGTGTGTTGTAAGAATGGCCTCAGCCTTGGGGACACGGGACATCCAGTCACTTGCAGTACTAGTCGCTCTGCCTTCCTCTGTGTCTGCTGCCTGTGTTGCGATTGGATGTTTCCGTTGTGGACCATGAGGGCAGTGCCCCTTGCTCTCCAGGGAGCTCAGGGGCTGGCAGTTGGAGGCATGTGTGCAAGTCCCCCTGTGCAGCTGGGTGTGGACCTGAAGTAATCAGCTTTATTGTCCACTGGTCTAGAGATGGCTGAATGACGTTAGGCACTCAGTGAAACTGCTGCGTGAGCGTAAATCATCTGAGACTGATTGAACACTAAACTCCATTCTTACTCTTTCTACAAATCTGGAAACTTTTAGAACTTGTTTAGCCCTCATTTTAATATTGTTCATGCAGAAATAGTGTCGTTTTTTATGCAAGACCAGAAAAGAAAAAAAGAAGGAGAGAAACATTGGACCCCCCTTCCATCTTTCCTATCTGGCCCTGGAATGGCCTTTACAAAGGAAGGGCGCCTGGCCACCCAGCGTGCATTGCGTGGTGCCTGGAGGGTGTCTTCACCCTGTAGAGAACGGGCACTCCCCAGTGAAGACCTGCAGGTGCTAGGGGTTCTGGCCTGACCAGGACTGGCGGGCCAAGCAGAAGAATGGAAATGTCCCTGGTGCTGCTCAGAGCGCAGAGAGGACAGCGAGCTCCCCCTGAAGCTTGCCACCATACCTGCCACTTGTTCATCCCTTTCACAGACTGGACTGCCCACCCAGGGGACACTGACCGCCAAGTCGGACAGCGTGCCTGTGTCCATGCTACTCAAGCAGATGTAGCATTTCGTCTCGTCCCTGGAGCTGCCGCGGCTGTGTCTGAGAGCCAGCTCCTGTCTGGCTGCACAAAAGCACTGTGCTCCCCGTCTGATGGGGCCGGGGCTTCTGGGCCTGAGGACCTCACCACATGCTCTTGGCAGGGTCATGGGGGCTGCTGCCAAGACCTTGGACTTGAAGGCGTTTCGTTTTCATATGTATATATTTTTGCTAACTAGAAAGTACCACGCAGCATCCTGCTCCTGTTTGACAGTCAGTGTCTGCCATGTGCTGTCCCCAGTCTCTATTAATAAGTGGATAAAGCATTTTTTGCAGCGTCTGCTCTGTGGCACAGGGGTGACGGCTTTGTTGAGCGCCTCCGGCTCCAGTGGCCTGGCAGAGGTGACTCTGACATCCATGTAGTTTTTCCCATTTGAGGTCCCTTTGCAAGTGAAGTTTTTGCAGGCTCAGGCTCGGACAAGAAGATTTCAAGAGGAGACAGAGCTGAACTTGCCTATAATTCCAGCTTCTCGGCGGCTGAGACAGGACAATCATGTGTTCAAGTCCAGTTTCAGCAACTTAGCAAGACTCTGTCTCAAAAATTTGAAAAGGGCTGGTTTTGAATGGTGGTTGAATGCTTGCCCAGCATGTGCAAGGTCCTAGTTCAATCCCCAGTACTGCAAGAAGTTTATAGGGACTTCAGCAATTTGTTTGCACACTGAGTTTTTAGGCTGTTCTTGCATCTGTTGTGTTCTACGTGCTGTCCTCACGGGAACTCGGAGGTAAGCAGGGCTGTGCGGTTCATCTGCTGTTTGAGACTGTTAGTAATGCAGGCACTGCACACCACCACCTGGCATCATCGTGCATATGCTGTGCTCTGTGTTTGGAGGACTTATCTCGTTTAATCTTTGCAACCTGTAATAAAAGTATCCGCAGTGGGTTCCGCGAGTTGCTTCTGCCACCTGGGCACACACTGTGTGGCCCCCAGCTGCGGGCGTGGTTCTCTTGTTGCGCTCAGCCCCATTCTACATGGAGGCCAAGCGACGGGTCCAAGGTCCACAGTGCCAGGTGGGGAAGGTGCTCCTGGGCCATGGGCTGACCCTAGAGTGTCTTCCGGGGCCAGGGACTCGCACAGGCCTGGAGGTGGCTCTCCCTGAAGGTCCAGGCGCACTACAAGGATGCAGCTCCATGCTGCTCTCTAGGGGAGGAGGCGGCCTTTATCACTGTGGGTTGCAGTTCCAGTGAGCAGTTCCTGCGGACAACCCGCATGGCCTTCAAGGCCAACTTAAACTGAGGAAAAGAGCTGAAACTGTTAGGAAGACAAGAGGATTTCAAGAGGGGAGAGAGCTGGACACCACGGTGGGGGCCAGCTGCGCGTCTCTGGTGTTCGTGGCTGCTGGACATAGCCTCTGTTGGTTCCCAGTCACCCCCACAGGTCACACGGGTGCCGGGTGGAAATGCTTCCCTCCGTGGTGAAGAGAGGAGGTGGCGTTCGCTGGACACAGAGCGGCAGGAATGAGCCCACTTCAGTTGTCACTCCCTCGGCTCCCGGGGCCCTGGGCGTGAGGAGCCAGGCGTGAGGTGGGCCAGGACAGCACGGCGTCTGGGGCCTGAGACTGGGCCTGGGCTTCTGTGCCACTTGCACACTCTGCCCACTCTGAGTGAACCTTGCATATGCCAGAGTGAGGCTGTGAGGGCCACGGCCCCAGGCAATGGGTCTGATGGACTGTATGCAAACTACTGGGCAGTGCCCAGGCCTGTCCCTTCCCTGCCTGAGCCAGTCGTGGCTTCCTGTCCTCTGCATGGGGAAGGTCAGACTCTGTGCCCAGACACTCTTTAGCCTCTCGGGGGTGAGGCCCAGCTCGTGAGGCCTGGGAGGAGTGGGTAGGCACGGTGCGCTTTTCCCATGGGTGCCTTTAAGGAGCCTCTGGGGAGCGGAGGCCCAGCACTTCAGCAGGGGCACTGGACTCCACCCAACGTCACTGAAGTACATGGGTCCTCCACCGTGTAACTGAGAAGAGGGAAGGAGCCCAGGAGAAGTCTGGCCGAGGGTGGGTGTGCCTTCCCTGGGGACGCTGTCCTCCCCCTCTCCCGTGGCTGGCTGAGTCTCATTCGAGGAAGGCAGAGTCGCCCTCCCTCACCAGGTCTCCACAGAAGGCCTCCCTCTCTGCTCCATTTTCCCGGCTTGGCCCTGTGAGACTCACTCATCATTTCTAATCTGAATAGCCAGAGGAATTTGTTGCCAGTTTGCCTTGCCCTCGATCTTGAAGTGAATATGCAGAAATGTCCTGGAACCTGGATTTGATGCTTCCTTTTGGCCCCGTTAGTTCCTCACAAAGGGTCACACGTTCCTCTGGGGACGCTGTCCTCCAAGTGGGCAGAGTCCTTGGCTTTCCGAGGGAAGCCGTAGGAGGCACGGTGTCCTGTCTGCGCTGGTGTGCCACGGCCTTCGTGTCCCTCGCTGATTTGGCGAGTTGTCTGTTTGTGACCTCATCAGCGGTTGTTTTCCTGGATTAGGGAATTATTCCTGATCCCATGGTGAGGACACAGAACCTAGAAAAGATTGGTGGCCTCGCTTGTGTGCATAGCCTCCTGGCCCCAGTGCAGCAGGGCTCTGACAGTTCAGTGTGTTCAGACTCATTGGAGGCCACACCACAGTGTGTGGCATTGGACCACCAGTCTTCTCCATGAAGAAGCGGGCAGCAGCAGTGCGAGTCCCAGGCCTACCTGGTCTCACCGCGGGTTGCCTGCCCAGGCTATGGCTCTCCTGGCAGTGGGGATGGCTCCCCGGGGCCACCCGGCACGAAGAACTTCTGGAGTGGTGGTAAACACCTGCCCTGTGGCACCTCCAGCCTTGTAATGCTTCTGACGGTGACTGCTGTGACACACTTTTCAAAACAGCACAGACAGAGAGGAGATGCCCCTTCCCAAGGTGCTGTGGCTGGAAGTGAAGGAGGGGAGGTGGCCATTCTCAAGGCTGTGCCTGCTGCTGCTGCCTGCACTGCCCTGTTGACAGGCCTCCCCATCAGACAGGACAGGTGTTCAGGACTCTGTTGCTGTCTGGGGCCCAGAGGAGAGTCAGAGTGTGTCCTTCTAGACCAGAGGAGAGAGCAGCATTGAGCAGAGGCTCTGGCCCAGGGCATCTCTCAGGGACCTCTTGGAATGGTAGGGCACCAGGGTGGAATGGTGGTCTGAGCAGGAGGAGCTTCCTGCTGTTCTCGTCCCCTTCTGCAGTTGTGGAAAAGGCCAGTGGGAGACTCGGTGTTCACCACTCCCCGGGAGAGGAAGGTGCACTGTGTCCACAGGTGTTTTCTTTCCTTTCCCACAGGAAAGCTCAACTCTGCCTCACCTGCTTCTGTCCAGTGAGGTTGGGAGGTTTTATTCTGCTCATCTGGAGAAGAGGAACAGGCACTGGGATGCAGAGATGGCTTTGTAAGAAGCGGAGCCTCCTTGGCCCTTCCACCCAGAGCTCTCTTGAAGATGGGCTTGACCGCAGTCATGCTGCCCTTCAGGGGAGAGCTGGCCAGGATGGCTGTTCCACACTTCCCAAGAAGTGCCGGTGCACTGTGGACTGAGTTAGACATGTGGCTAGCGGCTACCTGCAGTGCAGCAGGCGCCAGGCTGAGGGTCTGCAGGGCCTTCACGCATGCGCTTGGATGTCCAAGGCTTAATCCCTTTGAACATATTGCTGGGATGGAAACCAGTGCCGCTTAGCCCCGAGTGGGAGCGCCTCTCCAGCTGGAGGGCTGCGTTGATCTCGCGAGTCCATGCCCTTGTCAGGGTTGAGTGGGAGACGGCAGCTTGGTTCTGGGGGAGAAGGGCGGGCTGACTTGTTCTGGGGGCTCATGGAAGAAGCAGAAGTGGCTCAGTGGCGCTGGCGAAAGGCATGTGCAGGGCATCTTCCTGGGGACGGTGTCTCATCTTCGGCACGCCTCCCTATAGCCCAGGTCTGTCCTCTGCTCAGTCACCATCAGCATCCCTACAGGATTTCAGCTGTGTCCCCTTGCAAGTTGGGCTTCTGTTGCATGCTGGGGAGCATGGCAGGACCCTACGCCAGGTCTATCCTCAGCTCTTCTCCCTCAGGGGTGCTCCTTGGTTGCTGTGGACACTGCTGGGTTGCTCAGCACTTGCGTGAACGTTGGCATTGCCCTGTTAAACTGAGTACCAGCAGGTGTGCATGGCAGTGTCCCGCTAGGCCTCCTCGCTCGAGCCTTTGTTCCGGTGGTCATGCCCAAGTGCCTGAGTCTACAAAGGGACTAGTGTGTCTGCTGGTTCAGGACGTCAGGTAGACCGGGGCGCTCTCGCCCAGGCGGCAGCACCAAGCACCCCTGTGCTGAAGTACCTTTGTGGGTGGCAACCTTCCTGCTGTTACAAGGACCAACTGATGGTCCTGTTGTACAGGCGCCCCGCACCACATTGTTCACCAGTGTCGGCCTTTGGAGTGTGGAGTGTGGGAGCGGAGTCGAGGGGGTGGGCACCCCACGCGGGCACCCCACCCAGTCCTGAGCACGTGAAGCAACAGGTGGGGTGTGGCAGAGAAGGGACGCTTCCTGACAGTCCATTTTTGAGGAAACGGGGCTGTTCCTGGGGAAGTTCCCAACGGAGCCTCAGCTCTGACGTGTTAAGATGTGGTAGGGTCCTGGGTACATGCGGTTCAGCCATGGCCCATGACTTCCCGAGTGGCAGGGTCTCTGCTCTTGTTGCTCACACGCCTCTGACCACCTGGGAGAAGCCTGTGATGGCATTGTCCTCAGAGGGAGTGGTGGACACTGGATGGGATCCCCGTGGAGTGCTTGGCTCTCCTCAGTGATGAGGGCCACTGTGAGGACTGGCACTTCAGGACATCTTAAATTTCAGGTGCCCAGGGTCCCTCCTGGATGTGGAGGCTGCAGCATGTGGGGTTCTTCACTGCATACATATCAGGTTTGCATGCATCTTCTCTCTTCTCCCTGTGATGCCCAGGGGTCTGCCAACCTCTGAGAAGCCACAGCTCCGACAGGGAGCCAGGTTGGCTGGGAGCTGCGTTCCACCTGTCTGTCTGCCGCAGGGGTGCCCAGACAGTGCACCCCTGAGATGCTTCCATCCAGATGTCTGGCTGAGGGTTGCCTGGTGGTGTTCTGCACACTCACCCACACACTCACACTCACGCTCACCCACACACTCACGAACACTCACCTGTCGTCCTCACCGAGGGGACCCCGGGCACTCCCCTGTGGCCGCTTCCTCCCTGTCGTGCCTCAGCGCCTTTGCATGCCTGCCTTGGGGTGGAGTGCAGCAGAAGCACAGCCCGGGAGAGTCCTGGCTGAGTCTGAAGAACGTCTTGTGCCTGGAACTTTGGTTTTCACTTTTTTTCCTGTTTGTTAAAGAATTAGGAAGTGATGAGCGCAGTTTGTGGCCCCTGGCAGGGCAGGGCTGTGTGGGGAAGCTGCTGCGTGCAGCTTCCTCAGCTCACGGTGGGTGGGGCGCAGGAGGGCTGTCCGTCACAAGCTGTCCCCACCTTTGTTTAAGGACACCACAGCCTGGCAAGTTTCCACAGGGGCTCAGGCCACATAGCCGGTGACCCACAGGGCCCAGACTGGAGCTCCACACCCTGCCTCAACCCTGTGCTGACAACAGCTCTGGTTCCTGTCCTGGGTAGGGCCAAGCTGACTGTGACCTTCAGGATGGGTGGGCAGGGGTGGCCACACCCACTGCTCCTGGCGAGAGGGTTGGGGGCTCCGTTCCCCTGCCTTGTCCTCAGCCACTCTTTCCATCAGGGCTTATGCTAGAAACTCAGGGGGCCCAGAGGGTATCAAAACCCCTCCTCTTGGTGTCCAGATGCCCCCCCTGTGTCCCTGAATGGCCCGTACAGTAAGTAGCATGAAGTTCAGTTCCTGTTTGCTCTTTCATGGGAAGATGAAGGGAAATGGGCCTTTGGTGTTTTTTCTCTTGGGTCCAGGACCACCCAAGGCTGCCTTGGCGGTGGAGTGAGGCAGAAGCACCAGCTGCCTCCGTCCCCGTCACTTGAGATAGGAAGGTCGGGGAGCTTCCGGGCCACTGCTTCCAGCACTGTCTGCCTCAGGTAGTCGTGGGAGCGGGTATGGCCTCTAGTCCAACGCTGTCTGAATTAATTGCTACCAGGCTGAGGGGAGGTGACTCCCAGCCCCCTTGGCCACACTGCCACATAGGTCCACCCTAGGAAAGGCCCCACTGGGCAGTACTGCCTTGGTTTGTGACTTTGTGACTTAGCGTCAGGGAAGAAGAACAGAAATGAGCAGATGACAGTTTCTCTTAAATGCCAGCCAGCATTGTGACCCTGATCTGCAAGGCCCTGGAACAATGGAGGCCACGAGAAATGCCATGGGATGACCTTTAGAATCAAGGCACTGCTGCGCAGCTGGCCCTCTGCACCTGAAGAAGTGAGACTGTGACCCGGAGTGCCCGCCCGGGTGAGGGCCTTGCAGGATGGGGCTGTGCGTGTCTCCTCACTGCTGCCAGGCAGAGTCCACCCTGCAGGATGTCAGACTCTTATTCATGGTCAGGTGATAGTGTGCCCAGGGCAGGGCCCGGCATGCCCTGTGAGTGCACACGTGCACATGTGTGCTTTGAGAGTGATGGCCAACTGTGTGGGCAGAGTGCTTAGGCCCACGGCTGCGGGTCAGCCTGCACACGCCTGTGTTGGGTTCAGCCCATTTCCTACTGGGCAGCCTCATCTGCAGAATGGGGCCATGCCGTCTTTAGATCTCTGTGGCCTTTGTGGGGTTGAAGAGTCACCTGTAGGTGACCTTGCTGCTGGTCATGGCTAACTGCTGGCTCTGGTCTTGTGGAGGGCGGGAGCCGCAGTGCCCTGCCAGAAGCTTCTGTAAAAGCAGTGCCTGTCCCACAGAGTCGGGAGGGTGGAGGGGCTGGAAAGGTGTTGCATCATGAGGAGCTGATCATGCTGTTGGGAAGACAGTGCCACAGAGGAGACACTGCAGCCTGCTTCCCTGGGCTGTGTGCGTGTGGACCTGGTGGCCAGCCGTTCTGCTGTGGTGGGTTCTGGTGGGACGCTGTATTTAGAAATGAGGTTCAGCAGGATCAGCAGAGGAGAGAGAAAGCCTGTGGGCAGCAGGGACACGGGAGGCAAGCCCTGGTGTAGCAGAGGCCGCCTTTGACCTAGCTGGGGTGCGTGGCTCCCCCTCGATACCAGGCAGCACTCTTTTATTTTGGGACATTTGAAAAAGAATGCCACCTGTGAAGGTGGGGGAAGTCCCTCCCTGTCCTGGCTCCCTGAGGTCCCCGTTGAACATTTTGGTTCGCTGGTCTTGCTGGTGGTGACACAGCTTTCTTCCTCCTGAGCTGGAGCCAGCTGTTTTGCCCTCTCCCCGTCAGCTGGCCCTGGTCACCGCTTTGAAAGCAGGTGGATGGGAGAAGGCTTTGGGGTGTGTCCTGCAGGTCTGGCCTCAGCCTGTGGGAGCGCCACTGGCAGGCCTTCTCTGGCTCCTTTGCTGGCTTCCCTTGAGTGGAAACGGGCCTGAGAGGGCTGCAGCCCTGTTGACAGTTGACCATGGTCACCAGTGTGGCCTCGCGTGACACCGGGGAGAGCCACATTGCTGTCTCACTGTTGAGGAAAGGGAGGCTGTGGGGAGCCGGCCTTCTGCTGAGGCCCAGGCCAGGCAGGCAGCCTCCCTGCCCCCAGCTCCTGCTGCCCCCAGTGTTGTCCTCCCCTGGCCCTGCCAGGTGGACTCTGGAGTGCCCTGCTTTCTCCACCACAGTCCTCCCTTCCTGGAAGAGAGAGCCCAGGGAACCTGCCTCGGGCGGGCGGAACTCTGCTTTTCTCCACCCTCAGCTCTCAGTAGTTCCCTAAGTACAGCAGTTTTCTCTGCTCTTTTCCTGTGCCCACAGCCACCATCACCTCTGCACTAGAAGTTTGAGTGGGCTCCAGTCTGGCCCACAGCTTCCAGAAGCCCTGCCCCATGATGGGCACACTGCACGTGTCCCCCAGCGGCCCCTCAGCCCTGCCTACTGGTGGTCTGGACACACACTTGTACTTCAGTGTCAGTGTGACCGTGACCCGGTGCTGCGCTGTGTGTTGAAGCCAACTGTTGGGTTGTGTCCGCGGCTGTCCTAGGACAGGCTGGGGGCCAAGGTGGGGTACGTGGCCCACCTTTCTCTAGTAAATTTGCTTTCCTTTTTACTAGCTGCAAGCAGATAATTGGAAGTCTTGCGTTGGTTTGTGGAGGGTCTCAGCTGTGCCCAGCAGACCCCGTTGTGTGTGTTCTCCAGTAAAGAGGCTTCCTGGGGAGGAAGGGGCCAGTGCTGCCCTGGGGTTGCGCAGCCCCTAGCGCAGCCTGCCTCTGGAGGGCCCCATGGGCCTGGGCTGCTCAGTATGGGGCATGGTGGGCTGGGTGCAGTGGCTGCATGGCCTAGGGAGGTGCCCCTAGGCTGGACCCCACACTCCTCTCTGCATCCCTTTTGGTGCTGACTCCTAAGCCCCTCAGCATCCTGAGCACCTCACCTTCAGGTGGCGGGACTGACTCTCCCTGATGCTTGCTCTCATCAGGCCCTGGCCCTGCTGAGGGGGGTTTCTCCCCCTTTGTACAGGGGTCAGGTACTTCTTTTTTTTTTTTTTTTTTTTAAAGAGAGAGAGAATGAATGAGAGAGAGAGAATTTTAATATTTATTTTTTTTAGTTTTCGGCGACACAGCATCTTTGTTTGTATGTGGTGCTGAGGATCGAACCGGGCTGCAGGCATGCCAGGCGAGCGCTACAGCTTGAGCCACATCCCCAGCCCCAGGGTCAGGTACTTCTGAAATGGGATTTTCTGAGTCACCAGGTTTTTTTGCAAGATGTTTAAAATTCTTCACCCAGAAGCTGGGGAGGGGGCTGGTCCTGGCCCAGCCTTTGTTGGGGGAAGCTCCTAGGATTCAGAAGGCAATTACACGTTAATGCTCTGGAGGCCTCAGCATGGAGAGGCCAGCTGGGCTGTCTAAAAGGCCTTTCAGTGTATTGTTTCAAGGAATCCATGCGGGGGGGGGGGGGGGGCTCCTGGGCCCACACCAGGCTCTCTGGGAAAAGCACTTCTGAGGAAGGGCTGGGCTGGAGCAGGGGCTGGAGTGGGTGCCTGGAGGGAGACTGCTTCTTGGTGGGCTGCGGACGGTGGCTCTGGGAGCTGGCAGCGGCCATCCACAGACCTGCAGGCCTGGCAGGCATTTCTAGGCCAATTCTTCAGGGACAGTTAGTTGCATTTTTCTTTTTTAAAGTAAAACTATATCTAATTGAATTTACTGTTCATCACTGGGATGGAAACTGAAACTCAATGTCCTTCCCACTGAAGGACCTCAACAGGGTTTTGCATGATGCTGTTGGGTGCCTTTTCCCGCACAGCTTTTGGTCCCTTGTAATTTCTTTTGGGTTATATAACAGGGACAGTCACTCAAAATGATGTGAAAGATGGCCTTCTAGTCCCTGGTAGTTTATATCCATCCTATGCCCTCTTTCAAAATCAGAAAAAAGGAGTAGATGAATATGTTCTGCTGGTCCTGAAGCTGGTGCTTGTGGACATTGGGGGTGTTCCTAAGCCACACACTTCAGCCTCACCAGGACTCTGGATTGAGTGCCAGGGGACCCTTTCCTGGAATCAGGAGATGCCTTTTCAGTATGGGTTGGGGGTCTGTTCTTTGCAGACCCTGAGCACCTGCTTGCTGTGGTCCTGGGCTCTGCGCGTGGCTCTGTCACTGTCCGCGTGCCCCTCGGGTTCCTTTGGCTTCGGGATGGCAGTGTTGACAGGATCGCGTTCTCGCTGCAGAAGCTCTCCAAGGCCTTGAGTCATCCATCCACCAAACAACAGCTGCTGGCCTGCAGCGCAGCCATCGAGAGCACTTATTTACTGCCTGGCCCACTGACCGGACCCCAGGAGGGCCTGTGCTCCTGGTACATCCCTGCACCCAGCAGGCACCCTGGTTCCTGGGGCACCCTGTGCTCCTAGTGGGTGCCCCACTTCCACTGCCATGGTGGTAGCTCCACCGTGGAACACAGAGTGCTTGTTGCCTGCTCAGGTGGGCCTTTGTCCTGCTGGCAGTGTCCTGCCCAGGGACCCATGGCCAGGCTGCAGACAGAGGGCTGAGGGGCAGGAGCATCGGACTCAGCACAAAGGCTTGTTCCTAGGAGGGTGCACTCTGTGCCTGGGTGGGCAGGGCTCTGTGGGCCAGGTGCTGCTGGACATTTGTAATCTCTTTAAGATCTCAAAACTGCACGGACTTGGAGAACAAAACAGAGAGCACCCACACAGATAGCTCCAGTGCTGGCCGCTGCCAACGAGGACTTCCAAGTAGAAATTAACCTAAATCAGAAAGGTGGCTGCTCCTGCGTTAATTGCAAGTTGTCTCTGAAGCTGTTTTGGTCCTCCGGGCTGGCAGCAGGCTGGCTGTGGGCCTCCCATGGATGACTGCACGTTGGCACCCAAAAGCCTGAATTCCAGAAAGTGGGGGGTTGGACTTGGTGGTTTCCTAAAAGCCATCAATCTTTAGGTGACCTGATGAAGTTTCTTCTCAAAATCCCACTCCTGGCCTCTGGGGGCAGGAGACCCTCTCCATCCCCACCTGACTCTTCAGCACAGGGGATATAAACAAACCCCTGTCTATTTTCAGCACGCTGGTTGGTGTGTCAGCTGGGGCTTGCATGCGTTGGTGGCAAAGCTGTCCCTGGCCCTGCACTGGCCCTGGCAAGCAATGATGACTCCTACATCCTCCTCTTGAGGGGATTCCTGGTTTTCTTGTGACCCCCCAGCCCTGAACTAGGTGTCAGTGGCGTGGGGACCCCCAGCAGCCAAGGCTTCGGGGATGCCCAGGAACGGTGAGGTGGGGCACCCAGTCACAATGGTGTGGATACTCAAGAGCAACGCTCACTGTTACTGCTAAAAGACACTTCTCTGTGTGTTTAGGGGAGGGAGAAGTGGTAACCTAAAGATCCTGGGACCTTCCAGTGTCACTAAGAGAGGGGTTTGGAGGGACAGGGAATTTGGACATGAACAGCAGGCTGCGCGCCAGGAACGCAAGCAGACCTGCATGTGCACCAGGTGCATCCTGGTCCCACACCTCAAACTCAGTCCCTTGTACAACAGGGACAGTCACTCAAGATGAGGTGAAAGATGGACTTCTGGTCCCTGATAGTTGACATCCATCCTACCCCCACTTCCGCTGGTCCAGCAGCTAGTGACTGTGGACATTTGGGGTGTTCCTGAGCCACACGTTGTTAGCCTCACCCAGGAATCTGGCTTGAGTGCCAGGGGTGGTTTGCTAGATGGCTGCCCTCGTCGTCCATCACGGGAGCAGAGGGGTCCTCAGCTGAAGACTTTACCCATCAGGACTGATGGAACACAGGGCTCAGGAGGCATGAAACCAAGAAGGAAGGGAAAGCCCCGGGAAGGGGCTGCCCACCTCCACTGCAGGTGCACCCCCCAGGATGGCCATGCTTCCCCGGGGACTTTCAAACAGAAACCCTGCAGCAACCTCCTGGGGCCCTGATGTGGCATGTGTACACGGTGACGTGACACCTGGGGGTGCCCATAATATAGCCTTGTGGGAAGCTCCTCCTCCTTTTTTTTTTTTTTTTAAGTTAGTTAGACACAGTGTTTTTATCTTGTTCATATATATTTCTGTGGTGCTGTGCTCGAACCCGGAGCCTGACTGTGCGAGGCGAGCTCTCTGCCACTGAGCCCAGCGCAGCCCTCCTTTCTCTGTATAGGGAGGGAATTAACTGGGACTGGCCACCATGTGAGAGTTTGATAACACGGAGGACATCAGCTCTCCTTTGGGAAGTAAATATGGAGTGCAGTACAGTAAAAATTGTGGGTTTAGTTTTAAATTAAGAGAGTTGAGCAGACTTTTTCTGGTTAATGTTAGGGGACTTTCGGTAAAGCTGATAAACTCCACATTTGTCCTGACTCTTGGTGACTTCCTATTTGGAGTGATCTTTTCCATAGTAGATAGGGCCCTGTTTATCTTATTCTCTCTTTGCCTAAATCTAAAGGGTGAGTGAAGATTTTGATGCTTTTCTGAAATTTAGGAAGTAGTTCCCTCTTCCAAGGATGTCCTTGGAGGGTGCTGAGGGCACAAACTTGATGCAGGCTTGTGTTCTGCGTGGGGATGAGGGGCACAGGGCAGGGGTGGTTGTGGACAGAGCCATCCTGCTGGCCCAGCCTGGGAGGCCCGGGGTGGGTCCTGCGGGCGCCCTGGGAACCCCGAGTGCTCTGCCCTGCAGTCTGGGCTCTCCTCCCCAGGACAGGACGCGTGAAGGAGAGGCTCTTGTCCTGTGTTCTTGGCACAGTGCCGGGTGCCCTCACAGGGCAGACCCAGGGCCAGCTGGCAGGAATATCTTGACTTACCGGGCGCAGCACAGGGGCCCTGGTGTCCAGGCAGGACCCAGCAGGCTCTGGTGCTCAGAAGGGCACTGACATCAGGTTCATAAAAGTAGCCTATGGAATCCCGTCTGAAGAAAGCCATCCCTGATAAAAATCCCCTCAAGAGCCACATGTAAGTGCTCGGCTTTCTCTTTCGGGGCTCCAGCGACATTCAGCTGCCTGCTGTTTGGGAATCCCACAGCTCTGTGCCCCAGGGCCTTGGTCCTGGCTGCCCCCTCTTCCTGGAACCCCTTCCTCCTGGTTCTGTGGACTCACCCCCTCAGCTCAGCCAGAGTCACCAGACAGCCCATCCCCACAGCAGCCTCCGTCGCCCCTCTGCCACCACTTTCCCCTGGGTACCACTCCTGAGCTCAGGGCTCAACCTCCCAGGAGGAGCAGGGCTCAATCTAGACCTCAGCTGCTAGCACGGCGCTGCTGTGTGTGTGTGTGTGTGTGTGTGTGTGTAGAGAGCGCCACAGTGTGTGTCAGACCCTCCAGATGGCAGGCTGTGTTGGGAAATTGCATGCTTCTGCATGGTGACGGAAACTGGCTGGGTCTTGGAGTCACCTGTGCACTGTGGACACTTCTGGGACATCGATGCTCAGTATTACTTGGTTTCAGACGAATGTCAATCTTCCTTACACAGGACAACTGAACCCCAAGCTCTTGCAGGAGGACCCAGTGTCCTTCTTCACCCTGAGATTTCAGTGTTTGGGGCTGGAGGAGGCAGGTAGCAGCCCTCTGTGTCCCTGCCTTGCCCTTTGGAGGGACCTGTGAGCGCAGATGAGTCATGTTTACCAGGAATCCTCGATGCATCCCGAGCGCTGTGCCAGAGCTGCTTGGTGAATGTAGACACATTCTTGAGGATTTTAACATGGAGGAGGTTTGGGACAACACGGGCCCTAAGGGCTGAGGCCCGCTGTCTTTAACCCAGCCTTGCAGAGTACAGGCTCACCCACACTGAAGTGCTCCCTGGCTCTTGGGTCACTGGCATAGTTACAAATGAGAGAATATAAAACAAAAATTTCCAGTTGCTATTTTTCTTTGACCAACTTGTCTCCCAGGGTTGACACGAGAGCCAGCGTGCACCTTTGGGGGGATGGAGGGATTTTCATCAGCACATGGTCAGCTTCTTGGCTGACCTGCCCATCATCTGGAAGTTCTGGAAACAGTCTACCTCAGGGCATTGGCAGGGGCCTCCTCCACTTAAGCTGTAGGGGGTGGACTCCTGAGGGGGAAGTGCATTTTCCACGGACTATCCGCACTCACTCTGGAATTGGGGCAGGGGCTACAGAAGTGCCTCACTCCAGTGACCATCTTGAGCCATTCCTGATGGTCCTCCAGAAGGTGCGAGAGCGGGAGGGCTTGGCACTGCTGCTTTCCCAGGGTGGATACCTCTGGTCAGTGCAAAGGCTCTGCTTCCTCCCTCCACATTCCTGGATCTCTCAGCACCTGGTCCAGTGTCCACCATGTGGATCCAGCAAGTGAGGGGTGCGTGCTCCCTGTGGTCTCTGCCTGGGGTCCTGGCCCCTGCTACTGCTGGTCTCATTGTTTCTAGCTGGGTTCCCAGGACTGCTGCCCTCTGCTGCCCTCCAGTTCCCTCAGGACTTGCTTGGGTGGGGTGGGGAAGGACTGTGTTTCTCTGTTGGGAAAGCGAGAAAGACAGATGAAGGAGTCCGGGCCACTGGTGTGCACCCCAGCCTTTTTTCTTACTTAGTTTCTTTATGCCATTCTCCTCTGTGACACAGGGGTGCCAAGAGACGTACCTCATGTGCTTCCTGAAAGGCTTGTGGGTGGTGAGGGCTTGTAGCCTGGTGCCGGGCGGAGGCTTTGTGCCCCCGTCTCTTCAGCCACGCCTGTCAGCCATGTTGCTCAGTAGCCTGCCCGGGGCCAGGTGCCTGGGTGCCCAGTCTTCTGGGAGAGGCAGATCCCAGCCTCAGCTGTGGAGGCCCAGGTCCTTGTTCGGCTTGAATGGAATGTTCTGGGATTTGGAGGCCCTCAACCCAGGTGGCTGCTGCAGCCCTGGGTTGCCCAGGCCCTTCCTCTCCCAGGTGGCTCCACTGCTCCTCTCTGCTGTTTCCAGCCTCCTTGGCCACCTGGAGGCACCAATGCAACTTAAAACAAGCTAAAACCTTCTGAAGTTATTTTGACTGCTACATGGTGTCTTTCTGCTTTAAAGTCTTTCTTTTTCCTTACTAATTAGATCATCAAGTTTCCTTTTCTTTCTTTTAAACCAGCAGACAGTGTCATTTGGTGGAGGCCTTTCTCTGTGAGGCCTGTAGCAGGGGTCCTGTGTCGAGTGCCCCTGCCCCCCCCCTGCCCCGCCCTGGTCATTCTTCCGGACCCTCATCACCTGTGGCTGCTGCTGGCTTCCTGGTCTTTTCCTCCTTGTCTGTTGAGGAGGGTTTGAAGACTCAGCAGTCTCTGGGGGATGGGTGAGTGCTGTTTATTTCTCAGAATCCCTGCAGGTGGCCTGGGCAGCCTCAGGAAGGAGGCAGAGGAGACTCCTTCCCTGCAGATCCCAGGACTCCAGTGCTGGGAGGTACCTCAGGCCAGGGGTAGCCCTGTCGCACGGCTGTGGGAAGTGACCCTTTTTTGTGTGTTGCTACACGCTGGTGGGCACAGTGGAAATGCCCTTCCCAGGCAGACCTTGTCACACTGTCCTGTTGCTGGGCAGCAGCCTGTGCAGCCTGCAAAGGTGCCCGGAGGCCAGGGTGCTGTGTGCAGCCTCGTATGCTGGGCCCCCTGCTCGTGACCGCCTGAGTGTCTGGCTGCTCTCCTCTGCCCTTTTGGAAAGCCCAGCTGGACTGGAGACAAGAGGTCGTTGCTCTTCTTTTTCCTTCCTCCCTTCCTCCCTCCCTCCCTCCCTTCCTCCCTTCCTCCCTCCCTCCCTCCCTTCCTCCCTTCCTCCCTCCCTCCCTCCCTTCCTTCCTTCCTTCCTTCCTTCCTTCCTTCCGTCCGTCCGTCTTTCGTTTATATTATAATGTGCAGTGCTGGGGATTGAACCAGGGGTGCTCAACTACTGAGCCATATTCCCAGCCCTTATTTTATGTTTTATTTTGAGACATTGTCTCATTAACATTGCCAGGCTGGCCTCAAACTTGGGATCCTCCTGACTCAGCCTCCCAAGTGGCTGGGAGGACAGGTCAGGTCCACTGTGTGTGGTTTGAGGTTGCTGTTCCTTAGGGAAGCTCAAGAGCTGAGATGCTGGATCTGGGCCTCTGCTGCTTAGAGAATTTCACCTTTTACTCCTCCTCCAACAAACACTGAGCCCCGCTGTGCCAGGCTGGAGTGGGCAACAGCAGGACACCAAGGTGAGCATTTGAGGGCCATCTAGAAAGGTTCTGTGGCCTTTGGGAAAGAGGCTATGAAACCTGTGACAGTGGAGGATTGTAGGTGTCATCACAGAGAGGAGGCCAGCGTGGCCATACCAGCAAGGGCCACCACCGCTGGTCTGCATGGTGCTGAGTGCTGCAGGGCTGGGCGCCAGGGCCAGGGCTGGAGTCGTGGGGGCCAGTGGACGGAGTGGCAGGAGGAGGGGCAGCTGCAGGCCTGTGTCCGGCTCCCTCTCGCCCTCCTCCCTGACTGCGGTGCTCTGCTCCCTGCTGTGGCCAGCCTTTGCTGAGGAGTGGGCAGCACCCCGTCTGTCTGCTTCACTTGGCACCACGGGGGCCTCCCCTGGGACCTAATGGCTGGGTCCCCATTACTAGTGGATCTGTTTGGGGGATGGGACTGAGGGTCCCGTGGGACACTTTCTCCCAGTCGAGGGTGTCCAGCTAGGGCTGTGAGGCCTTATAGATTCTATGGACAGAACTTGGTGTCTCTCCCTGCCCCCGGCAGCTCAGTGACCTGGGGTTTGGTTGCAGGAAGTGCTGGCAGCAGGTGCTAGAGAGGTACAGATAAGCCCTTCATTGGGACAACTGATTTGATGTTCTTCAGCTGGCACTTCACGGCACCTCCCTCCAGGTCCTCACCAGTGGTCACACCGTACCTGTCATCTTCAGGTCACGCCGCCTCCCCTGGGACCTCCAGTTCCCCGGGAGCTCCTGAAAGGCAGGGTGTTGCTGTCTATCTCGCTGCCTCTCCACTTGGGTGTGCCTGGCACTTGGAGGGCCAAGGCTGGCTGTGGGGCCAGGCAGAGACCTGGGTGCCTGGGGCTGTGGTTGAAGCGTCCTGTCGGTACCCACGCATGCATGTGCACCCATGTGCATGGGGGTGCAGGGCTGGTCTGCTCCACACGTGCCTCTGTTCCGTCTGGGCCTGCAGCAGGGCCAGATTCTGGCCCACCCTAGGAGTTGCCTGCATCCTATATGTGAAGGTTCAATCTGGCAGTGCCTCCTGGGACACGGTAGTTTCTTGGTGAATCAGCAAGTTTGGGCTGGTTCCATTTGTGTGTGAGCCCTGTGCTTAGACAGTTATGAATCATCTGCTTGCCTCTTGATTTGCGTCAATCAAACCACATGTGAAGAAAGCAGCCATGAGCAAGGCTTTGCCGGCAGCTTGGCGTCCAGCAGGGGACATTTGCCAGGGACAGCCTCAGGGTCTGGCCTGTGTGCTCATCCTGGTGGTCTGGGCCTCAGGCAGCGGCAGCCGTGGGCTCAGGAGGCTTCCGGCCAGCCCCTCCGCCTCTCTTCCCTCCTGAAACCACCACTGGGTCGCAGGAGATTGGCAAGATGGTAATTATAGCTTGCTCTGCTGTTTACTGGTTTCCTGCGCAGTCCTGCGGCCAGCAGGATGTATTTGCAGCTCTGGGAATGTTTACAACTTAAAGCAAATCCACTGATCTTTCCTTCCCTGTCACACAAAATAATTTTAGGACTTGGCTCTTGGAAAAGATTTCTTGTAAGAAAGATTTAATTAAAAAGGGCTGTCACTGCCCCCCCCCAACCCCCAGCCTGGAGCAGCTGGGGAGAGCCCTAGGAGGTCTGTTTTAATCCAGCCTAAGGACAGGACTTCCAGTAGGGACTTCTGAGCCTCTTCCTCTTGGAGCAGCTTTTGGGACAAGGTTTGTTCTAGGTCAAGTTAAGTCACAGTGACAGCTCTTCTCTGTGCCCGGTTGGGAGAGCCTCGCCTTGGAGAGCCAGTGGGAGCAGGGCTCCCCGGGGACTGCTCAGTGGTTTGCTTACTCTGTTTTGTTGAAGTGGGCAGATTGTGTTCTCATTGTTACTGTAAAGGTTACTTTCATTATTGTCGAGTCAGCTGTTAAAGAGGAGCTGATGTCCTGGACCTCTGGTCACTCACGGCTGGGACTGGCATCTTAGAAGGCCAGCAAGCCCCTGCGCAGCCTCCCCATATCTCTTGTCTTTCTGCAAACCCCAAGCTTTTGCCCTTCACAAGAACATTTTTTTTTTTTACCCTGTTAGTTAATGATCGGAAACTTCCTGGGGATTGCAGCAACTGGCGGGGTCACAGGTGCCCATCTCTGGGTCTCCCTCTAAACAGCTGGGGGGTGAGTGTGATCTCCACCCCTGTGAGCCCAGGGCTGTTTGCAGCCTGCCCAGGGCCAGAAAAGGCCAGCAGCACAGAAGCACACTTGCCACCTGCCCAAGGCCTGCTCCCTAGGAGGCCATCGGCTTTTGTTATGGGAATCCAAAGCCCTTACCCCAGTGAGAGACAGAGAAGGGCAGCTGTGGCCCCTGTTGAGCAGGCCTGGCCTGGGGGCATCCTGCCTGCCTGTGCTGCCATCCCTGCCTCCAGGAGACAAGACTGCTTCTTGACATTGGCTGTAACTCCATCACCATGGCTGGAGCTGATCCGTAAATACCATCAAATAGTCATCATTTAAAATCCCTGATTGTCTCAAAGTCTTTAATATTTTTTTGCGGGGGTGGTGGTATTTATAGCTGTTCAAATAAGTAATAAGTAAAGGCCCCTGGGCTGGCTGGGCCCTGTGTCACCTGTGCCTTGTTCATGCCAGTTGCCTGCTGGCCCACACATGCTCGCTGCACCATATTTGTTGTGGGTCCCAGGCTGGGGCTGGCCTCTGTGTGTTCCGTCTGCTTCCTGCCACCCGTGGTCCATGTGGGATGCTATGTCAGATGCGGCACCTGTAGGCTGGCAAGACTGGTGTCCTGCTTCCTACTGGGCGGTCAGCATTTCCCAGGGGTGTTGCCTGGCCTCCTTGGGGGCTGCAGGTGCACACTGGGAGGCTTGGTCCCCATTGAGTTTGAGGAGTAGACCTCTGTGTGAGCTGGCCACCACGGTCACCCGACAGGCGGGTGCAGTGTTGCTGGGTCTGAGTGTGACATGAGCTCGTGGTCAGTGCTGTTCATGCTTGGGCCTGCGCCGACGTGTCTTTAGTGTTCAGAGTGCTCTGTCTTGTGAGGGCCCCATTAAGTCAGCCCTGGAGGCCTTTTGATGGGACTGTGGAGTATTTGATAAATTCCTTGCTTGGTGAGGACAGAACGCCTTGTCACCTTGTATAGTTCCTATCCCCAAATGGAAACAGGCCTAATCTCAAGGTCTCCCAGGTCCTGCCGCCCTTGCTGGGTTGTGGAGTAAGGATGTGGGCCTCTTTGGGGGCCGCTGCTCAGCCTTCCATGCCCTGCCTCCACACGTGCAGCTCCCTTCCGACCTCTCCTTGACAGCATTGCAGGTGGCCAGGCCACTGTGGAGGGAAGAGGCTGCTGCAGGAGTGCAGGACAGCTTGGGGCAAGAGGGTGGAACAGCAAGAGCCACGTGGGTGGGCATCTGAGAGTCCTGGGGACATATGTGAACTGCTGCTCTGCCAGGGCCAGACGGTGCCTGGCTGTGGCGTCCCTAGCAGCCAGAGAGGTGAGCCTCCTAGGGTACGTGTGGGCAGCCGAGAGCGGTTCTGGCACTGGTGCCTGTCTCAGCCGTGCCATGCAAATGAAGGGACCTCATCGGGATTTTGCTCTGCATTCCCATTCTATGATGACGGCGGACCCCTGAGCATTTTTTTCTTTTTTCTTTGTTTTTGGTACCAGGGATTAAACCCAGGGATGTTTGACCACTGAGCTCCAACCCTGGCCCTTTCTATTTTTTATTTTGAGACAGGATCTCACTGAGTTGCTGAGGGTCTTTCTAAACTGTGAGGCTGGCTTTGCAGTCCTGCCTCAGCCTCCCGAGCTGCTGGGATTACAGGTGTGCCATCACACCCAGCACTGAGCGTCTTTTCATGGGCCTATTGGCCATTTGTACATCTTCTTTGGGAAATGTCTGTCTGAATCATCTGTCTGGTTTTGTGTATGTGTATGTGTGATGCTGGGGATAGAACTCGGGTTTACACCTGACAGGTGAGCACTCTACTGATGAACTACATCCCAGGCCTATTTATTTGTTTATTTAGGTACAGGGGATTGAACCCGGGGGCACTTGACCACTGAGCCACATCCTCAGCCCCTTTTTTTTGTATTTTTTTATTTATAGACAGGGTCCCACTGAGTTGCATCAGGGCCTCGCTAAGTTGCTGAAGCTGGCTTTGAGTTCACGATCCTCTGACTCAGCCTTCTGAGCTGCTGGGATGCAGGTATGCCCACCACGCCTGGCTTCAGTCTTCTTCTGAGACAGAGGCTCACCGAGTCGCCCAGGCTGGCCTTGAAGTTGGTCCTCTGTCTCAGCCTCGCTCGTGGATCACAGGTGTGGCCACTGTGCCCGTCCTCCTTGTGTTGTTTGTCCTGCGTTGCTGAACCCTGGGTGTCCTCTGCACATTCTGGACATGGCTCCTATATTGGGCAGGTGCCTTCCAAGTGCTGTCCTTTGGGCTTCTTTTTCCCTTTGTGGACAGTGTCCTTGGGAAACCAGAAGTTCTGTTCGGTGACGTCCACTTTACCTTTTCCTTTCAGCGTTTGTGCTTGGTGTCCCCTCAGGGAGGCCTTCTGGGCTGTTCAGGTGGAACAGTGAGGTGGCCCTTCCGGGGCCCCGACTCTGGCTGCGGAGGTGTGAGTGCCGCCAGCCCCAGGTGTCAGCAAAGGGCCTCTTCTGTGGCCTTGCTGGTCTCTGCCCTTTCCAGCGGTGGGACCCACTTTCCCACAGTGGTTTTTAATTGAAAGTCCGTGGGAAAATGGCCAAACACACGGCGGCCTTCTCAGAGCTGAGTTTCTTTGTATAAACTGCCTTTTCACCATTATTGTGCACGGCTTGTTGGAATCTGCGTCATGTTGTGAACGTTCATTGGGTTGGTTTCTGGTATTGTGTTGCAGCATTAGAGAGTTCTTCCCCACACCAACAAAAGGCCCGGAACATTCTGACAGCTCTCTGTGGTTCACAGATGAAAGTTTCCCCCGTTAATAGGTTGATTATGAGAAGTGGAGCCACCAGAGTCCCACAGTAGACCCCACACCCTGAGGGGACAGGCAGGGTCACAGCAGGGTCAAGGGCAGAGACCCCAGTTGGCCTCCCAGGGCTTGAGCCTGTTTAGTGGGGTGGGTCCTGGGAGGACGCACTGTCCATGGACGGTGGGCTCTGGGAAGGATCCTGGTGTGGTGTTTCCAGAGCCCTGTGCTCACTGCATTCCGTGTTCCTGGCTGTTCAAACCTGGCAGTGCTTGAGGGGTAGAATGTGGCTGGTGGCACTTGATGAAGTCTGGTTTCTGCCGTCTTTGGCCATTCAAACAAGAGGTGTAAGCACCAGCCTTCTCAGCGAGTCTGCGTTCCGAGTCCTGCCTCTGCTCCAGGTGGACGACAGTACCGCAGGCCTCTGGGTGTCAGTGTGGCGGGGAGGCCCCGTTTAGTACTAACCTAGGCATTACCTCTCTGGACCAGGAAGGGTTGCTTTGCCTTCTCCTGACCTAGAGCTGGCCTGCCAGTGTGTGCCCGGCCTTGCACTGCTTTTGCAAGGCCTCTGTGCATGCTGGTGTGGACTGGAGCCGCTCCAGCCGCCCGGCTGCCCACAGCACAGGCTGGCATCACGCAGGCGCCTGGCTGCTCCTTCTGCAGTGAGGTGGGTCAGAGGGTGTTTGCGTACATTGTGAACTACGAGATGTTGAGTGAAAGTGGAATATCTTGGGGCAGAGGAAGGCCCCAGTCCCAGGAGACTTGCAAGAATTATAAAGTCCCCAACGAGGATGTGAACAGCTGGCTGTGTTAGCCCCCAAATGACTTAAACCTTCCTCTCAATTCTTTCCAGAGGCCTTTTCCTGGCCCCTCTGTGCTGCTCTCTCACCAGGGTGCTTAGGGCCTTTCTAAACTGTGGAGGCTGGCTTTGTAATCCTCCTGCCTTGGCCTCCCAAGGCTGCTCCTCTGTCCAGGCCAGCAGCTCTGGGGCTGGGGACTGCTGCGTGTCCTGTGGAGGTGACAGTCTGTTCCTTCAGCTTGTGGGAGTTCTCCCTCCATCCTGTACCTGCAGCTGCAGTCCACTGTGATCCTGGGGTGGGTGGACAGCAGTTTCCTCAGCAACCCAGGCAGCCCTTGGCATGTTGAGGGTGCTGCCTCCAGGGCTCAGGGTCCTCGTCAGCTTCCCAAATGGCCTCAGCTCCAGAAAGGGTGCACACCCTGGACTCCCCTTCAGGCGAGGTACCTATTCATATATAACGTTGGGATATCCCTTGGGAGTAGTGCAATGTTGCTGTGCCTGTTGGAGGAGCAGTTCTGGCTCCTGTGAAAGCTGGGCATGGGACTGGGAGTGGTCAATGAAGATGAGCATTGAGGTCCCCGGCCAGGCTGGAGATGCAGGCCCCCCATCGATGTGGAGTGGTCCCCCTTCAGTGGCCAACCTGGAAGGCACACAGAGTCACGTAGAGTGGCTGTGTCTTTTTCTACCAGTGCCCTGTGGAAGCTCAGCCTCTTGGCGCTTGGCGGGACCTAAGGGGCCTGGGTAGTTGTCTGCTGGGTGCATGTCAAGAGAAGGAGAGGGTTTGGTCATTGAATGGGGACTGGAGGTCGGAAGTTCACAGAGAAGTCCTGGGAACTGGAGTGGAATTCCGTGCTGTGCAGGAGTCGAAGTGATGCCCAGGGATTACCAGGAGCTGGGACCTGCCTGTCCTTGTCCTGCAGACAGGCATTTTATTTGTCATACACACGCAGGCAGAGAGCACTGGAGAGCACTCTCTAGGTGCCTGGAACAAGGCTGCTTGACGCTCAGCTGCACCCGTGACTGTCCTGTGTTTGTGGCCATTGGGTGAGCCCTGTAGAAGCCAGCACAGTAGTTCTAGGGGCACTTTCTGCACTCTCTGCCTCTGGGGGCCCAGAGGCTGGGGCTTGCTGGATTTTCCTTGGCCTTTGTTACCGTCCAGCCCAGCGCCCTGGGCTTCTCTGTACAAAAAGCCCTTTGCTTCCCCCCAGAACCTTCTGTCTTCCGCACTTTGTCTGACCTGTCCTTGGTTAAAGGTCGAAGGAAAGGCTGAAAGTCTGATTCCTGTGCAGTTTCCTGGGCGTCTTCCTCCCCGTCCCTGCATGGCCCAGGGTGGCCCTGATTTACTACCCCGCCTTCAGGTCCTTCTTGGCCTGGGTGCTTCTGCCAAGGTGGTTCTGAGCAGAGTGTCCCGGGGCCTCTTGGCAAGGAACCAGGTCCAGGAGAGAAGTCTGACGCCTGGACCTCTCAGTCACTCTCCTTGGAGGACAGTGTGGTCGCTGCTCTTCCCTCCATGACCTTGGGTCCATCCTGCTTCCCACTTAGGATGGGCTCCCTCCTTCCTGGCCCCACTCCTTTGTCTGCTGGAGCGCAGGGGAAGGACTTGCAGAAAGAACTAATCAATCAAAAAGCTGCCATCAAATGAAGGCAACTCTCCTTCAAGGTGTTTCCTGTTGTATTAACAAGTCTTTGGCTTGATTCAGACATTGTTCTGTTGTATGCATGGAATCCAAGTGTAGCTCATAGCAGGGTGTGCAGTTGTTTTTGTTTTATTTTCTTAATGCTTGATGATATCTGTCTTTTCAGGAAAATGCCTTCATTCCTAGAAGAGATGGCATTTGAAAGACGACTTGTCAGGAATGTGATGAATTACTGCGCGAAGACTCCACAGGTGGAGGCGTGCCCAGTGAGGTGCGAGCAGTCTGCTCTGTGGCCACAGGGACGCTCCTGGGGTGTAGAGGCCCCCAGGAGCCAGGCAGTCCCTTTCCAGTTGCTGTGAAGGGAGCACAGTGGAGCCGGGGCTGATGGGGTGCAGCCCTTTCTGCTGGAGCCCCCATGGCCGCACCTGCACCTGGGGCTCTCAGCTCGCTCCCACCACCATTGCTCCTTGTGAAAGAGTCTTGGGAGCCGTGGTTTGACACTTCTGGTTTGTGGCTACTTTCTCATGTGTGCAACTCTCTAACTGCAGGGACCTCTGGGAACAGTCATGCAGGGTTGAAGAAGTCCTAATCGGCCAGCGTCACAGTTTGTGGACAGCTGCTAGGTGTGCTTTGAACCCTGGTGCCTCTAGTAGGGTGGTGAGCTATGGCTCTGCAGTTCAGGATGGACCGTCTTCCTTTCCTGTGTAAATGGGAACTGCCCGTATGAGGCAGGCTGCACGTTGCACAGCAGGTGAGGTCTTCATGGGCCTCACTTAGGCACAGTGGGGGGCACTTGCTGTGGGTCAGGCCCTTCCCTGAGCTCTGGGAGATTGGCCCCATCATCTCCTGCAGGTTACAGATAGGAACCCTGAGAGGTTAAGCGCTGTGCCTAGTGACATGTAGATGGCAGGTGATATGGGGGTTTCTCAGGCAATCTGAGACTGACCTTAGCTTTACTCCTCACACCTGTGAGCACTGGACACCTGCACACCAGGGAAGTGTCTCATGTCTCACCTCTGGTCTCAGCTGCTACTGCTGGTACTCTGTGTTGGGGGTAGATGGGGCTGGCGCCAGCAGGGCCTGGTGCTCGGAATGAGAGCAGGAACCTGGCAGCCTCGCCATGCTCCTGCGGTGGGGATGGAACAGGAGGTCAGATAAGCAGGGCATTTGTGGCCTCATCCAAGTCCCTTCACCCCACAGACCTAGCAGAATGCTGCAGGAGCTCATAAGTGAGGCAAGACCTGTGACCCTGTCCATTGCTTCTTTCCTGTGCATGTCTTCCTCCTACTGAGTGGACCTGGTCATGCCAGAGCCTGGGCCAGCCTGGTGATTAGATCCCCTATGGGGTAAATGCTAGTGATGCCTGCTTGAAGCTTGGTGGGCATTGGCTGGGCAGGGGAGCCTAGGCAGAGGGAAGGCCAGGGACCCCTCCTGCATTCCCCAGGAGTCCAGGAAAAGCATGTGCTGGCGGGAAGAGTGCCATCTATATTCTTAGCTCTGCATGTTGTCCAGAGACTGAGCCCAGCTTCGGATACCATGGGCCCCTGGCACTTGGGTCAGGACGTGGGGTTCCTGTGGGCGTTTCCAGCATGTAGGAGGGCCTTCCTGCCCACTGCCACCCTTGCCTGCCCTGTGCCTGGCCTCAGAAGCTGCAGGCTAGTTCTCTGGTAGCCCTCTGTCACTCCCCAGGTGTAGAGTGGATCTACATTCATGAGAGTCCTCATGCTAGGGCCATTTCTGAGGGCTGAGGGACATGGCCTTTCACCCCCATTTGTCCCTCTGTGCGGAAGGCCTTTCCTCTTATCAGGGGCACTTCTTCACCTTCAGTGATGGCTCCGTGGACCTGAGTGGCACTCAGGCAGAGTGTGGCCCTCTCTGGCGAGGTCTCTGGACGGCCACTTGCTCACGTCCCCCGCAGAGCCTCAGCTCTTCACTGTGCTTTGCAGGCCCTGAGTGACACCTTCTGCCCCAGGGGGCGCCTCCCTAGCACAATCTCTAGGACCCAGTGTGGGAAATCCAGGGCACCCCCGCCCAGGCCAGTGAGAGCAGAAGAGTCCCCATCAGAGCAGGGGCCTTCCAGAGGGCCGTGTCCGTCCTAGTCTCCGTGTGGCTCTGCGAGGAGGTGCAGAGAGGCTGCAGACCCTGGAGCCCCTTTTCCTGGTGTGGGCCTGGGTGTCCACAGGGATTCTTGGAAAGGACAGCCATGGCTGTCTAAGCTTCACTCCCAATTCCAAGGTGGGTCTCTGTGTTTGCTGAGGACTCGCAGGTTTGCAAGGGCAGGGCGTGTCCCGTTAGGGAGTCCCTGCAGCACTGGGAGAAGCTGGGATGTCTCTGGACTGTTTTGCCTGTGGTGGGCGACAGTGATAGCAGTTCCTTCTCCAGGGTGTAAATGGGAACTGTCCTGTATGAGGTAGGCTGGTGCGCCAGCAGGTCCTCCACCTCCTGGCTGCCTCTGCAGCCTGTCCCAGCACTTGGCCCCCATCCTGGCCTGCTGTGATGTGGGAGAGGAGAGGCCATCTGCAAAGCTTCTCTGCACCTGAGAAGTTCTGAGGCAGTTCCAGCTTGTTGGGAAAAGAAAGACAAGTTGCCCGCCACAGAAGGCACGGGTCGTCCCCATCAGCCTACCCATAGGTGGGGTGCCAGAGGGCGTGGGCGCACCCGGGGTCACAGCAGGTGGGGAGTGAGGGGTCGGTTCCTGACCCACAGTTTTCAAAGCTGCCCTGGTACTGGTCCCCCTGTGAACGAAACAGCTCTTAGGAGAGCAGGGCTGAGGAGGGTAGTGGTCGACAGAGTGTCCACAGGGGCTGAGTCCTCGAGGAGAAGCTGTGTCCTGTGGATGACTAGAGCACCGCTGGCCTCTCCATGCACACAGAATTCAGTCTGAGGCCTTGACCATGACGCTAGCAGCCTCAGCGCCTCCTTGGTGGCTTCTGGCTGCCTGTGGTGGGCCTCCTTAGAGGGCCTCTGCAGCTGCGTCTCCATCTGCCTGATGACCTTCATGAGGAGTCTCACATCAGCGCATCCTCAACAGACATTAAAAACCCAGCCGACAAGCTCCTTCCCCACCCCATACCTTCCAGCACACTCAGAAACGCCCGTGATGAGTCGGCCAGCTGAAGCTGGACTTGGTCTTCAGCTGGGTGCATCTGTGAATGGGGCTGAGGGTCTGATGTGTTGACACGGGAGTCCACCACGCATGCAGATGGCCTTGGGGTGACCTGAGGTCGAGGTCTGGGCCTGTCTACTGAGCCCAGCCTTCGGATTTCCTGGACCCTGGGCACATGGGTAAGGATGTGGGGTCCCCGTAGGCGTTTCCTGTAGGTGTTGAATCCCTGTAGAAACCTAAGCTCACACCTCCCTGTCCTTGAGGGCTGCATCTGCCCCTGGCTGTCTCATGGGAGAGCCCCCTGAGGGCAATGTGTCCCTCCTCAGCTGCTCCTGCAGCTCCTGGGGAGCAGTGGGCAGAGGCTGGTCTTCACTGAGCGTGCTTGCTGCAGAGAGAGGTGCTGGGTGACCCAGTGCAGCCAGGGACAGCGGCAAGGCTGCCGTTACCCTTGTTGGTGGTGTCTCTTGGGAACCGCTTCAGGTGTGCCAATGTCCTCCCACCCTGAGGCCTTCTCTGACCTCTACCCACTTCGTACCCTCTCCTGGGCCCCTCTGGAACAGACCCTTTAGGAGCTTCTGACTGCCGGGCCTCGACCTGCTCCCTCTGTGCAACAGTGGCCGTGTGCAGACTGGAGAGCTGCCCCATCCAGGCTCCAGGGCCAGCGCCAGGCCTGCTGTGCGCGGAGGCCCGGGTCCTGCCAGTTACTCTCTAGCCCTGGAGTAATTGAGAGCAGGGGACTCTTGAGCTGCTTAAGTGGGCACAGCTTGCTAGGTTACAGGGAAGAGAGCTTGTCGAGCACTGGGCTGGGTATTCTTGAAGTGGCTGTGGGGTAGCCGTGCACTGGCCTGAGTCCCTGGCGCCTCTCTGGTTTCTGGGACAGAGGCGGGTACTGACGCAGGCGGGCAGGAAGTGTTGTGTGTTGTGCTGGGCAGCAGCGGCTGGTGGTGTGTCTGCCAGTGCCATCTCTAGCCCAGGGTGGCAGACAGGCTCTTTCTCTCTGAGCTGAGGTTCAAGTGGATGCCCCTCCCCCATCTCAGGAGGGCCCACTTTTCAGCCCCTCTGCACGTCCTGTGGAGCTCTGACGCTTCCAGGTGGCCTCAGAGGTACCTGGAACATGAGGGAGGGACCCCTGCTGTGCCCTGCCCTTCCCGCTGGTGCCCACTGGGGCAGTGGCTTAGACAGGAGGTGTAGTGTGAGTGCCGGAACCGTGGCCCAGCCCCTCAGTGTGTCAAGGCAGGCCTGAGCCTGTCCTCTGGGCTGGGGTAGAACCTGTGAGGTGCTGTCGCCCGCACCCCTCGCTCCTGGTCCTGCGTGTCGTGCTGTGCCCTGCTCTGCTGCCTGGGTCGTCTGGCACTTGGCTGAGAGTGCAGGGCCAGGCCAAGTCCCTCAGAGCTCTGGACCCCGGGAAACAGCCTCGTGGAACAGTGGCACTGCCTCCCTCCAACTTGGCCAGGCAAGGAAGGGTGACCTCAGGAGACCCCGGCCTGCTTCTCCTCGGGCTTTCACCTTGCCTTCACCGAAGCTGCTCTTGCCCCTTCCTCCCTGCTCATTCCTAAATCTCAAGGAAAGCGCCTGTGTCCCTCACAATGCCCTGGAGAACAGAACGGCTGTCTGTGGCTTTTCTCCTCCTTCCCCCGTTGGTTTTTATAGTCTTCGGATCAGAGTCCTCGCTTCAGGAGCCACTCATCCTGGCCTGGGTGTCAACCCTCTCCCATCGTGGTGTCGGGCGTCCCCCAAGGCCACTGCATGGCGAGGACCCTGGCTCCCCCAGCCCGGGGAGCCCTGCTTCCCAGGGGAAGCGGCTGCATTTCCTCCTCGGACTCTGGCTTCAAGAGGCTGCTGGACACTGGCTTTCAGCCTCATGGCTTCCCGAGGTTTCAGGGGACGGTGTGTCCAGTGGGGTGGGTCTCTACCAGCCTTTCCTAGCCCCCTCTGGAAACAGGCTCTATCAGACTCGCAGTTGCCAGGTTTGGGCTGGCGGCAGGATCTGTCAGCGGGGCAGAGTGGCAGCGGTTGCCTGCCATGGGCACCCGAGCCTTTTGTGAAGCAGGAGTCTGTTGCGGTGTGGGCAGGTGATGTCACCTGTGAGGGTGGCCCCGCCCTCCTGTCTTGCCCCCCTCTCAGGAGGCTGACTCCCAGTATTCTTCAGGAAGAGATAGCCTCGCTTGCCTCCTTTACTTCCCTGGGGTGTGGGAGGAACTAGAAGATTCCCTCTGTGTCCCCAAGGCTCTCCGAGGTGACCCCCAAGGATGTGTGTGTGTCATTTAGCACATGGCAAGGTGCCTGGTTTTGTTGGGATGGAAGAGTGTTGTGTCCTGTCCTGGGGAAGTTGCCTGGATATATGTGAGCAGCAGGAGGCCAGTGGCCTCCGGGGTCTTCGTGCCTCTCTGGACCCCGGCTGGGCACTGGGGGGTCGCTGTGGTGTGGTCTCGGCTCTGCAGGCTCTGCTGCTGGGTTCTCCAGACCCTCCCTTCACCTGCCTTCAGTGTGCTGGATGGCACTGCTTCGCGGCTCCAGCGGGAGCTTGTCGGGGACTCTCACCTGCACATCTCCTGTCTTTCTTTTTGACTTTGTGGGGTAGGCTGACAGGTATCAGTCTCACCTTCATCCCCAAGCTTGTCCCCTGTCTCCCTCCCACAATCAAGAGCAGTGGCCATGGAGACCTCAGTGCTGAGCCATATTTTCACATCTGCGCCCACCAAGACTGGTGACTGCAGCCTAGCCTCCCCAGGCTGCTTCTCCTGGACCACAGCACCCTTGGCCTGCCTGGCCTCCTGGCAGGAACTGGGCATCTGAGGGGCTGCCGACAGGAGAGGGCTTGCCTGCCTGCTGCTCCGCGTGAGAGGCTCCATGCAGCCATGATGGCATGTTCGCGCAGTTCAGCAGGAGCTGCCCTCCTGCGCTTCTGCGGTAGTGGGGCAGGGCTTGGCCCAGGGGAGGCCCATGGGAGACCACCGTGGATTTGGGACCTGGCAACCTGTTGGCCGGCTGCAGGAGCAGCCTTAAGGCTTGGCTGCACCGTGGAGCCAGCCCTGGCCCCAGGATGGCCTGCTCTGGAAGGTTCCTGGGGGACGTGGTCCTGGCTGCAGTAGGAGACTACCCAGAGGAGGACGTGACTCCCATGGGCCACTGGGGGCTCTCTGCCCTGCAGTGAAGAATGGGGGACCCTGAGCTGGACTTTGGACAGTCGTGGACCCTGCTCTGGAAGTGATTTTGAGCTGTCTGGTTTCCCCTCATCACACAGATGTGACACCATCGCTGTCCTCCTGTCTGATAGTGAGGCACCTTGTCACAGCGCACAGCTCATCACTGGGGAGCCTGGTTTGCATCTTACATTCAACCCGGAGTCCGTGCTCTACTCACCCTGGGATGCTGCTTCCGCCTGTGTGTGCTCGTGCCAGACGAGCCGTCTCCAGCACTGGCAGACAGGCCTGGACCTGCCATCAGCTTGGGTCCCCCGGGGACCGGATACCCCCTTCTCTCTCTCTATCTGACTGTCCACAAATTGTGTGTTTTGGCTTCTAGAGGTGACGTCCTGTCATGGAATTCTGAGGTAGAATTACGAGTAAGAACGTTCTGGGTATGGTGACTGCTAACATTTGGCCACCCAGCCACTGGCTTGCCCTTGACCTTGAGAGCAGTTCCTTCCAGCTGCCCCCATATGCTGTTGCCAGTCAATGCTGTGTTCCCACGCTCGGAAGGAGACTGGCCTCCAGGAAGAGAAATTTCCTTTGCTCTTGGTTTTGCAGGTCCAGGGCCTGCATGGCGTGGTGCAGGCCCACCTCCTGTGCGTATGGGGAGCGGTGGCTGGGGCACCTGCCAGAGCAGGGACCCCCCAGTGACCCAAGGACCTCCCACTGGGCCCTACCTGCCCGAGGTTCCATCCCCTCCCAACACCACACCCGGGGGCCTTTGGAGCATGCCCATTCATGCCACAGCACTTGTCCTCTGTGTCACAGGATGCCCCCATCTTCCAGGCCCTGTCTCACTGCCAGGCCGTGGACAGCCTGGGGCATTATTTGCCTCCCAGACTCTGGGCTGATGGGCCGGACCCTGTCTGTGGAGGGGTTACAGTGCAGAAGCTGTCAGGCACAGGCGACTCCAAGTGCCCGTGGGTGCCCCGTACTCCCTGGGCTTAGGGGGTTGGTCTGGGTGAGTTCTCGTGCTGCCCTGTCAGTGTGGACTCAGAGGTGGGTGGGTGTAGATTCAGATCCTGCCCAGGGTGAACTGGCTGCACACCCGTGTTGTTTGTGGCTGTGCATAGGACAGTGGACTTCTGTGTGGGCTTTGTGTTGGCCTTGCTGGATTCACTCATCCATGCTGGTCTAGAATCCTCCCAGTGCCCGTGTGCCAAGGGCCACTGATGACCGTTTGCTCCCCTTTTCCTTCCAGCACACCCTTCACTTGGGCTCCTCCCTGCAGGCCCTGGTGAAGGGCATACCTAGTGTTTGCACCTGGGCCTTCTCATCTGGGGTGGGGTCTCAGGAAGCTCATTCTGCAATTGCTGACTGAGAGGCTGCTTCTGCCGGCTGGGGGTTCTGTGGGCATCTTTTTGTCACTCCCAGGGCGTAGCTTTCTGTTCTGGTTTCCTGAGAGCTTCACCCTCCCTGTAGATGTGTAGTTGTGTTAGCAAATGTTGCTTCTGTCTCTCTTGAGGTCATGTGAATTCTCGTCTGTTTTGTTAACGTGGCAAACTACACATGCTGAATTTTCTCCTTTGGATGTGCTGGGATTGGATCTTAAGTGTGCGATGTAATCACTCTACCCCAGCCTTTTACTTTTTAATTTGGTCTTGTCCAGGCTGGCCTGGGACTGCCACCTTCCTGCCCCAGCCTCCTGAGTTGCTGCGATCTAGGTGTGCGCCACCACACCCTGCGTGAATGTTAAAAAAAAATTAAAAGTTTAAACCAAACTTTTGATTTTTAAACAGAACCCATGTGAACCCAGATGTGGTATCCTTTCTATATGTTTTTAGATTCAATTTGCTACTATTTTGATTTTTGCTTTTTTGATAAGGACTGAGTTTAGCATATAGTTAGTTTTGCAATTTTGTTTCTAATTTTTTAATATCAGGGAAATGCTCTGTTGTGAAAAGTATCTAGCACTGTTGTCAGTACCTGCTGTGGCTGATGTCTGTAGGCCTGGGGTCTTCTTCATGGGCACAGCACATTATTTTGACGTTCTTGGGCTCCTGCCTTCCTGGCTCTCGTGCCGGCTGGGCGGGCGGGGTTCTTCTGAGGACTGGGGGCCATCAGCCTGTGCAGGGAATGCTGCCCGCCCTTTTAAAGGTCCTCATAAGGCCCCTTCGCCCTAGTGCTGACACGCATGTCCTTCGTGGTTAGGTCTTGGGAGTTTCCTAGTTATTGTTTTTGCTGAATTACGTTATGGTAAAACGATTTTGGATTACCATGTTGACAGAATTGGGGGTTGCTGACATCAGTGTTGCTCCCTGACTTTCCTCTGCTTGTTCTTTGCTGGCTGGTGGACCCACCACCACTAGTGCTCTCTGTGCTCAGCTGGGGTAGGTTGGGTTTTTCTAAGAACTTTCCTGTGCTTTCTTCTAAGAGCTCTCTGTGCTCTCTGGAGAGGGGCTGTGTGTTCTGCCTCTGGGAATCTGCTCCAGACTCTGTAGGGCAGCCTGAAGCCAGTTGGGCGTCCCAGCACACACCCAAGAAGGAGGGCAGGGACTGTGCCAAACAGATGTTGTTTGCATCAAAATAAAAGGCAAACATAATATTTGCATTAGTAGAGAGCCTTTGCAGGAAGTATTTGGATAGAGTGGTTTATCCTGTTCCAGAGCTGGTTACTCTCCTGAGCTCTGACTGAGGCTCATCTCTTCTTGCACAAGTGTGGCTGCTTTCAAAGAAGAGCTGTCTGACGTGAAAATGCGCTGTCCGCTGTCACACGCAGAGGACAGCCCATGTGCTCTGGTGAGGGCAGTCAGCTGGCTTTTGGCAGTGTCTGGGTCTAAGCAGTATCCATGAGCCAGTGCCCTGTTTGTAGTGACATTCAACTCTGCTTCTGCCATCTCGCACAGTGACTCAAACTAGGCCACGTCCCAGTGGCTGCCTCTTCTACAAAAAGGAGCAGCCAGGCTGGGTGGCTGGTGTGTGCTGAGTGCTGCTTCCAGGGCAGCTGCATTTGATTCGTATTTCATTCATGGGGGCTGTGTGAAGCTAAAAGAAACCAGGGTAAAGAAAAATGATGGTCTCTTCGAGGTAGAGCTCGAAATAATACAGGTCCAAACCCTGCGTCATTATATGAAAATGAATTGCTGATCTATCCCTGAGCTCACCCCCACTCTCTCCCCTCCTCCTCTCCCCTCTCCTTCTCATTTGGTACTGGGCATTAAATTCAGTAAAGCACCCACTGAGTTACAGTCCCAGCACTTTTTATGTTTTCATTTTGAGACAGGGTCTGGCTCATTGCTTAGGGCTTCTCTAAGTTGCTTAGGCTGGTCCCAAACTTGGAATCCTCCTGCCTCAGCCTCCCAAGCTGCTGGGATTATAGGCATGTACCATCACATCTGTCTTGGCCCTGAGTTTTCTACTTGTCATAAGTGAAGAGGGTAATTTTATTTTTGAGTATTACATTGTTCTAAAGAATAAATCAACAATGCCAGCTATTTGGGAGGCTGAGGCAGGAGGTTTGCAAGTTCCAAACCAGCTTAAGCAACTTAATCACTCAGTGTCTCAAAATAAGAAGTAAAAAAGAGTTGTAGCTGTAGCTCAGTGGTAGACCACTCCTTGGTTCCATCCCCAGTAAAGAAAAGGAAGGAAGTAAGGAAGAAGAAATGGGAAAAGGTAAGTCAACCTGTAGACCTGTCCGTGACTGAACCCACACGGCCCACCCTGTCGAGGTGACCGTATGATGCTCTGGGTTAGTGTTCACTCCCCAGCCATGTTTGACCTCAGCATCATGTCTTCGCTTCACTTCTTTCTGAAATAACACCGTAGTTGTTATTTCTGCAGTCGTTTCTGAATGGTAAATTCTCAGTTTTTGTCTGAAAATGCTCCCTTCCAGGGGCCAAGAGTGACAGTGCAGTGGGTGGAGGAGTGGGGTGGACATGGCCATCTGGAGCTCTTTCCCTCTCTCTGGGCTGTTTTTGTTCCTGGGGAAAGGAGCCCTGGTGCCGCTGTCTCCACGTCCCAGTCGCAGTGCCCTTGTGTGCAGGGGCTGCGCGCAGTGGGTCTGGGGGATTCGCCTTGTTCTCCTAGTGGGGTTCAGCATGCCCGTTCACTCTGACGGCTCCCCGGGCTCCGCTTCTGGGAGGTTTTCATTCTGTTTGAACGTGGCGTCCTGCGACCTGTCCCCTCTTTTCACAGCAGTGCGCCCGCGGGTCTGGGCTGGGCAGCCCTTCTTTCTCCTGGCCTTTCACTGTGCATGCTCGTGACTGGCTGACCGACTGTGCTGCGTTCTCCTTAGTTGCCCCCTCTCCCCCTCCCTCCCTCTCCCTTTAACTGTATCTAGTGTGCTCGTTTTCATCATAGAGAATGCCTGTTTTTCTTTTTAAACTCCTCCATTTTTCTTCTTTCTGGGTTCTCTTCCCTCACTGTAGTTTCTGTACTCCATTTAATTTGTTAAAAATAACTCATGTGCTCGTTTCCAGACCTTTTGTTTAATGTCTGTGGATATGTTGGAGTTATTTCTGTGCTTCACCGTGTTTGCTCATTCTCAAGAGGTAGCTGTCCCTGAAGAGACCTGGTGCTCTGCTCCCCGGGCAGTGGGGTTTCCTGAGTCTGGACGGTTTCGGTTCCGCCTTACCTTCTAGATTGGGATTAGCGGACTAGGCCAAGATGGATGGAGAGGCTGGCACCCTCGGAAGTGGGTCTGAGGTCCCAGCTTCTCAGTCGACTCTTCCCGCTCCTCCTCCTGCTTCTGTGTCCTGGTGGGCGAGTTCTCTGGGCCCTTTCTCCTCAGCCAGGTAGGTTCACGGCCACACCCCCTCCCACCTGGATGAGAAGCTGCCCCGGGTCCCCTGGTCCAGGGCCGATGACCCGTGCATTTATTCTGTCTTGTAAGTGTCTGTCTTCTGGTAGTGAGAGGTGGCCGTCTTGTCACTTCAGTCTCGATTCAGGTCCCTGAGTCCTGGCTGCTGGCGTGTTGCTCAGCTCTGTCGGGCCATCTGTGGGACGCGTGTTTCTCAGGGCTTTGCCGTTGGTGGGTGGTTACTTCACGGACTCACCCCGCTGTGTGAAGAGTACCCCCTTCTTGTAGTTGAGCTGGAAGCCGTGCTCTGCTCTGAGCGTCTGTCATCGGGACTCCTAGATTGGTCACCGCTGAGTCACGCGCGGCGCTCATCCCGAGGACACGTTCCCATGTGCATCTCACGGGCGTCAGCAGGCGAACCTGTGGTTCTGTTGTGGTGTGCCTTCTGTGCTCTCCTCTGCCCTGGGTTCCGCTGACGCTGGGGAACTAGCAGGGTGGCATACCACGGATCATGTGACTTGCATGTGAACAAAGGGAAGTGAAGGTGTGTCATGAATTCAGTGTCATCTCTAAAATACTATGGCAACAGGCCCCACTTCCTGCTCTTCTCAGCATCAGCAGGTGTGCAGGAGTTGGCAGGGGAACAGAGTGTGGGCACCATTGCTACACGGAGCCTCCACTGCCTTGGCCATTGGGCTTTTCATCATGAAATCAAGACTCCTGAGGCCTTCACTGGTAACTTGCTGGTAGACAGCCACCTGGATAGCAAGGGCATGCATTAAAAATGACTCCATCATGAAGAACAGGAGATAGGAATTATGGTCTAAACCTGAACTGTGAAGCTTTCAAAATATGAACAAGTTGTGTTGACTGTGTCTGTTTTCTGTTGCTGTAACTGAATACAGCGGAGGGTAACTCAGGAAGAATCGGCCCACTTAGCTCCCAGTTCTGGAGACTGGGAAGGCCAGGACCCAGGTGCTGCTATCTGCTGTGCCATGGTGTGCAGATGCCTCCATGTCCTGACCAAGGGAGCCTGGCAGCGTGGACCCCCCACAACTCCGTCTTGTCCTACTCCTCCCAGAAGATCCAGATGTCCCTGGCCATGGGCCTTAGAACCAGTTTCCAGCATGTGAATCCTGGGGGGCACACTCAGACCACATTCAAGGAACAGCGTTGGGGTGGAGTAGCCCAGTGCCAGTGCACCTGCCCAGCACTCTCGTGGCCTGCGCTCCTACCCATGCCACACGTACATGTGTGTTCTGGTGTGATTTTCGATGCATGGCTCTTTGGGAGAAGTCTGCCACTTGTGGCTTTGATGTGGAAGCAGAAATCACCTGGAGGTGGAGCCAGGGGAGGAAGTGATGGGCACAGCCCTGCCTGCTTCTCCCTGCCAGGGCTTGGTTGAGTGCTTGCACCCTCAGAAGCATCCTGCTCTTTCAGCTGTGCTTGCTAATTTTACTCTTTAAAGTTCTGTGGCAGCACTTGCTCCTGTGTTGGGTTCTCTGTGTGCTGCGGGGCTGCAGGTGCCGAGTGGGTCCTCTGTGCTCGGCGGCAGGCCAAGTGGTGTTCACAGCAGCCCCGTCCGACCTCTCAGTCCTTGAAGGCAGAGAACATCACCACTGCACCCGTTTGATAGGTGTGGACACCAGGCCCGCCTGGTTAGGTGGTCCACGTGATGTCACTAGCTCTCAGGTGTGGGTCCTGGCTTTGACGCCAGTGATCCGAGTCCCACACGGCACAGCCAGAGCTCAGTGCCACCCACCACAGTCACTGGCTGCAGTCCACATCCTGTCAGTGACATTAGCATAGTTAACATCCAAGAGTGCATTGCTTCTCCTGGCGGTCGCCCTGTCTTTAGAAGACTAAAATAGATCATAATACGGTGAAATCCCTATTTTTAGAAGGTGAAGTTTCTGTTGTATGAAGAGGAATAATGATATGCTGTAGTCAGTCCTAGGCTGGGGGAAGTTACGGGTCGTAGCGCATCTCCCTAGTGTCCAGGGTGATGGTGCGGTCTTGGTTTCTACAGGTTGTACGCTGGCTCCTCACAGCACTCAAGAGCTAGCTGTGCCGGGGGTGCTCCACCTTCACAGTCAGGCGTGGCGTTCTGAATGCACGTTTATGCTCTGAAATGGGCGGTGGTCTTGTGCAGCTGGGGGTACACATTAGCATACAGGAAGGCCAGCGGCAGAGCGTGGGCAGGTGGGCACTGAGTGTCAGGGCCCCTGCAGGGCCTGGCAGTGTGGAATCGCACGACACACCTAAAATGCCAACAGCCTTGGCTCTTTGGTGGTATGACTTGTGTGTGGTGTGTGTTTCCTCCTTAAATATAACTATGTTCTTCAAAACTTAGGAAATAAAGCCAGGTGCAGTGGTGCTTTCCTGGAATGAAGCTTGGGAGGCTGAGGCAGGAGGAGCCTGAGTTCTGAGCCAGCTTCAGCAATGGTGAGGTGCAACTCAGCAAGACCCTGTCTCTAAATAAAATACAGAATAGGGCTGGGGATGTGGCTCAGTGGTTGAGTGGCCCTGAGTTCGATCCCTGGTTACCCCCCTCCCAATTAGGAAATTGATATAATTAAAATGAAGCAATATGCTTATTTTATTAGGTAGTAGAAACTCAGGAAAGAAAGCGTCTGGAAGACTTACAAACCTGGGGAAAATCGCTTCCGTCCCATGTCTACCCCACATTGCACTCACGCCTCAGCCCTGAAGGGGGTGCTTCATCTGCCCGAGGCCCTGAGGAGCCAGGTGCGCGCCAGAGGCTCTGCATTTGTCGGCTTTCCCTCTGCAGTCCCTGAGGTCCTGCGTGAAACCCGGGTGTTCTCTGCAGGTGTGAGCCCTGTACAGAGGAGCAGAGGTCTCGCGCCCTCTCCCGGATCTGCAGCCGCCGGCAGCAGGGCAATGGGAGTCCACCGCGTGGAGTCAGGCTCGAGTTCTTCCTTCCAGTCAGGCCCTGACGGGGCAGTGACCCTCCAGCTGGAGAGCCAGAGAGCCGAGTGTCAGCGTGACTGTCAGGAGTCTTGGACCCTGCCGATGGTCCCCGTCACAGGCCTACAGTGGGGACAGAACTGGGTTTGGGCACACTGTCGAGGAGTCTTGGACCCTGCCGATGGTCCCCGTCATAGGCCTACAGTGGGGACAGAACTGGGTTTGGGCACACTGCTGCTTTTGCCTGTGGGGCCTCCAAGTGCCAGATGGGGTAGTGTGCCCACCTTACAGGTCACTTTGAACCTGTAGGAGGGGGCAGGCTTGGGTCATCCCTCAAGAGAGTTGTGTCTGCTCAGTCCGTAGTTCACTGTCCCCTGCTGGTTCTGGTGGGATGTCCTGAGGTCACTGGTGGCATCTCAGGTACAGGCCTGGGTACTAGGGACCAGAACAATGCTACCACTTGGCTACTCTTCCAAGGCCCCCCCACACACACTTGACTTCTGGTGATGATGGTCAGAGACACCCCATTTAACGCTGGGGTTCAGGTAGCGTGACGGGAACACTGAGCCACTCTGTCTCCTCAGTTCCCAACATGGCAGACGCCACTACTGCCATCCCAGGAGACACGTTCATGACCAACAGTGCCAGCCATGGCTGGCCTTCCAAACAGGGCAGCTTCCCAACACAGAAGCCCTGCCTGAGCTGGGCCTGGGTCAGCAGGCACAGAGCGGCTCTAGGGGTGAAGGCAGGAGGAGGCAGCCCGTGGCTCGTGGACAGACGACCACTGCTTGCAGGTGTTCTGTGCACCCTTGCTCCTGGCCCACGGCTGGTGGGCTGTGTCCTGAGCGAGTCTGTGTCTTCCACGATGCCAGAGTTACTTTAACACCTGAATGCACGAGCCACGAGCCACGTCGGTTTCCCAGGCCACAGGTCGTCGCATGTCCTTAGTTCTGCCTGGCATCTGTGGCCTAGCAATTACAAGTTCTCTTTCTCCATTCCAGGTCCTAATATAGATAACTCATTAATGTAGATGACACTCAAGTCACACGTCACTCTGGACACGATGGTCTGTATCACAGAAGGGCCGAGGAAGTCGGCCAAGGACTCGTCAAGGCTGATCAGAGCAAAGTCAGAGCCGGTGCAAAGGCAGGGTGTCCCTGCAAAGGGCCAGACGAGGGGTTAACTGATCTAGGCTCTCAGGGTCCAGCGGGCAGCTTCAGATTGTCCAGTTGAGGTGTCACTTGAGGTAGGCCCCGTGTCAAGGGCAGAAGGAAAGTCTGGGCTGGAACCATTTGGGGGCAGGCGGAGGGTCTTCACCAGCCTAGTTTCCCTGGGCAAGGTTGGTAACTCGTGAACAGGTGACAAGTCGGCATGCTGCCGTGCCACAGTGAGAGGGACCCTTCCTTTTGTGGTCTTAAGTGAGGATGTTGCACCTAGTGTGGTGGATATGCCCTGTGCCTGGTGTTTCTGGTTTAATTTAAGATCACAGGTGGTAATTTTTTATTTGTATGAATAAATTATTTATGGGTCTGTGCCTTATGTGTGTGCTGGGCAGATGGTGGCTGTTCACTTGTACAAACAAGGTGTGGGATCCTCACCTTGCAGCTGTGCTCAGGATGGAGCAGCTCACGGCATACAGTTGCTCTGTGGAGCGGATCACTCGGGGCAGGCTGAGCTGCGCCACGAGCCGGCCCAGCCTGGGCTCCACAGGGTCTGTCATCTAGTAGGAAGCTCCTCCTTTAGCAGCTCAGCTAATAGAGCAAGTTGATATTTAAAAGACAGGAGCCCTGCCCAGGGCAGACGTCTGCAGGGGATTGGGGCAGGGGTGGAGGACTACTGAGGACTGCTGGGCAGCTGGACAGCTGGACAGTGGCGTGGGAGCTGACAAACTGCACAGGAACCAGTTCAACTGGAATGTATTGTGTGCAATGTGGAGAGTGTGAGTTTTGAGCCTTTGACACAAATCCTGAATGTTTTGACTTTATTTTCCTTGAGAAAATCCCAAGGATCAGTGGAGGGTTAGAAGTAGTGCTTGCTTCTCAACAAGAAGAGTGGGTCTCAGAGGTACGCTGTCCCGTGACCTGTGTTCCTCTCTCTGGCACCCCAGGCCGCTCTCCTCCCACACCTCAGTGCATGCCTTCACTTGGCCACATCATAGCCAGTCTGTCCAGAAGGTCCTAATGGACAAAAGAGGTCCCAACGGGAGCCCTGCTGCCAGCTCCCTGGTGACCATCCTGGTCCTGGCCCTGATGCTCTTAAAGAGCTCCCCCGTCCTTTCTGAGCTCCCCTCCTGCTTCCGTCTCCCTGGACTCGCCTTGTGTCCTACACTGTTGCCAAAAGGAGCCTTTAAAGCACCTGCCACAGACATGGCCCTCAGCCCCCCTGCACCCCACCCTGCGCGTGCCGCCTTGCTCCAGCCTCTGCCTGGCGCTCTTTCCACTGGAGGCCCCCGGGGCTCTTCACAGGGCTCCTTCTCACGGGCCCTTTGAGGCCTGCTCAGATGTCACCACCTCACAAGCTGGGTTTCTTGGTCTAAAGCAGCATTATGGTTTGCACTGGAGGTGTCCCCAGAGACTCCCAAGTTGAAGGCTGATCCCCGGGCAGCAGTGCAGGGCAGCTTTTGGAAGTGACTGATCAAGAGGGCTCTGACTTATCAGGGTATCATCTACTGCTGGTTGACAGTCTGACGACCTCCTGGGGACATGGTGGAGACTGATGGTAGTGGGACCTGGTTGGAAGAAATCGCTCCCTGGAGACGACCCTGGAGGGGTAGGGGTATGTCTTGTCTTCAGCCCCTTCCTCCCGCCCTGCTTCCTGCTGCTGTGAGCTGGGCAGCTCTCCCACCACACCTCTCTGCCATGTGCTCTGCGTCACCGCAGGCCCAGAGCCACGCAGCAGCCAGCCAGGAACTGAGCCTCTAAACCGTGGGCCAGAGTGTGTCTTCCTTCTGTACGTTGTGCATGTCACATCTTCTGGTCACAACTTTTAAAAGCTGATGACTACCAGCAGTGACCCTCTTGCCTGTGTGGGACCCACCTGCAGCACACAGGGCCACTGTTTGTTACTTAGCTCTCCTGTGCACGGGTGCACGTGTGAGGTGCAGGACTGGGCATGTCCCAGCCTGTGTCACTGAGGTCTGACCGCTGTCGCCAGCCCATGCAGTGAGACTGTGGAGCCGCAGACCACGCAAGCCAGTAGTGCCAGTGGCCAGCGTGGGGCCAGCCACCGGCTCTGCTGGGGAAGCCGGCGTGCACCTGGGTCAAGACAGACTTCACTGCATCCCTGGCCTTGCTCCTTCCTCTTCTAAGGAGGGAGAGTGGCAGCACCTCCCCCGTCCGTCCTGGATACGGCCTCAGTGGGCTGCTGTGGACGAAGGGTCGGCCGAGCACCCAGTAAGTCCGCTGTTAGGCTGCCGCCTGGGAATGTGAGCTGCTTTCTGGTGGTGGTGGTGGTGGTGGTGGTGGTGGTGGTGGTGTTCTTGCAAGATCTGGCAAGAAGAGGAGCTGCTTAGGAAGACCATGTATCCTGTAGTGAAGCCCTGGAGCTGCCGGGGACTCAGTCGCCCTGGGGCTGGTGGCTGGAGGCTGAAGCTCCCTTGGAGCAGATACGTGCCAGAGAGACCCCTCCAGCTTAGACTGTTCCTTGGACAGCCGCTGGGCCAGTCCCTGTGTGTCCAGAGTGTTGCCGAGTTGCGAGGTGCTGGGTCGGCCCCCACCTGGCACAGCCTGGTCTTCTGTCGACACTCGACACGTGGGTGGCTTCTGCGTTAAGTAAGAAGTTCCAGTCTTTCCTCTTACAGAGAACAGCAGTGCTGAGTCGGGCGTGGCTGGCAACGGGGTTGTGGGGAGGGCTCAGCATAGCTGCTGTTCTGCCCGCCCCTTCACCCTCACTCCTTCCAGGGCTGGTCAGTGGCTCACTGCTCATTCCACCATGTCCCCTCTCCTGTCCTCCCCTCCCTCCCCTTTGCGTGATCCAAAGTTCCTCCATTCTTCCCATCCTCCCCACCCTCAATTATGAGTCAGCATCCACTTATCAGAGAGAACATTTGGCCTTTTGTTTTTGGGGACTGGCTTACTTTGCTTAGCATGATATTCTCCAACTCCATCCATTTACCTGCAAATGCCATGATTTTATCCTCTTTTATTGCTGAGTAACATTCCATGTGTGTATGTGCCACAGTGTCTTTATCCATTCATCTGTTGAAGGGCACCTAGGTTAGTTCCCACAGTTTAGCTATTGTGAGTTGAGCTGCTGTAAACATTGAGGTGACTCAGTCATCGAAGTATGCTCTTTTTAAGTCCTTTGGGATTAGAATTTTTAAAAGCATATATATTCTGGAATTTTTCGTTTTTCTACAAGGAGTATTTTGGGGGCAAGGGGGACTCAGGCTTAAAAGGTACTTTCCACACTGCCCCAAGTCTTCCTGAGCAACGGGGACTGTGTAGCAAACCCTGTGTGTGCAGAGCAGTGTCAGGCCTTCCAGGGGCCGGTTCCTCAGAAAGCCGCCATTGGGCAGTGGTGGGATGCCCCTTTGGGCCTGCGGTAGCTTCTGAGGTGTGATAGGCCTCCCATTCCTCTGACCCCAGCACCGGGACTGTCTTCACCCCAAGATTGTATTACTATCTCAAAAACCCAAGTCCAGAATTGGGCCAGGGGTTCTGGGTGGTGGGAGGAGCCCGCTGACACCAGCCCTGGGTCCTGAGCCACCCAGGCAGCCCTCCAGTTGTGGCGCCTGAGCCTGGCACGTCCTAGGAGGAGCCTGCTCCAGGTCTCCTTGAGCCCTGGTTCCGCCCTGGGATTCAGACCCCAGGGACGAGCAGGGCTTGGCTACGCCAGGTGTTATCCATGTTCTCAAAGACTCAGTGGCCTCTCTGTGTCACCTCTTGGAACTCTGTGTCCAGAACTCAGGGACGCTGTGCAGCTGCCCTCTTCTCCCTTGAACAGGCAACTAGTGGCCGTGGTGTGGTCTGTGAGGACGTGAGTGCTCTTGCAGAGCAGCTCGCCCCTGGGAGAAACTGATTTTAAAAGAGAAGTGTGATTCCTGGGAAACCCTCCAGAGTTCTTCCTTCCTGCCTGGGAAGCCTCCACCACAGAAAGCCGCTGCCGGGCCGGGCCACGCTCAGGTGGTGGGTGGGCTCCAGTCTCCTCCTCGCAGCTCGTGGAAGCAGACAGAAGAGCTCCTGGATGCAGCCAGACGGGGGTTGACGGAAGCCCCCCGTGATTGCTGTAGGCCCCCCGATGTGGGTCTGGTGGCCTCCAGCACCTTTCCTGCAAATGTGGTATTCAGAATGTCATCTGCGGAATCTGAAATTGTCCTTTCCTGCCACCCCTCCTGCCCTGTGCCCTGGGTTGCATCTCTGTTAGTGTCCAGACATGGGTGGGATCTGGGAAGAGGCGGGCTCCTTAATGTTCTGGTCTCTGCAAAAGCCCCCTCAAGATCATCCAGTGGGGTAAGATGGCAGCCGAACAGAAATGAACCAAGCACCCTACCAGGTGGGTGTGGCCAGGAGTTGGGAGTGCCCTGCCTCAGCTGGGCACCACTGTGTTGGTCATGGGGTTTCTCTGGCAAACCAAAGTGATGGAATGGAAACTGTCCTGCCTTAGAAGTGAGAAGGGCACTGTCTTTCCTTCATGGCCAGGTTCTCCTCACGGACTCCCTGGGCAGCGTTGTTCAGTGTGGACAATTTGTGCCGAAATGCGCAGTTTCTAAGCAGTGCTGTCTCTCTCTCCTAGATGGACTTTCTGGCCGAGACCAGCCCGTGGAGCTGCTGAACCCTGCCCGCGTGAACCACATGCCCAGTGCGGGTAAGTCAGCACACCCTGTGCCCCGAGGCCCTGCCTTGTCAGGGCAGGGTGGTGCAGTCACTGAACTCCAGGCCCAGAGGCCTTCTCTTGGGGGGAAATGGACATGACTTGATGCAGCCCAGAGGGCAGAGGGAGGCCGATCTAGAGGTCATGTTCTCCCCAAGAGCTGCTGCTTCTCATGGTTAACAGCTCAGGCCCTGGTCCAGGGAGGCCCTGTGGGGGAGCTCTGAGCTGGTGTGGGGTCCAGCCTGGTGTGGTGAGGCTGCTAGGCAGCCCCAAGGCCATGGGCAGTTCTCCTGTTATCTATCAGCCTCCTGTTTCTGCCGGGTAAGGGTCAGAGAAGGGTACCCCGGCACTTCTCTGTTCTTCAACATAAAGCAAACAAGCCACCAGGTGTGATGACCAATTTCAGACTCCGCAGATGACATTCTGAATATCACACTTGCAGCCGTGTCTCCAAGTCTGGGGAATGGAAACTCTCCCTATTCTTTCTCCATAAATCCCTCTCCCCTTGTGGAGTCCCCATTGGAAACTCCGGCCGAGGGTCCCCTCCTTCCAGACCCTTGACTTTACGAGGCAGACCCACAACCCCTCCAGGTCTGGGTCAGTGAGCTAGCTGCTGGGCCCATCCCACACATGTGCCACGCCATGCCATCACCTGTTCTCTCCCACCGCCGCACCTCCTTGGTAGCACAGCTGCTGTGCCCTCTGGGGCCCTGGGTCTGCCCGCGGCCTCGCCTTCCCCGTGTGCCTTGGAAAGAAGTGGAAGTGGGCTTACCGCTGGGCTGCACGTTCCCAAGCAGAGGTTTCTGTCTTTGCTCGCTGAGTCTCTGAGGTCAGCCAAAGGTCATTCTTGGCATTTCCCCAAACTCAAAGCCCTCGTGGAGTCACGGCTGTGCTCCTAGAAGACCCTGGAGCTTTCCCCTGGGCCCGGCTCAGCCTGCCCGTTCCCACGGGACACATGGGCAGGTTCTCCACTGTGTGCAGATGCTTGGTTTCCCAGGTGTGGCTCCAGCGAGCAGCTCTGACCCCACTGTGTCTCCACCGTGCCCAGCTGGGTTGTCTGTTCACACTAAGGCTGAGCTCTGCCGCCCTCCCGGTGTGGTGTGGAACTGACGAGGGATGGGCTATGGGAAGATGGGGGACACGCTTGTTTCCAAGCAGACCAGAGGAGGGCTCCACCTTGCTTGCCAGAGGCCCAGCCCCCACTGAGTGTGAGGGTGGATGGTGGACTGCAGTGTTGGCCAGAGCAGACGCCCCTTGTCGGCAGGTCTCAGGCTGCGTCTCATATCTGAGATGGACAGCGATGCCTCTCTGCAGAGTTCTCCTAAGCTCAGTTGTGTCAGCCCGGCAGTGGCTCCTCAGTAGGTATTACCTGTCACTGTCACCTTGCCCACATCCGAGGTCCTGCGGGGACATCGCCATGATGTGCTGGTTCAGGATCTGAGTGCTTTCTGAGGATTCACCTGCTGCCTGCTCTGGAGCAGCCTGCGGTTCCAGGAGCGGGAAGGTGCTGTGTGGCCAGACTCGTCCTCTGCCCACCTCCTCGATGGCCACAGGCTTGGGCAGTCTGGGTATCCTGCCGTGGGCTTGTTTTCCACCCCGGAGGGAGGTCAGGACGTTCGCAGCACCGTTTGAAACCAGTGAGTGTGTGCTGTGCTGGTGGGCAGAGGGAGGCTGCCCATGTGCAGCGTGCACAGGCTGCACGCGGGCGGCGGCCACAGCAGTGGCTTGGGCAGAGCAGCCTTCCTGCTCCATCTTGGGCCTTTCCCTGCAGCATCAAGTGGCCTGAGAGGAATAGGAACCTCCAGTTGTGCAAATGCCTTCAAAGCCACCTTCCGTGAGGTGGGAGCAGGCGTGTCTGTGGTGCCTCTCCGTCAGTCCTAATCTGCTGGCACTCCTGGCAGTGGGTCCAGGCTGGCCGTGTTCTGCACCAAAGGTACCCTACCTGAAGGCTGAGAGAGGTGCCCAGCTCATTGAGCAGTGGCCCCAGCGACCACTGGAGCTGTCCCTGGCAGGCACACTTCCCGCCCGCTGTCTCCTTGGCCTCTCCACCTCTTGTGGCTCTGCACAGAGGCATGCTCAAGCATTTCTGCTGATCGTGGCTCTTGTTAGACCCACTCAGTCCTAGTGGGACTTTCACTTCAGTGGACAGGCATCACCATGTCCTCTGCTTCTGTGCCACCTGAGTCACAGCTCAGAGCCGTGCCAGGCAGCACGCCCTCTTCCGGGGAGTCTGTGCCACAGGGTCACTGGGACGATTCTGATCTCTTCAGCTTCTCTCTTAACTTTTTGTATGTAAGACTTTCCTTCTTCCTGTACTTATTTTTCCCCTTCAGTTAGACATTTTGGGCTGGAATATACCTCAGTGGTGGAGAGATGCCTAGCACGCACGAGGCCCTGAATTGGACCCCCAGCTCCACAAAGAAATGAAACCGATGTTAATGGTGACGTAGTTCTGTTATAGCAGAAAGCTCATCCCGTGCCTGCTGCTGCCCTTGTCCTTCCACATCAGCATCAAGCCACCCACCTCGTGAAGAAGCAGGTGCTGCAACTAGGACATGGCCTGTCCTTTCCCCTTCCAGAGGCCATCGAAGTCCTTCTCAGTCAGAGGAAGGGCGGCTGTGCGAGGGGCAGTGTGCAGAGGCAGAGCCCAGCCTACACGTGTGGGGGGTGAGGAGCTGGGGGCTGGTGTCTGCTCAAGATGCCCTGCCCAGAGTTAGCTGGAGGACACCGCAAGATGAGGTCAGCAGAGGCTGGGCTGTGGCTGTGGCCTCTCGGTCATGTGGGCAGGTTACAGGGGCTAAGAACTGCCCAGTCGTTCATTTCTGAGTCCTGGGAACAGACTTGCTCTCGTGGAGAGGAAAGACTGCTCCAGTGCGCAGTGCCCGGCTCCACCTCCTCCTCGGGCTGAAGTGAAGGGCCGTGGCCAGGGGCCAGCTGGTCGAGCCCGCAGCCAGGGCCTGCTGAGCCAGCCCACTGCAGCTCCGTCCCCTTAGGCTGTACTGCCATGTGACTGCCAGCACGTGCACCTTGGGACAGGCTGACTTGGCCCTGGGACTGTGGAAGCCCCCTTGTGGACCAGAAGCCACACCTTCCTGCCCATTTACCACCTGGCCACCATTGCTCACAGGTGTGGTGCCAGGTAATGCCCAGACTCCAGTGTCCCCTGTGTGGTTGAAGGTTCATTACCCCCCAAGAACATCTAATGGACTTCTCCAGGCCATCTGTCCAGATGCCACCCTCCACTCTATCCTGACCACCTGCTCTCCCCGGCTCTCGAGAGTGGCCCTATGTTTCTCCCTTGTGTCTGCTTTCCACCCATGGGACAGCAGTTTTCCTCTGACTCTCCCTTCCCTCCCATTAGACTTAGGCACTCACAAGGACAGTCCCGTGTCAGGCACCTTTGTCTCTGGGACCTTTATTTGTCTACGCACAGGATGCATTTTTCTTCTATTTCTTCCACCTTTAGTGAAGTGTCCGTTCCTGCCCTTTTACTCTGGGCTCAGTAATAGAGGGACCCAGTGAAGGGTCCTGCCCGGGGCTCATGGAAGCACTGGGAGCTAGGTGGCCTTGGGTGCTGTCCGTCTCTGATCTCCACATGGCATCTGCAGGCCTGGGCTGCCTCCTGGGCATCTGGGGCTGCTTGGCCTTGGCAGGTGCATGGAAGAGAGAAGCAGGTGGGCAAATACCTGTCCCGGTGCACAGAGGAGCCTGGGCTCTCCACTGCCTGTTACACTGCACTCGTGCCTCCTTGTACCCTCTGGTCTGCCGGCCCTCGCCTCTTGGCTCTGCTGTATCCCTGGCACGAAGGACCCCCTTACCCTCTGCCCACCCAGAGGCCTTCGTGATGACGTCCTGGGAGTGACTCTCACACAGCGGAGGGAGGAGGACGCTACTGGTTTGCCTTGAGAGAGTGTCTTGAGGCTCCTGGTGCCCAGGGTGCCCAGGGTGCCCAGAGGAGGGACCCAGCAGAGGGTCCAGGGCACTCTGGAGCTCTCACCTGCAGCCCCTGCGTCTACCCAGGGCAGCAACTGGCCTGGATGAAGTGAGAATATCAGTCTCTGGCTCCTGACCTGTGTCCATGCTGATGGTGACTGTCGCGCAGGTATGGGTGGCGCTCGAGCAGCTCTCCAGCCCCACACTGCCTCCGGCTCCCAGGACTGCCTCCACATGGGTCTCCTCCCAGTGTCCTCTCTCCAGCCCTGTCCTCTGCAAGGCAGGTCTTGTCCTGCGGGTGAGCCTGCTGTCCACTCCTCTGCAGGAATGATGGGCACCCAGAGGCCAGTGCTTCCAGCCCTACTCAGCCTCTGGGCTGGGCCAAGAAGACCAGGCTCCTCTGGTGCAGCCGAAGGCCTCTGTGTAGCCCGCCTCCTGACCCGTGCTCTCTCCCTCCCCAGAGAGCTGTGTCCCTGGCTTCTGCCTGGTGCCTGGGGAAGGGAGGAGGGGCCCGACGACCTGCCCTTTCTGCGCTGTTTGGCCTCCTGCTCTCGGCCAGCCTCAGCCTCCCCTTGGGGTCCTGATACTGCCAGCCGCGGCCCTAAGCACGGAGCAGCTGAAGCCACAGAGCCCGTCTCTTGACCACTGGCTTTCGAGCCAGTGTGCTTCTTTCTGATGAGATGGTGTCCAGGCATTGTTCCATGTTTCCCAACCCCTCGTGCACCACGTTGTCACTGTCATGCCTCCCGTTGTGTGGCATGTGCTGGTGCTGGTGGGGTTGTGTCAGTGTGTGTGGTGGTGTGGTTGTGTCAGTGTGTGTGCTGGTGGGGTTGTGTCAGTGTGTGTGCTGGTGGGGTTGTGTCAGTGGTGTGTGCTGGTGGGGTTGTGTCAGTGGCGTGCGGTGGTGGGGTTGTGTCAGTGGCGTGCGGTGGTGGGGTTGTGTCAGTGGCGTGTGCTGGTGGGGTTGTGTCAGTGTGTGTGGTGGTGGGGTTGTGTCAGTGGTGTGTGGTGGTGGGGTTGTGTCAGTGGTGTGTGCTGGTGGGGTTGTGTCAGTGTGTGTGCTGGTGGGGTTGTGTCAGTGTGTGTGCTGGTGGGGTTGTGTCAGTGTGTGTGGTGGTGGGGTTGTGTCAGTGGTGTGTGGTGGTGGGGTTGTGTCAGTGGTGTGTGGTGGTGGGGTTGTCAGTGTGTGTACTGGTGGGGTTGTGTCAGTGTGTGTGCTGGTGGGGTTGTCAGTGTGTGGTGGTGGGGTTGTGTCAGTGTGTGGTGGTGGGGTTGTGTCAGTGGTGTGTGGTGGTGGGGTTGTCAGTGTGTGTGCTGGTGGGGTTGTGTCAGTGTGTGTACTGGTGGGGTTGTGTCAGTGTGTGTGCTGGTGGGGTTGTGTCAGTGTGTGTGCTGGTGGGGTTGTGTCAGTGTGGTGGTGGGGTTGTGTCAGTGGTGTGTGGTGGTGGGGTTGTCAGTGTGTGGTGGTGGGGTTGTGTCAGTGGTGTGTGGTGGTGGGGTTGTCAGTGTGTGGTGGTGGGGTTGTGTCAGTGTGTGGTGGTGGGGTTGTGTCAGTGGTGTGTGGTGGTGGGGTTGTGTCAGTGTGTGTGCTGGTGGGGTTGTGTCAGTGTGTGTGCTGGTGGGGTTGTGTCAGTGTGTGTGGTGGTGGGGTTGTGTCAGTGGTGTGTGGTGGTGGGGTTGTGTCAGTGGTGTGTGGTGGTGGGGTTGTGTCAGTGTGTGGTGGTGGGGTTGTGTCAGTGGTGTGTGGTGGTGGGGTTATCAGTGTGTGTGCTGGTGGGGTTGTGTCAGTGTGTGTGCTGGTGGGGTTGTGTCAGTGGTGTGTGGTGGTGGGGTTGTGTCAGTGTGTGCTGGTGGGGTTGTGTCAGTGGTGTGTGGTGGTGGGGTTGTCAGTGTGTGTGCTGGTGGGGTTGTGTCAGTGTGTGTGCTGGTGGGGTTGTGTCAGTGGTGTGTGGTGGTGGGGTTGTGTCAGTGTGTGTGCTGGTGGGGTTGTGTCAGTGGTGTGTACTGATGGGGTTGTGTCAGTGTGTGTGCTGGTGGGGTTGTGTCAGTGTGTGTGCTGGTGGGGTTGTGCCAGTGGTGGTGCTGTGCTGCTGGTGTGATTTCCAACAACCCCCTGCTGCGTTAGTGGGACCTGGGAGAGTGGGATGACTGTTCCCTCTGCCACTCCCCCTGGATGCCCAGGGGCTCCCTCCTGCAGCCAGGGCTGCTGAGCTCTGCCTCCTGCCTCCTGGCTCCTAGCGGCCCCTAGTCTCTCCTCCAGTCTCCTTTTGCAGCCGTGTTCCTTCTTATCCCAGTTGTTCAGGGAGAAGGAGGAAGGCCTTCCAGTCCAGGTGGACGTCAGACTGTTTGGGTTATTTAGGTTCATCACAATGTTCTGCCCCATTAAGTTTTGTCTTGCTGCTGCTGCCACCCTGCAGTCAGGGAGACTGCTCCGCCTGTGGGAGGAGTGTGCAGAGTGAGGGCAGGCGGCTCCTGTCACCACGCCTGGACTCCAGGTGCTGCCCAGCTGTCACCAGCCACGAGGACTCTGGCATGCTGCAGCTGTGATTGCTTTCTCAGTGTTACAGGAAGACACGTGCAGGCCCCAGCCGGGGCCCCAGGGCCTCTGTGGATGGAGGACACAGTGCTCACTCCACAGTCCAGTTGCCCTGAGGAGGGACCGGCTCCTTCTCAGTGCTGGTGCTTCAGAGCTGCCGCTGGGGTCCCCTGGTGCCCAGAGCTCGTGCTCAGAGCAGGGCAGTGTCTCGCCACGCTCAGAGCAGGGCAGTGTCTCGCCACGCTCAGAGCAGGGAAGTGTCTCGCCACCCTCAGAGCAGGGCAGTGTAGCCACGCTCAGAGCAGGGCAGTGTCTCACCACGCTCAGAGCAGGGCAGTGTCTCACCACGCTCAGAGCAGGGCAGTGTCTCGCCACCCTCAGAGCAGGGCAGTGTCTCGCCACGCTCAGAGCAGGGCAGTGTAGTCACGCTCAGAGCAGGGCAGTGTCTCGCCACGCTCAGAGCAGGGCAGTGTCTCACCACGCTCAGAGCAGGGAAGTGTCTCGCCACCCTCAGAGCAGGGCAGTGTAGCCACGCTCAGAGCAGGGCAGTGTCTCACCACGCTCAGAGCAGGGCAGTGTCTCGCCACCCTCAGAGCAGGGCAGTGTCTCGCCACGCTCAGAGCAGGGCAGTGTCTCACCACGCTCAGAGCAGGGCAGTGTAGCCACGCTCAGAGCAGGGCAGTGTAGCCACGCTCAGAGCAGGGCAGTGTCTCACCACGCTCAGAGCAGGGCAGTGTCTCACCACGCTCAGAGCAGGGCAGTGTCGCCGCGCTCAGAGCAGGGCAGTGTCTCACCACTCTCAGAGCAGGGCAGTGTCGCCACGCTCAGAACAGGGCAGTCACAGTGCTTGGTGACCAGAGCTTTGTGCCCTGGTGTCATTCTGCGCGCTTGAGAGCTCTGGAGTTTGAAGTGTATCCAGAGAGCAGTGCACAGTGTCTGCGGCACATGCAGCCAGGATGGGGCCTGATGACCCCACGCTGGCTCAGGGCCAGCTGGAGTGACTAGTTTGCAGTGGCCACACCTGAATGGCATAAGGTCGTGCACCGGGATGCGGCAGTGCACAGGGTCCCATTGGGCAGTGCCAGGAGCCTCCTTCAGAAAAGAGCAGATAGCCAGCTTCCATGGCACCTGCTTGGGGCGCAGCCCCCTCCTGCTGAGTTTGTTGATGACGGAGACAGTGGTGTTCCCTTTCCCGGCCTGTTCTTGGCATGTCCTCCTCCTGGCAAGTTGTACCGTAGGGACTGGTCAGGAAATAGGCTGCAGGCCAGGTAACTTCCCAGGTGTCACGTGGGTCGGGCGGCTGACTCTAAGGAGTGCCCAGGGTTCTCCTAACCTGAACCTGCACCCACCTGACCCACAGTGCCACCTTGCCCTCCTAGTTGGGCAGTTGGTGTTAAGGTGGGTTCTAGAAGGCTCAGATGGAATGCCCACTGTGGCCGGCCGCAGGGTGGGCTCACGCGGGAGCTCAGCCTCCACCACCTTCTGCCGCCCAGGGGCGCCTTCCTTTCTGAAGCGCCTTCCTTTCTGAAGCGCAGGGAGCCTTCTGTTTTAAAATCCCAGCTGTTCCTGTTGAGTGATAATGGTTCCCGTCGGGGCCCAGCTGTGAGGCGAGACACCTATGCATCGTCTCAGTGCTGCTGAGAAGGAAATTCTAAAGTCCTTTTGTGTAACCCAACCTTATGTAAACCAGAAGGACAATTGCTGGTGGGATTTGTAACCTAGGACAACTTGTTTGTGTATTTGTTTACTGGGGACTAAACCCAGGGGTGCTTTACTACTGTGCTATAGCCCATTCTTTTTTTATTATTTATTTTCAAAATTTAGAGATGAGGTCTCTGTATTGCTGAGGCTGGCCTTGAATTTGCAGTCCTCCTACCTGGACACCCTAGTTGCTGGGATTACAGGCCTGCACTACCACACCTGGCTGAAGCCATGTTTGATTTGCCAGTCACAGAGTTTAGGCTGTTTTCAGAGGGCCTCGAGACTGATGCTGGAGTGAGCAGGAGAGAGCCACGCTGTGGTGTGGAGGAGGTGTTGCTCCCGTGATGGTGATGTGGCTGGGCACTGTCAGGTGTCCACAACACAGGCCCTGCCCCTGTGACTTTCCACCTCTGCAGCTGGGCTGTGCAGAGTGCTCAGGAAGGGAGCATCAGCTCTGCTGCTGCTGTGTGGTTGCAGCAGTGTGTTCCAGTCCTACCTCATTCTTAAGACTCTCAGAGCAGAGCCTCAGGGGGTGCTGCCCCCTGAGGGGGTGTCCTGTTGGAGGCCAGGCATAAGCTCTTCCCACCAGGGGAGGGAGGAGGCCTGCTGGGTTAGTCTCCAGGAGGTCCCTCTACATTTCTTGAGAGCCACCTACCAAGCACATGCCAGGTTTTGGCTCTGAGCTGGTGTTCATTCCCAATTACGAATACTGTCCTTCTAAAAGGTAGCCCTCCTTCTGGGGAATATAGAGCAGATAGAGTGTGAGGGTTTCCTGAAGAACATTAGGACAGTTCTGAGATAGGGAGTGGGGCTGACTCTTCCTTTGTAGCTGATGGAGAGCAGAGGAACCCAGCTGGTTGGCCACCTCCAGACAGACTCTGGCTGGGGCAGCCAGTGCAGGGCCAGGGACTGTGCCTGAAGCCTGCACTCCGACTGTGCCTGGACTGCCAGGAGAGCACCTGCCTGTGGCACAGGGACATCCGTTATGCCTGGGACCGAGGCAGGGAGCTCTTAGCCACTCTGCTGGATGCTAGGCCACAAGATCTGCATTTCTGGCCAAGTTACAGTGAAGCACCTGGTGGGTAGGGCCTTCCGTGTGTTGGCCAGCTCCTTCCTTCCTCCAGAGGGAGGAGCCTTGGAAGGTCTGCAGGGCCGTCTTGCCCACTTGCCGTCTGCTCCTGGGAGCAGGTTGTGGGGAAAGGGCACCCTGTAGGCAGCCCACCATGGCCGTGGCCAGCAGGTGAGGTCTTTGAGTTTATCATGCATTTCAAAGGACTTTTAAGAATCTTGACAGATGAGGAAGGAACACCCCTGAGTTTGAGGGATCATGGGCCTCTCCGTGCAGCTGGACATGCAGCTGGAAGCGAGTCCAGGCCTGTGAGGTGTTGGGGGAGACGCCTCGAGGGACATGCTCTGGTATCCCCTGCAGCCTGTGGCCACCCAGGACAATGCTAGGCCGATGCCCCCCACTCTGCCTTTTGTGGTTTGGGGTAGCTCCTGGGACCAGCAGAGGCACTCGCCCTCCCTGTTGGCGGGGGCCTCCTGCAGGGTTCCCTAGGGCTATCCAGGCCCCTCCTGGTGAGTGCCTGTTGGCCCTGGCCCTCACTCGGTCCTGCCCTTTCCTTTCCTGAGCTTCTCTCCTGGCACCTCCACCTCCTTCTCTGCCTTTGTTTTTCCAAGTCATGTTTATGGCAGATGCAGGAGTGGTCAGAGTGCCCTGGGGCTTGGTGTGCAGGCACAGTGACAATTACTGGCCAGGAAGGCCTCCACACTCCCTCCTGTGGGGACATCACCGCCAGGTCGGGATTTAGGAGAGCTCGGTTGCTGAGGGCCATAGCCGAGCCACATCCCCAGCCCTATTTTGTATTTTATTTAGAGACAGGGTCTCACTGAGTTGCTTAGCGATTCGCTTTGGTTAGGTTGGTTTTGAACTCTCATTCCTCCTGCCTCAGCCTCCCGAGCTGCTGGGATTATAAGCGTGAGCCACTGTGCTGGACCGGTTGTTTTTTTTTGTTGTTGTTTGTTTGTTTTAAAGACAGAGACAGAGAGATAGATAGAGAGAGAGAGAGAGAGAGAGAGAGAGAGAGAGAGAGAGAAAATTAAATATTTATTTCATAGTTTTTGGCGGACACAACATCTTTGTTTGTATGTGGTACTGAGGGCCGCACGCATGCCTGGTGAGCGCGCTGCCACTTGAGCCACATCCCCAGCCCTGGGCTGGTTTTTATTTGGTGGCAGGGTGTTAGTGAGTTGTCTATGCTGGCCTCAAATTTGCAATCCTCCTGCTTCACCCTCCCTAGCAGCTGGGATTACAGGTGTACCTGACTTGGATGAATATTAATGGAAACAAAATTGTTAATGTTCGTAATTTTTAAAACTTTGGATGCATGTGTAGATAGTGCATCCTCTAAGTCTGTGTGCACTGAGGATTTCAATAATGGACAGTTTATCCTGCCTTTTGGAGGGGTCAGTTTATGCTGCACACTGCCTCCGGGCGCCTCCTTGTCCAGTCTGCTCCCTGTGATCTCTAGTCCACATCGATGGACGCTGCCTCCTGACTCCATTCCCTGTAGTGCCTATACCATCTTCTATTTCCCTGGAAACATGATTTGAGTTTCTTCTGCTCCCCCCCCTTCTCCCCACCCACTGTATCCTGGGGATTTAACCTGTGGTCTTACATATGCTTAACACCTCTTTACCACTGAGCTATAACTTCATCTTAGTTTTCTAATTCTTTATATAACTTTTTTGTGTCCAACACTTATTTGTTGGACTGGCTTTTAAATTAAGCATGTAAAACTATAAATTATTCTCTGTGCTCAGTTTTAGACAGTTCCTAAAATTTTGGGTATGTGGTGAGTTTGTAAATTTCCTTCATTTTTATTTGTAATTAATATTTAAGAGAAATATGTTTCATTTCCTTTGAGTTGGGTTTTTATTCCTACTTGCTTTATTAATTTCCAGTTCTTTTGCAGCAAGTTCAGATGTGTGGGCTGCATTTTGTGTATTGGTGTATATCTTAGTGTGTTTTCTGTTGCCGTAACAGAATATCAGAGACTGGGTAATTTATAGAGGAGAGAAGTTTCCTTTGGCTATGGTGCCAGAGGCTGTAAAGTCTCAAGAGCATAGCCAGCGTCTGGCCAGAGGCTCCTTTTGCTTTGTCTCATCTGGGACAGCGTGAGGGCGCTAGCGCTTGAGAGGCAGAACAAGAGGGGCTTCTGTCTCTACACCACCTTCTCTGGGACCTCCTGTGACATCTTACCACTTCTTTTGAATTTGCAGTCCTCCTGCCTTACCCTTCCTGATAGCTGTTGTCTGCTCAGGGTCCACCCCCAGGGCCGCTGCACTGCAGCTCACTTCTGTGAGGGTCTGGGCAGAGCGCATCCCACCCAAGCAAAATGTGGGCCGCTTGCTGTTCTTCATGGGCCTTGATTTCTGTCAGTGTCCAGGGCCTTGGGAAAGGCTCAGACGGACTGTGGGCTCCGGTGTCCCCTGGGCTATTCAAGCCCACGGTGATTTTGTCTGTGCTCTGTCCTGTGCCCGTGGGCAGGTTCACACCTCTGATCCTTCTTCTGCCCTCCCCTGGCTCTGCTGCAGGTGGGGTGTGGGCTCTGCTTCTCTTCCCTTGGAGTTGCGCACACTCAGGACGCTCTGCCTCTGTGAGGCGCACACTTCCTGCCTAAGAAAGGCTCCTACTTTGGGTCTGATCTTTGTGATGTTGATGTTCTGACCTCACTGCCTGTTTTTTGGTCTTCTGCCTGTTTGGGGCTGACCTCCAACCTGAGCCTTCTTACCCTGGGTGCTCTGTGCCAGAAAAAACATGGCACCATGTTCAGCTGTGTCTGGCCCAGTCTCTTCCCTTGGGGAGAGAAGGTTGGTTTCATTTAGGGTTTCTTTTGGCTGGCAGCACGGGGATTGACCCAGGGATGTGCTGCCCTGAGCTCTGCCCCAGCCTGTGTTGTGTTTTGCTCACTGCGCTCCCCAGGCTGGCCCACACCTGCCGTCCTCCTGTTTGGTGTGTGTGGTTCCGAGACCCACCTGCACTCTGTCCCTTCTCTGCTCTTGTGCTGCGCCTGCTTGTGCTGTCTCGCACGTGGACCTTTCTGCCATTTCCCTGGTCCGTCTGTGCAGTGTGGCTCGCCCCAGCAATCCAGAAGGCTCTGTCTTCCTTTCAGAGTTCACTAGGGACATGGTCAGTCCAGTGCTGTGCTCATGCTGGTTTCTTCTGGTGCAATCTCAGGCAGACCTGACAGTGTCCCAGTGAGGGTCAGCTGGCTGCTGTGCTCTCTCTTCATTTTCTGATCTTGTATTCTGAAATTCTCTTCCAGACACCTAGATAGTATACTTAGACTGCCATTTATTGATTTATGAACCTTAAATGGTTGTTAATGAGAAAGAGAATATATTAAGTTTCTGCCTCCGTATTCCTGTTTAAAATGGAGGCACAGTGTTAGGTTGGCCTCCAGGTTTGGAGAAGTCAGATGCAGGGAGGGCAAGCCCAGGTAGTAGTGCTGCACTGCTGGACACTGTCCCCCTTTGCTGGAGGCCCCTGCTGAACCTTGTGGAGGAGCATCTTCCTACCCTCTGCCCCTGGCCCTGTGACCACAACCTGGACACAGCATGGCCCAGGAGCATCTGTTTCCCAGGAGGACCTCACATGAGCTGCTCTGGGGCTCAGGGTTGTGCCCATAAGGAGAAGGAGTTGACCTGACTCAGAATTCTTCTTTAGAGCCGTCTTTAGCTACACAATTTTAGCCTGCCAAACCAGACATTGTGTCATTTACAAATTTTCCAGCACCTGAAGCACCCAGTAGACCCTCCTGTGTGCAAGTTTGTAAGCTGCTAAGTTAGGCAGGTGGAGCTCGGGGTCTGCTTTCTCCTGGGGCTTCCGTGTTGGCAAGAGCACAGGGTTATGTGCACCATCCCTCTCCTCCTTCCCAGGGGGGCAGGAGGAAGGAGGTCGGCCATGGAGTTCTGTGGAAGGAGACTCTGAAACTCATTCCTGTGGGCATCTGTGTTGAAAACTGATTATCTGCCTGTATCCCACCTGTGGGCAGACAGGAGGACCACAGGTGTGGGCCAGCCTGGGGAGCGCAGTGAGGCCCACAGGCTGGGGCAGAGCTCAGGGCAGCACGTCCCTGGTTCAGTCCCCATGCTGCCAGCCAACAGAAACCCAGGGGGTTGGTCGTCAGGGAGCTGGCCTTAGAGCCCTGGTCGGATGTCAGAGGCCAGGTGCTCAGGAAGGTCAGCTACCAGCAGCCCCCACAGTGTCCTCTGTGTCCTTGGTGCTCTAGGGAGCAGTGTGATGGGGACATCTGCTTGAGCTCAGGGTGCGGCCCCCCCGGCCTGCAGGAGGCCTGGCTCAGCCCCGGCGTGCAGGGGGAGACGGGGCTTCCTCTAGGGCTGGTGCGTTTTGGAGACTGTTTCCTTTATTTGTTTTTTCTCCAGGAAGATGAGTGAGAACGTTTCACCTGGTGCTTGGGTGGAATTTCAGTACAAGTGCTACTCGCACGTGTGTATGCCTGTGTGTGAACCTGGGCTACTTTACATTCAGTGATTCATGTGGGAGATGTGTGGGGTTCCTAGTGGAGGAGGAAACTGCATGGTATGGTCCTGATTAAAACATGTGAACTAGAAGCCATAGCTGAAGTGTGTGTGAAGTGTGTGTACATAGACACACACGTATGTTACATTTATATATATGTTTGAGTATGTATCCTTAAGAGTATATTTGCCTTTACAACAAATTAGGGTTTACTGTGTTAAAAAGTAAAGTCGGGGGCCTTTTATGAGCTGAGCCAAGGGTGTGAATGTGTAGTGACTTAGTGTGTCCACCACAATACCACCCTGAGGGCTTCTGCCCTTCATGATTCAGGGTACCCCAGAACCGGGGATGAGCCGGGTGCTGCCCCGTGGAGCCCCACCCCCTCTTCATGATTCAGGGTACCCCAGAACCGGGGACGAGCCGGGTGCTGCCCCGTGGAGCTCCACCCCCTCTTCCGCTCTTCTTGTTATGACACAGTCTCTCGGGCTGGCCTCACTTGTGCTCTGTCTCCGCCTCTGCCACGGTGACTTCTTATTTTTATTCATCATCTTTTACTGAGGTTGAGCCTAGGGGCTCCCTACTACTGAGTTATATTCCTTTCTTTCTCTTCTTTTTCTTTCAAATTCTGAGATAGGGACTTGCCAAATTGCTAAGATCGGCCTCAAATTTATAATCTCGGTGCCACACTCTCCGGAGTCCCCAGGATCACCGGTGTGTATCACCCCACTCATCTGTAGTCCTTGCTTGTGTCCTGGGCCCTCCAGTTGGATCTCAGCCTGGAAGCCGGAATGTGGTTGGCAGAATAATGTGCCCCTCAGAGACTGGGGATATTCCACGTGGCAGAGGGACTTTGCAAATGGGTTTAGGTCAGGGATCTTCGATGGGGAGATGGTTCTGGGCGATGTGAGCCACTGGCAAGAAGTCAGGAGGATCAGAGTTGAGGGGGAGGGATGTGGGGACAGAAGCAGAGGGCACACTTGAAGACGGACAAGGCCAGGAGCCGGGGAAGCTGGGGCCTCTGGGTGTAGGAAAGGCTGGGAACACATGCCCTAGAGCCTCCAGAGGCCCTTGACTGCTGTACCACAAGCCCATGTCAGTGTTCGGCCCCCAGCACTGTAGGTGGAAGGTGTGTGCTGGGTCACCCACTAAGTTTGTGGTGGCTTGTTGCATCTGGCAGTCACCAGAAACCAATACACAGTGGGATCCCGTGAATCCTTAAACCAGAGTCCCGTCCTTCCTCTCCCTGATGGTGGGTGGATGTCTGAACTTCTCTGTGCCCAGTGTCCCCATCTGTGGGTTGGGGAGGAGCAGGTGAACCCTGACCTGCACCTGGTGTTTTCCAAAGCCCTTGCTGCACAGTTGACCTGGTTGTCTCCTTGACTGTCAGCATCCTGGCTAGGCCATGTGCACTGTGGAGGCAGAGCAGGCCAGGACATGCTCAGTGTGTGCAGAGGCGTGTGGGTGGCCCCTGCTCTCCCCAGGCTTTCCTCCTAGCAGCCCTGATGCTGGACTTCCTAGCCTAGGGGCATCAAGTGCCTTCTACTGGAGTTAGAGGAATGGCCCAGGCTCAAGAACACAAACCCATGGTGAATATGAGATGGAAGCAACTCTTGGGGTAGAAACTGATGGGTTTCCAAAAGCAGCAGCAGCAGACCTGGGAGGGTGAGCTAGGGCCGTGGCTGTCCACTGAGGAACCTGGCCTCACGAGTGGCTGGACTTGAGCCGTCTTCAGAGAGCCCAAGGAGGGGTGCCAGCGCTGCGACCCGAGCCCTGCTCTTGCTACACCTGCTCCTTGGGGCTGCCCTGTTGTTTTGGTGGAGTACATTCCTCCTGCCTCCACCTGGGAAGGGTCTGCCGTGATCCTGCTGAGGGAGCCACGTCCGTCCGTGATGCCAGGCTTGGGTCTCCAGCCTCCAGCCCTGGCTTTGCCTCGGAGGGCCGTGCTGAACCCTCACCCCTTCTTGCTCCTGCCCCATTTTTCCAGCCCCTGGCTACCTTGTGTTCCTGGCTTCTGGGGAGACCATCGTTACAATACCATGCCTCCTGAGCCTGGGCCTGTTCTTGGGGTGAGTGGAAGAGGGGCAACAGTAAGCCGGTGGACAGGTCACTCCAGGGGAGCACCTTTGCTGGGAGTTTTCACATATGAGTCTCTCCTCAGTGTGCTCCTGGACACCCAGTACCTTACAGTGCATCTGCAGCCAGCGGGAGTGGGGCACACCATCTACTGTCCTTCCCAAGGGCCAGGACCTGGGTGCTTCCTAGCCTGATGCTTTGCCTGGAGAAGGCCCAGTCGGACCCTTCCTGGGGTGCATGCTCAGCCCCACAGCCCTGGCCCTGGGTGTGCCAGCTGTGCTGTCCTGTCTCAGGTCAGCACCCAGCTCCTGCCCTCTGCCTGCGGGCACCACGCCTGAGCACTGTGGGGGGACAAGGGGCAGCCCCAGTATAAGGGCACTTTCAAGGTAAGAGGTGTCAGGAGAATGTGAGGCTGGGTGGGGTGGGGGGGTGCACAGCTCCACCAGCCCAACTCTCTCCTGCCTTCCCTTGCTAGGTGCCCCCAGGACCAGTGAGCCCTGTACCCGGGCATGTCCTGCTCCTGTGATGGGGCTCCAAGTACACCTGCTCCTTCTCATACAAACCTGTGCCACCCCAGGAGGAGGAGCCACTGTCACCACCCTGTGCAGCATAGGCCAGCTGCCTTCTCTGAGAGCACTGGCTAGATGTAAACTCAGGCCTGGCCCCAGAGTCCATGCCCTGCTGGCCAGTGGCCTGCCAGTCTTTTCCTGTGGATATTTGGAGAGCCCAGGGCCCTGCCTGCAGGTCCTGTCATGGGATGCAGATTGGCTCCGGAGCTCTCTTTGGCTATTCCTGGAAGCATCATATGGACTGGGGACTGCAGACCTTGCACCTAGTCATGTCCTGCCCACCCTGGCTGCCCATGCCGGCTGCAGGGCGTTGGGTGTGGAGAGAGCATGGCGGCCTCCTGGCAGTAGCCCCATTCTGCATGGGCCCCAGGGGATGCCTGTAGGAGGGCATGAAGCTACAGAGAGGCCTGTCATTCTGGGAGTTGGCCTGCTCCAGGCAGCTGCCTTGGCTCAGAGCTGTACAGCACCCCCAAGCACCAGGTAGGCCTTTCCGTGCCAGGAAGGACAGGGTGCAGGTCAGAGCTGCGTGTAGGACTGGCAGTTGGAGTAAGACCCACACCTGGACTAATAGTAGCCCTTTTCTCTGGGCAGAGGAGTCTGGTTGGCCTCTGTGCTCCACGGAGGTGGCAGTGTTTCCCTGTCCTCATCCCTTCCTGGTCTGAATGAGTGGTGGACCAGCTTGGCTCTGCCTTTGGGACTGTCCCAGCCTGAACAGATATTCAGTGAGGGCGGGGGCTGTTCCAGCTGAGGAGCTCTTCAGGAAAGAGTGCCATTGGCCTGCAGGCTCTCCAGCAGGGGCACTGGACAGGGCAGGCATAGCCTTTGGTCCAGAACAAAGCTCAATCCAAGCTGCCGGGAGCACCAGGAGCCAGGCAAGCCACTGGTGGGGGCTTAGCTCTGGGTTTACACCAAGTGTCCCTGTTTGCCCCCAGAGAAGCACATGATGGTTTAGAATGTCAGCCCTGGAGCAGGGGGGATGCATATCTCAGGCTTTGGGCTGCCCAGATGCCTGTAGTACAGTGGGGGCCCACAGAGGAGGTGACTTGTGAGCTCTGGATTCCCTTAGGAACCTCCTGATCTGGCTGGCTGTCAAGGAGGGGATGCTAGGTCCCTTTCTGGGTTTGCTGTTTGGCCGCGGGGCCTGGGCAAGGTGCTTTGCTCCCTGTACGGTGTCCCCCCCTGTGGAACGTGGCACACGTGTGTCTGAATCCCCTGTGGGGACCTTACCTGTGCTGCATACAAGAGTGTGAGCTGAAGACCTCTCTGGGCTCAGGTGGTGAGCCAGGAGGCTGGAGGGAGGGGCCGCCTTTCCTGGCACAGATGCTCTGTCCTGGGCCCCTCCTAGATTCTGGAGGCAGAAGGCAGAAGCAGGGGGCCGTGCCTGGGTGTGTGTGCTCACCTTTGGCTTCCCTACTCTGCATGGGAGACCCAGCTCCAAAGTCAGGATCAGCATGGGCAGGCACCCTCACTCCTGGCCAGGGACACTCCCGTGAACACCTTCCTGCATCTTGTTTGTGTTGATTTTTTGCTTTTGATTTCACTTAAAACAATAAAATCAAAGCAGCCTTTTCCTGTACTATGTTTTTTTTTCCAAGTGTGTTTTCTATTTTAGTTTGTTGTTGACATAAGCTGTTTCTTGGGTATTGCTTATATCCATATTTATGAGGCAAAGAGAGGTGACATATTACGAAATTCACCTGTTTGAAGCTACAATAGGAGCACTTTTGTTTTTTGCATTCCTACAGAATATTTTAAGTCTTTAGGTTAAAAAGTATTCCTGACTTCTCTGTGTCATCTGCGCGCGCACACTCACACACACACACACACACACACATATGAGGTTAATAGGATAATTGTAATTCAGTTAAGAACTCCTTTGGGGAAGATAATATTGCATATAAGTTAGAATTTGAATGGAGCTTGGATATGCTTGTTCAGTCCCTTTTTTTTTTTTAAAGAGAGAGTGAGAGAGGAGAGAGAAAGAGAGAGAGAGAGAATTTTTAATATTTATTTTTTAGTTCTCGGCGGACACAACATCTTTGTTGGTATGTGGTGCTGAGCATCGAACCCGGGCCGCATGCTTGCTACCGCTTGAGCCACATCCCCAGTCCCTTGTTCAGTCCTTTTAAGTGATAGTTTTAATAAGCCATGTCCTGGGAAGTTCCCAGGCAAGATGGCAGACTGAGCACATGCACCTCATTTCACTCATTCTGGAAATTCATCGAAAGACTCCAGTACCATGTCCATGTCCTAAGTTCCAGCCTAGTCACTAGGCTCACCCAACACCGGGGTTCTGGTCTCCAAATACTCTTTCTCCCTGAAGAGGAATGTATGAGAGTTTCCAGGACACTTTGTCACAGAAGAGTCTGGGGTCTGCTTTCCGAGACCCTTGGCAGGTGTTAGAAGGACCAGGAGCCAACCCAGGGGCTCCCTCTGACCAAGGACAGGACCATGTGAGCATTGTAAGAACCATGGTTGTTGCCCCACTAGGCGCTGAGGGCACGTGAGCCGGGGCAGCAGCAGACGACAGAAATGAGCCCCCAGGAGCCGTCATCCTCCAGATGTGGCCATCCAGTTTGTCAGTTAAAGTAGAGCAGGTGGGCTGGGGCTGTGGCTCAGTGGGAAGCACGGGGTTCGATTCTCAGCACCACATACATATACATAGAGATCCATTGACAACTAAAAATAAATTAAAAAATAGAGCACAAGTCCTGCAAAGCTCTCGGAGGCGGGTATGCACATTTGAGGAGATACGTGTGAGTCAGCGTGAGATAGGGAAGGGAGCCAGCACAGGACGCAGGCTGCAGGCTGCTCTGAGAGACCTGAACTGGGTTGGAAGTCCAGGAGGCAGAGCAGAGCAGGGGTGGCGCCCTGAGCCAGTACCCCAGGGAGTCGGCGCAGCAGGGTGGGGATGTCCTGAGCAGGGCTGGAGCCGCCCCCTGGGAGGGACCTGTGAGGCTTCCCCACAGGCAGCACTCGGGAGTTCCAGGACAGGAGACCAGGAGGTCTGGGTGGCTTCCCGTTTTCAGTGACAGCACTGGGAGCAGGAAGACATGGAGCTTCGCCTTTGCAGTTCCCGAGGAGGGTGGTCTTCAAGCTGGAATACTGAGATGGCCAGAACAGTGGTGCCCGCGGGCAGCCTGAGCTTGTCTCAGACATGGACAGGAGTCATGGATCTCCTTTCCCAAGATCCAGTCGGGCCTGAGTTCCTGAAGAGGGAGAGCAAAGCCGAGGTCCAGGAGCAGTTGGAAGGAGACAGGAGAGTCCGGCTCCCAGGGGAGGAGGAAGCAGATCAAGCGTCATGGTTGTGCAGGGGACAGAGTGGACTGGCTAGGCGGGAGCAGTTCAGCCTCCAATGCAGTGTGACCAGGGCCAGCTTGCTGCTGCTGACTTCACCCCAGGACACAGTGGCCAGGAAAGCCTGCTTGGACCTTCCTGTGCACTTGGCCTGCCTTGGCCCCACTGTCCAGTCTCACCCTGCCCTGCTGTGCTGCTCAGCCACCTGAGGACCCTCACTCCTCCCCAGGGCCTCCTGCCTGGTTGCTCCTGAGTGCCATGGGTGGCCACGGCGTGGCACAGCTTGCTCCCAGACCATGTCCTTGGGCATTCTGTCTGTTCCACAGATGCTAGAGCCAGGGTGGCCTTGGCTTCCTGGGACCACTCATGACGCCATCCCAGAGCGGATGGCAGGCTCTGACTTGAGTCCTTCCCGCCCTGGGAGCATGGTGGCCTGTCCTTGCCCCGAGTCTGCTCGAAGCCCGCAGTCCTCCCCCACCAAGAGTGTGCTTGGAGAGCTGTAGGTGCAGGGGTGGCAACCTGGAGAGGAGCCAGAGGAAGCCCCCCAGAGCCAGCGCCCTTCCCAGGGTCGGGGGCGGCAGATCCCAGCTCCGTCCTCCAGAGTGATGTTTGGTTGCTTCCTCATGGGCTCGCTCGTTCTGCAGGGCCAGCACCCCGCCCCGGCTGCCCCGCAGGAGGAAAGCGTGCTTACGTGGCTGAAAGCTGGGCTTCCCCTCGCTGTGACCCCGACTCTGGAGTGCTCTCTGGAGAACACAGCGGCTTTCACTGTCTTGTGTGACGCCATGCAGTGTGTCCGGAGAAGAGGAGTCGACTCGTGTCACGGAAAATTAGCGTCCTTCTTTGTGACGGTGCCTTTGGGAAGGAAAGGCAGACTGACAGGCCTTCCTGTTGTGCCAGGGCTCCCTCCAGGCTGACTGCGCCTCTCCTGGGGCTCTGAATGCCGGCTTTGTGCCCTCCCGACGTCAGGAGCCTCTGGTGCCCTGCGCTCCTCGAGGCGGGCGTGGGGAAGCCTTTGTGTGGCCGTGGAATATTCATGAGAATACAGGCTTTTCTGTGTGGATGCCGAGGCTGCGGGAGAAGCTCTCATTGTCTGCTCAGGGCACTCTGGGGCAGAGGACCGGCAGGCCTCTTTGGGGAACTCGAGGCATTTCCAGGGTTTTTGATACAGAAATAGCACGAGACACGTTTGACGTAGCCCCAGTGCCGCGCAAGTGGGTGGGGATTGTGGTTCCTGGCTCTGCAGCTGGCTCCCCAGCAAGGCCTGGCATAGCTTGGCCGCAGCCCCACCACCTGGCCTCCTGATGCTGGCACTGGGAGGGGAGGTGGGGTTGCCCAGCAGCCTGTGGGTGAGTCTCCTTGTCTGTAAGATTTGAGTCCTTGTTTTTGTGTCCATCTGTGGAGGCAGCTTTGTTTGTGGACACGAGGCAGCAGCAGTGGTGGGCTAGGGGACTGGGGTGCTGACAAATGTCATCTGATTTCTCTACTCCACTTCTAACTGGCATGGCTGAGGCTGGTGTTCTGGGTGGTACCTCAAGACAGTGAACCAAGGCTGAGTGCCGTCCCGTTCCAACATGTGGTGAAAAGGGAGGAGCCACCAAGAGGCTGCTCCGAGCCCCTGGGCCCTCTGCAGGCAATGCTGCTCCCACTCGGAGCTTTCAGAAGTAGCCTGGTCCGGCTCCAGGCAGAGCAGGGCTGTCTGCAGCCTCCTGCAGTCCAGTGGCTCTCAGCTGGAACCTGCACTCACGGTCTGGTGTCAGACCAGCATGTGCCGTGGCAGTGCCCCACCACTGTTTCGCTCTCCATGTCTGGTGCATGCCACCCACCTGCTGCTGGTACGGGACAGGCCTGTGCTGGCCACCCTCCTCCTGAACTGTGAGGCCCTGGGCATGCATGGGAAGACCTGGATAGAGTTGGGACCTGGGAACGGATGGCATCTGCATTGAGGGTCAGACATGTGCCTGGGGGCCGGAGACAACGGCCAGTCTGTGCAGGGCGAGCTCCTCCGGCGGTGTCCTCAGCCGTGTGTGCCTGTGTGCCCCTGGCTCTGCTGACCGCTGTGTAGTCCAGTTTGGGCATTCCTTTCAAGATGAAATTTAAATCAATTTGGGGGCTCTTATAAGTTTCCAGGAAAATAGCTTCAAAAACCACTTGAATCAATGCCTTAGGAGCTAGAGCATTAATAGGTTGAGTGCATTGGATAAAAAAAGATAAAGAAAAAAGGGAACCCCACAATAAAGCCTCCCCTCGCTATTCTCACCTCCTGCCCCCCCCCCCGTGGGGACGGCCCTCACAGCACTCCTTCCTTTCCTAGCCCTTCCTAGTGGTCAGCCTGTGCACACTCAGCCATGAAGGGCACATGGCCAGCGTCACCTGGGTGGGGAGGGACCCTCGGGTGCCCCACCAGGCCTCTGCCCCTGAGGAGATGGCGTCCACACCGTAGCCAGGTTAATGCTGCTCCCATGAGGGACTTTGGACGGGAGTCGTGGTCCCGTATAGAGGTTTGTTTCCAGCTGCACAATGTGAGGAAGGTCCTAGTAAGGGAGCGTTGCCAGCTGGTGTGTGGCAGGTGACATTGCTTCCTGAACAGCCCTGTCCTGCCCACCACCTGGAGCTGCCTCTCCCTCCCACCCTCCTTTGGCCCCAGGGCAGCCATGAGGCTCTGGCCCTCGAAGGGGCAGGTGCTCCCCGAGCTGGGCATCAAGACCCTCTGTGACGTGGGGCCCCTGGCTGAGGCTCCCTTTGGTCTCTGTGAGGTGCAGCCTCACAGAGTCCTGTGTGGACACCTGCCCAGAGGGCAGGAGTTGAGGCCAGCAGCATCGGGAGGGCGCCACACCTGCCCCCCTGAGCTCCTTTTCGGCTCTCCCTGCCTGCCGAGTATTTCACTAAGGCGAGCGCGGGAGAACACTGGTGTTTGTGACCAGCACTGTGTACATGGGTTTTATGGCACACTCTACCTCATGGTAGAGAGGACCTCAGGGATGGGAAGGAAAGGAGTGCAGCCTCATTCCCACACATGGGTGAGAGTGGAGCGGGCACTGCTGCTGGTCCTGCCCCTCGGGCACAGCCGAGCCAGGAGCCTGGTGAGACAAGGCCTGGCACCCAGCTCAGACAGGTGCACACCTCACAGGCCACCCTGCCCGTGCACGTGCTGAGGCCTCTGGTCACCTGCAGCTTGCTGTTCAGGGCGAGTCACCTAGTGGACCTCTGTGACCCTGGGGCAGCGGGCCAGGGCAGGAGCCAGGGTGCTGCTGCACCTTGAAGGGAGGACACTGATGCCCACCAAGGAAGCCCACGGCCTGCTTCAGCAGCACCCCTCCCTCCCTCCTAGGTCCCATCCTGTACTCTGCCCAGGAGGCCACTGTTAGTGAGGACACCAGGTGACTCTGGGCAGCACCTGGGTCAGCATCAGTGCTCCCTCCTGTGCCCAGGCCAGCTCCACAGCAGCCTCGGGCCGAGGGCCAGTACAGGGCCCAGCAGTGTGAGGCCTGCATCTGGCCAGGGACCTGCTGCCTAGGCAGTGACCCCAGAAATCCTCTGGACTGAGGTACAGCAGCCACTTACAGCCTGGCCCACCTGGATGGGGAGGTCCATGACTGTGGAGTGGATTTCTGTAGGAACTAGGCCGTGGCCGGGTCAGTGTGAGGCTGTGGCGTCTGGGGCTGGAAGGTCCTGTAGGCTATCAGGTTACTGACCTGCTGACAGGGCTGCACCAGCCTAGGTCCAGAGAGAGAGGTGCTGACCTGCGGGACAAGCAGCCAACCCTCTCTGGGCCTTTGAGCTGCCTGAGCCTGAGCCCTCCCAGGGGAGCTCCTGGTCCCTCCTCTGGCCCTGTGGTCCATGTTTCGGGCTGATGGAGAGAGGTGACCAGGTAGGGAGCCATGCAGGGGATGCCTGCAGGCCTCACCCAGGCCCAGCGGTCGTCTCAGCGCTGCCCACTGGCATCCTGGACCCACACCTGGGGACACTGGCTTGTGGTGAGCCCCCAGCTGCTCACTGCTGCTCCTGGCACGGTCATGTGCCAGGCTGCGCAGGGGGTCCGTGTGTGACGCGTCCCTGGGTTCTGTACCATTTTTCTCATTGTAAGATGGGCTACTCGGGGCCTGAGATGGACTCAGCACTGGCCTCTGGTCAGTCACGCCTCAGCTCTTCCGAGCGGTCATGGGGGTGGTGGGGTGCGGAAGCCAGCTGATGTGCCTGTGCTGCCAGCCAGGGGCACCCTGCGCTGGCTGTGGTCGGGTAAACATGTTTTCAAAAGGGCACTCATGTCGCCATGGAAACTGGCTCCCGCAGCATCTATCTGGACCACTTCTGTGGCACACACTGTTCTTGGGGCTCACACACAACTCTGCAGTGGCTTCTTGGGAAGAGGAGGAAGGGGCGGAGGGGAGAGCGGGCAGTTTGCCCATGCTTGCGCAGGCACGCGGCTTGTTCTTTGGCTGACCAGAGCCTTTTCCTGTGTTTTCCCCTTTATTCATCTCAGACACGACACCTGGCAGGCCACTAGGCTTGGGATGGGGTCCTCTGGGAGCAGGGCCTCTGTGGTGCGGGTGGGGCAGAGGAAAGGGCTGGTATGAGCACACCTCCTGCTCTGAACTTCTGGCCTCTGTGACCTTCGAGTTAGAGGGCTGGAGTCCGTGTCCTGAGCCTGTTGACCCAGGGGCTAAGGTGGGGCTTCGGGACTTCCAGAGTCCTTCAGTCCCCTGGAGCCCCATGGCTGTGGCCAGGGGTTGTGTAGGGAGGGAGAGCACCCTGGGGCCAGCTCTGCACCACAGTGACGCGCTGTCTGTGCTGTGCTCTCCCTGCAGTGGACGTGGCCTCGGCACTGCCTCTGCAAGTGGCCCCCACGGCAGTGCCCATGGACCTGCGCCTGGATCACCAGTTTCCCCTGCCTGTGGCGGAGCCGGCGCTGCGGGAGCAGCAGCTGCAGCAGGAGCTCCTGGCGCTGAAGCAGAAGCAGCAGATTCAACGGCAGATCCTCATTGCCGAGTTCCAGCGGCAGCACGAGCAGCTGTCCCGGCAGCACGAGGCCCAGCTGCACGAGCACATGAAGGTGAGCAGCTGCGGCTCCTGGCCTCCTGCCCCGAGGAGCCAAGACCCTGGGCCAGGTGGCACCTGTCCTCCTGCCCCTGAGGAGGGCTGACACCCAGGGACCAGGTGGCCCTCTGGTGACACCAGCTCTCCTGCCCCTGAGGCTCTGTCTCACTTTGTGGGGTGCTAAGACCCATGGACCAGGTAGGCTTTAATGAGGCCTGCGTGTCCGGGTGTCGTGTAGGATGTGGGGTGCTGAGATGAATGGCGTCTCAGGGCCACAGTGTGGAACATCCTTCTAGAAACACACCTGTGCCCAGGAACATTGCCCAGCCACAAGCACCAGGTAGCACAGTTCCCTCTGGAACCGTCCCAGCCCCTTGCCGTCGGTTTGGGACCTCTCTCTCTTACCTAGTTCTCTACGTGTTTCACGACTGCAAGGAGTTGAGTCTGTTTTAATTTGAAAAGAGTAAGAAGAAAGTGCTAATAAAGACCTCCGTTGGCACTTGCTCTCATGGCTACTTGAGGGTCTGATGAAGGGGGAGTGCCTTCTCTCGGTGCAGTCAGCTCGCCGGGAGGCTGGCCGGCCTGATGTCTGTGGCCATGAAGTGCTGGCTGCATGAGCGCTGCGCGGAGCCGTGGCAGCCGGAGTGCACAGTTGATGCTGAACTTACATAGGCCCAGAGCCCGCCCAGCCAGGTTGCGTAAGTTATCCTTGCTGTGTGACAAAGCCACCATGCTGCTGAGCGGCTTTGGCAGGAACCACACATTGCCTCTGCTTCTGGGGTGAGGAGTCCAGGAGCAGCCAGCTGGTGGTCCTCACTGAGGGCCTCAGGAAGTTGCAGTCTGCGTCAGTCAGTCTCATCCAGAATGCTGTGGGGACCATAGTGTGAGGGTGTGTCTCAAGCTCCTCTTGCCACTGTGGGCAGGAGCCTCAGGTTCTCACTGTGGCTGCTCCCAGCATGCAGCAGCCTTCCCGGAGACAGATGGCCATCCAGAGAGCCCTTGTTGGAGATCCTGGTCTGGGGAGTGGTGCCTTAGCCCTGTGCACGTTCCTCCTATTCCAGTGCCTCTTGTGCACTGTGGGTGGGTCCTGGACAAGGGCTTGTCTGCGGGCCTCCTGGCAGGTTGCTGGGAAGCTGCCATCGCTGCTCTCTCCAATAGTGCACCCCAGAGCCGGGCTTTCCCTGGAGAAGGGCCCTGTAGCAGCTCCGAGGCTCCTCCCAGGGGTATGTGCTTTAGAGGTGGTCCTGGGAGCTTTGTCCTTGGCCCTCCCAGCCTTAGGAGACGGGTCGGGGAAGCTCCCTTCTGGGCCTGAGCTGCCCAGGGCCTTGTGATCATCTTCTGCTGTGTTCAGCAGGCTTTGGCAGCAGTAGCTGCTGCTGCTTCTTGCTCCTGGGTCTGGGGAAGGTGGTTGGGGGCTCCACAGGCCAGGCCCTGGGCTCTCCTGATATTCCTCCTGTCTGGCAGGCCTGGGCCTGCTGGTCTCTGTGCCATGCACAGAGCCGACTCACTGCCCACTGGGAGTCTGACCATGGGTGTTGTGCTCAGCCTCTGGACTACGGGACTGGGAGAGAGTCTCTGCGGCTGGCCTTGGGCAGCAATGTGTTCCAGTCGGATGGCACAGTCAGTGGAAGTCATTCCAGGAAGGGCCTGCAGCTCTTGTGGTGGCCTGGACATGCTGGCCTTTGGTAACTAATTGGGAGCAGTCTCACCAGTAAATAAAAAAAGTTGTATGTGTCAAACTGCATTTCTGTGACCCCTAAAAGCAAAAGGTTAAAATGCAGCCTCCCCTCAGGCCTCCCTGCACATGGCCAGCCCCACACAGAGCCCAGCCTGACTCTGCAGAAGGATCCTGGCCTGGAGCCACCACACACCCACTCCAGTCTCCTAGAAATGGGAAGGTAGGGCACCTGCTAGGGCACAGGCCAATGTGTCCCTGCCCTGCCACCGACAGGCCGGCTGCTGCCTCGCAGCTCTGGGCCACCCTGTCAGCCCGGTCGTTCCTCCTCGGGCGGGCCGTGAGGGCACTTGTGGCACTGGCTTCCTTGCAGATGCTTGCTGAAGTGGGCTTTCCCTGCAATCTCCTGTCCTCAGCCCTGTGCGGTGGGGCCCCTGCCAGCGCCCAGGAGGGAAGATGGCAGGGCCCGTGGGGAAGACGCTCCACGCGGTGTCTTCCTGTGTCGGTTGCATTGGCAGCTTTTATAAGGCAGTAAAAGAGAAACTCAGAAATAAAACAAATCCTGCCAGGTGGGAGGGTCATCGGGGCAGTCCCAGGAAGCAGGACACAGGATGAAGACCCTGGGTCGAGGTTGCTCGAGCTAGGTCCCACCGCCCTCCCCTCCTGCCCGGGGATTGCCTGGCTGCTCTGAGCTGGAAGCGGGCTCTCCCACCCGGCCTCCCTCAGCACCTGGGGTTTAGGCTGGGCCGTGCTCCTCATGGCCACCACACTCCTGGGAGAGCCCCCGATCTGCAGTGCGGGCCCTCTGAGAGGGCAAGAAAGAAGCTCAAAGTTGTATTTCTCTTTGCATTTTAATCATTTATTTTATTTTTTCATTAAAATGGAGCTCATAAAAGCCTTTAAGCTGCAGTCGCATCATTGTACGAACACTCCTTTGTTTTGATGGCTTAAACTTGTTCCATTCCTCAATACTGCTAGCGAGTGGCGCGGAGTTCGTCAGACAGGTTTCTTGAACACACAGTCTAATTAGTGTCATGAAATCATCAGTGAATTTGAATAGAAGTTCATAACTGGAATGGGAGTAGTTTTTCGGATGTAACTCACCTTGTTAATTTGGGTAAATAAGGTCTGCACGAGGTCGGGCTGCTCAGGTCACCTCCCCACCCCACCCTGTCCTGTGCGTCCACTGCCATTTCTCGGCTCTTCACGTATTCCACCTACCCTTTTTGGCTGAGGAACTCGGTGTTTGCGTCACTGTGACAGTGTGCATGTGTCACAGCTGAGCCCCCAGCACAGCACGGTGACTCGTCTTTTCTCACACAGCTCTTGGTTTTCCTAGAGGTGATGATTTCCCACTTTCCTATTTACTGACACAGATACCTGTGTGCAGCCTGGAGGGAGTGACCAGGAGCCCTGGGTATGCTCCAGAAAGGAGCCCTGAGCTGGGAGCAGTGAGTCACAGTGTGTGGGTCCACAGGTGTCCTGCAGAGGGAACGGGGCAGGCTTTGCAAGCCTGAGAGGGGCCCCTGAGCTGCTGAAGCCCAGGCCGCCGGGCACAGCGGCTGCTGCAGGCCCCAGCCAGGCCCAGCCAGGTGTGCTTGTGTCAGTGGTGGTGGCTGCTTCTCCCAGAGCCCGGACCACGCTCCTGGCCTTGGTCATCGGCTGGTCTTAGAGGGCTCATGCCCTCTCGGCTCGGTCCTTTGCGTTTTCTGCATTCCTGTGCCTGGCTCGTGGGGTTGCCGCCGCTCGGAGGCGCCCTGGGGCTGCGGTTTTCTGTCTCCCGTGGCAGTGCTGGCCTTCTTCTCATTCCAGCAGGGGTCTCTTAGGACTAAAGGGCACAGTGCAGGGTGCACTGTGTGCGGTCACTTGGTTGGTAGTGCTGCTGCAAAGTCATCTGCTCCTTCTCTCCTCATTCTTAACACAAGAACTGCCACCGCTGTCCTGTGCTCATCAAGCCTGTCTGCAGCCCTCCGTGTCCTGGGCCAGCACCACACACGTCAGCTAGAACCCCACACGGGGCCTATGTCCGCCAGGCCTGCTCTCCCCCACTCACTGCCCCTGCATCCTCCCAGGCAAACCTCAGGACCATTGCCCATGCCATCTCCACGTCACGGTGGAAATGTGTTGAGATTGCAGCTCCTAAGAACTTGCTAACATGGATCTCCACTCTAGGAATATGGTGTCACCAACTGAGTTGAGTGCTTCTGTTCTTAGGAAAAGCCTTTCTATTTTCTCATATAATGCTCATGGATTTTATGTTTTTATTCTTGGGTACTTTTTTGCTAAAAATGAAACTATTTCTTTGGTTTTCCCGGCTCATTACTACAGTGTATAGGCAAGCCCCAGAGTTCACTGTTAACTACCAATGCATACAATTTCTTGCGAGTCCTAATAGTTTTTAATTAGTTATTTGATTATTGTATGTTTTCAAGTAAACTGTCATCTGCAAATAATAATTGTCTCCTTTTTTGATTTAGCTGTATTAACTACAATTTGCATAACCATGTCAGGATCAGAGTTACCTGTGACAACCTCCCTGTCCCCCGTGTGAACAGCACCATAAATGGAAGCCTGAGGAGTGTGAGCTCAGCTCTGTGCCTCTACGGGGCACCCCTGTGCCAGCAGGGCAGGAGGATGCATCAGCCTCCAGCTCCTCCCTGGCCAACAGCATTGGGGTCTCCTCCTGTGACTCGAGACCATCCTTAGGTCTAGGTTTGTCAGAGCTGCTGTTCCTCATGTGGGCCTAGTGGCCCCTCGGGGGGGGGCGGGGGGGGGGGCTGGGTGCCCGAGGCACTGTGCCATGCCGACTTACCTAGAACGAGGCTTGGTGTCTAGCCTGTGGGACCCCCATGTGGCTCTGCCCTGTGCCCTCTTCATGGGGGCGTGGAGAGGAGTGTCTGGACTACACAGCTGCGTGGCGCAGCCTGGGTATGCGTGAACCCAGCACGTACTTGGAGCACTTGAACAGCAAGCTGGCCGAGTGAGGAAGATCCAGGCCTGCATAGCTCTGTAGGCGCACGACGTGCCATGTGCTGGACAGTGCCACCGAGGGGAGAAGATACAGTGGGATCTGTCTAGTCCGTGGGGCTGGCCATGGGCAGGACAGTGACCAGCAAGCAGGACGGCTCTCACTGAGTCAGTCTTCCCTGCAGTGAGAACAGGGAAGCCTGGCCTCAGATTATGCAGTGTTCATCCTGCTGTTAGCCAGAGTGGCCGCTGGGTCAGACTCACCACCTCTCCTGGAAGAGTGGGTCCACAAGGCACTAAGCACAGTGGGAGTGCCCATCAGACAGACAGAGGACATGCTGGCTTCTGGAACCTCCTTCCAGCACAGTGAGGTCCTCTTTCTCTTCTGAGTGGTCACATTTCCAGGGCCCATTTTCCCCTTGTGGCTGCCTGTGGCTCTGTGCCTCTGGAAGTTTCTCTCTTGCATTTCTGCCCTAGTGCCTCCAGGGAGGGCCTGGGGAACACCAGCATCTCCTGCACACAGGGAGAGACAAAGCCCTGTTCCTGTGGCTGGTGCCCCCCACTGGTGGGTCACGGCAGGGCAGGCCCAGCAGCAGGTACCTCCACACCGTGTCCTGTGGCCCTTGCACTCTCCTGCCTTTGGCTCTGGTCAGCGGCTCTCCTCTGCTGTCTTTCTACTTGCAGTGACATGCTCAGCTGAGCAGTGGCTTTGTCAGCTGTTGTTACTGGGATCAGACGTCTGGGCTGTCCACTGCTTGAGTGCGTTTAAGAGAGGGTGTGGGGGCAGGTGTCGGTTACTCCAGGCTGGCCCTGAATAGCAGAGGAGCTGCTCTCCACAGCTCTCTGTGGGCCTGGTGGCACATGCCTGTCATCCCATTGATTAGAAGGTTAAAGCAGGAGGATCACAAGTTCCAGGCCAGCCCCAGCTATTTAGCAAGACCTTGTTTCAAAATACAAAAGACTGAGATGTGGCTCATTGGTAGAGTACCCCTGGGTTCAATCCCCAGAACCAAACAAATCACGTGCTCTTTTCCTGGGTTCAGGGGTGGGAAGGCATTTGCAGGGAGGGGAGGGGCAGGTAACCACAGGCTGGCTGGGGTCTCCAAACATTAATCTGCGCTGGTCACCAGGAAGAGTATCACCAAGGTCCTTGGCTCAGGGAATCTAGGGAAGGATTTAGCAGCACAATCTATGTGGGGCTTCTCTTGAGCCAAAGGATGAGGGGGGCATGGAGGGGCAAGGGAATGGGGAGCCAGGGACGATTTCAGGGGTGACCCTGCTAAGTTGTATGTAGACATTCAGTGCATGGAGGCCTGGGAACCCTCAGCCAGGAGTCCTACCTTAGGCCTGTCCCCCCGGCCCTAGAAGGCCCCGTCTCGCAGCCCCAGCACCCACACGGAGCAGCTCGGGCCCAGCACCTCCTGCCCACACGGAGTGGCAGTGGCACAGCAGGGTCTTCCTAGTGCCTGGCCCTGGACGGCTCCACATCTGTCCAGTTCACTGTGGGCATCTCAGTGGCACCTGCTTAGCACCAGCCCATCCTCCCGGCAGGGTATTGTCGTGTTCTCCATTATTCCCTCAGAATTGACGCCCTCGCTGCGAGTTGGGGTGTGTCTTAGACTGCAGTGGGAGGGAGACCCGCCCTGTAGTCCTGGGTGCAGCCTGTGACACTCATTCTCTACTGCCTGTCCCCTCCTAATAGCTGGTGCCTGGGGAAATGACAGTCCGCCTGGGACCTCTTGCTATGTCAGTCCCCAGTTGGAAGAGTTATACTGGTCCATCTTGCACTCGGGGCTCTTACGGCCTCTCCTGCCAGGGCCGAGGGCACTGGTGGCCACTCTGGCACCACCCTGGCTCCTTGGTTGCTGCCAGGCGCTCATGGCCCACGAGAGCACCTCCGATGTCATGCCTCATGAGTGTCCTTGCCTTGCACGCCACCTGCTGCGTGTGGCTGTGTGCAGATGAGCAGCAGGAAGGCCATGGTGGCCGTGGGGGCAGCCGTGGGGCCTGGAGGAGAAGGGCAGGACCTGTGCGACAGACGGTGCTGAGCTGAAAAGCTGGAAGGAGAAGCTTGGAGCCGAGGGCTCGGCAGGCGAGGCCAGAGGACCTGGACCTCAGGACAGCCGGCTGCCCTGCTGCCAGGCCCCACGCCCCTGCAGTGCTCCCCCTGTCCTTCCCTCACCCTCACCCTCACCCTCTGCCCTGCCTGGCCCAGAGCCTCGGCGCCAGGCATCTGCCCTGCTGCAGGCCTTGTCGTGAACTCTAATGCTGAATGGCACTCCTGCTTATCTGTGTGACCCCCGAGTGTCCATTTTCGGTGGGAACAGCAAGTAAGCGATGTGGGGTGCTGGTCACTGCTGGCTGCTGTGTGGGCAGATGGGAGTGTTTCCAGAGCCCGGGCACTAGGTGCCATTTCCACTGGAGTCACTTATCCAGAGAGTGCAGGTGGAAATGGTTCCATAAAGAACAACATTTTAGTCCCAAATGCTCCATGAAAATCCACTGTGGCCAAATGGCACATATTTCCTGGGTCAGTACCAACCTGTGCCTAGGGATGATTCTTATTTATTTCCTTGTTCTGTTAAAAACTGTGTCCTGGCAAACAGGGTAACTGGGCTGCCCCAAGCTCACCTCAGAAGATAAGTGAGGGGAGGCTGAGAACCTCCGTGGTCTCTCCCAGGACGGCTGCAGCGCTGCAGGTTCAGTGGCCTCCATGCTTGAAATGCCAGTCCACTTCTGGGTGGAAGTGGAGTCACGTCCTCGCTGACTGAGCCGCACCCAGGGATCCCCTGTACTCTTCAAGAACGCACTTGACGTCTGCTTTCTCCTCAGCATTATCTTTCTAAAGTGATGCAGTGAAGTCAGTAGTAAGAACAGCCATTAGCTTGGATCCCTCTGGGATAGCAAGCCTGGGACCTGTACAGGATTGCCAGGCTTGGGGACAGGTGGGATATGAACCACGACAGGGCTGCTGTTGGTGCAGGCCTAGGCTGGACCTGGCTGCCCTCTCCTGGATGGTGATTATGTGGATCAAGAGGGCACAGAAGACCTCATGCGTTTACTTATCTTGGGTGTCAATCAGAGATACTGGGTCATATGGACAGAGGGCCTGAAGGTATCCCCTCCCCTGCCCTGCCCTGGCCAGCCTGTACCTAGTAGCTTTGATCCCTGGGGCAGCAGCTTCTGTACTCTCTTCACCTATCACTAGTCTGGGGCCATCCTACCAGCAAATCAGAGAAGGAAAGCAGGAAAGGTGGAAGAGCCCTTCACTCTTGACTCCATGCATGCTGAACAGCAGGCCGAAAGAGGTATGCAGATGTGTGAGGTGGCACTGAGAGGAGAGGTCCAGGGGTCAGTCCTGAGGGGCTGGCAAGTTGGGATGGTGTGGAGAGAACATGCCTGGTGCCTGCCTAGTGGTTAAGTGCACCAGAGCACTGCTGTTGGCCAGCTTATGTGAGCAGATGAGAAAACACTCAAAGTTGAGTTTGGTTTGATTTTAAGTCTGAGCTTTTAATTGTACAGCTAAACTAGAATATAGATGATTTTTCATGTTTTTTTTATTTTTCACAGTTGCTACCATGTACCATTAGAAAAGCATGTTTATAATCACAAAACTCCACAGTTACTATTGGGGTCTCTGTGAGCATGGCTGCCGACCGACCGTCCTTGGCCTCTTAAAGCTGGCTGTGGCCCTCAGAACAGCCTGGCATGTTTGGCTGCAGGACCTGCCCCACACACCCACCCACAGATGGAGGTGTGCCTCCCTATGGTGCCTGCCCCAGGTAGTGAATGGCCATCGGAGACCCTGGAGCTCGGCTTCCCTGAATGGTCATGGCCTCCACATTCAGTTGGAGTGTTCGGGTTCAAGCAGCACTGTGGGCAGTCCTTATCATAACTGAGTGTGATGCTCTGTCAAGCACATGGTGCTTTCATTGAACTGAACTTGACTGGTAATCAATCACTGAGACTCAGTGATTTGAGTGGTGCTGAGTGCCATAGCTGAGTTGGAATGACACATGGCATTTTTGCCAGAAGGAGTGGTTGAGAGGTGAAGCCAGCAAGCCATTGAGATGATGATGCTTATGTTAAGCTGTGTATTCAATTGTATATAGACCCTGCTGTCTGCCTCAGCCTGCTACTTTGGAGTTCTCCCAGGGATTCCCGGAGAGTTCTCATTGGTTGGGGAAGTGCGGGAGGAGGGATTTCCGGAGGAGGGATTTCTGGTTGGTGTGGTGTGTCCCAGGATAAGGCCACATGCCTGGTGTTCCCAGGAGTTGGGAAATAAAGTTTGTTCCTGCTTCAGTGGCTCCTGATTTGTGCCCAGCCAGACCTTGGCATTTGGTGGTCTGTGCGGGGAACGCCTGAGGGTAAGTGATAAGGTAAATCGCTCGCCCCTGAGGGAAGGCGAGAGAATGGGTGACCCTTTCAAAAAACAATGTGTTCTTGTTTTGATTGTTTTGTTTTTGTTTCAAGCTGCCTGTCCCTAGAACTTTCTCAGGCAAACTGGGGAAAATGGTTGGCTCAAGGGTTGAAGTTGTTCGGGCCCTGAGGAAGAGATAGAGATAGACCACAAATGCACATGTCAAGAAAATAGGAAAATTGATACAACGATTTTTTGTTCTGTTTTTGCTTTGTTTTGCTTCGGTTTTGTTTTGAGTTATCTGTTTGAGTTGCGTTATCCTTGTAGCAGAAATATGGGGTCAGAAATTAGCAAAAAACAAACCGAAAGAATGTTAAGTAAATTGTTAGAGGAAGGAGGCACCCCAGTAAAATCAAGAGCAGTCAGGGCATATGTTGATACAATACAAATGTAGCCCATGGCTTTTTAAGGAGGAGTTGTTGCATATATCACAGTGGGAACTCTCCTAGAATCCTGGGAGAACTCCAAAGTAGCAGGCTGAGGCGGACAGCAGGGGTGCACGGGGGTGTGGGTGGGTGATCAGAACTGTGCCACCTGGTAAAAGCCACTCTAGAGCTCTGGGAAGCCCTCCAGGTTGTTCCTCTGTGTGGTAAGGCATGCGGTGGAATCCCCGACCCTGGTGGATGGCTTTACCCAGCACACAGCACAGGCCCAGGTGGACTCTGCGTCTGCACCCGTGCAGGTGTTTGTTCTGACGAAGTACTATACCTAGGCGTGTGGTCAGTAAGAGCATGATCCCCATGAGGCCACAGCTGTGGTGTCTCTTAGAGTGAAACTGTGAGAAGGGCCATGTTTTGTCCCCCTTCTCATTTACTGTTTGGTCACAATACTATAATTTGGATTTCCTACTAAAAGGTCAGGAAATCCCACTGTCTTGGAGTCGCCGGCAGCATTCCGGAGCTGTCTTCAGGCTCTCCAGACTCGCCAACTCAGGGCAGCAGCAGCCCACCTGATCAGAATTGGCTGTGCACTGCTGGCAACACCTCGTGCCCATCAGGACCCAGTTTGGGGACTGGAAACCTGCTGGGCTTGGTTCCTGCACCCCATCTAACTGTGCTGTGTCTCTCTGGTGTTCACTCGACAGCCTCATCTTGGTCTTGGGTGACATTGAGTGTCTGTGAGACATCCTCCTTCAGCGACATCTTTCAGGGGGGAATCTCCCCTGGCAAGAGACAGCTTACGCAGCCTGCAGGTGTCTCTGCACCCCTCACCCGCCCTCCCCAGCAGCCTGCAGAGGTGGAGAAGGGAGGTGCTAACCCTTGGGGAGCAGGCAGAGCCAGGCTTGTGGCCAGGCAGCACAGCCTGGCTCCTCCTGTCCCTGTGCTGCTGGGTGGTCCTTGGAAGTCACCGAAGGATGTGAACCAATGCTTGCTTATTTCTGTCCCACTGTCCCCAGAAGGCCATGTAAGTGAGTGGTCTAGAAGGTGAGTTTTTTCTGTGGGGAAGGCTCTAGTGTGCACACAGTGCCGGTGACCTCAGGTGGCATGGAGCAGGGCTGGCTCCTCTGGGTGAGCTGCTGCTGGGTGGGCGTGAGCCCCTTGGCCTTGTGTGGCCCGACCAGCTTCGGGAGGCAGCTTTCTCACAGGAAGGGCACGCCTCACAAGTAGCGGGTCTCCCCAGTTGGCACTGTGTGCGGAACCTCTCCCTGCCAGCTCTCCAGCTCTAGCTTGGCGCCTATCTGCCCCACACTTCAGCTATTCTGTCCGCATGCTCCCAAACAAACGCTGTCGGCTAACAGGGAGCAGACTTGGCCTATTCTCTCAGAAGAACCCTGGCAGGCCCCCTTGGGTAGGGACTGCAGGGCCTTGCTAGTACCAAATGCCAGCCTGCTCACGGTGCCTCATAGATCCTGCTGTGTGTGATCACCGCTGTGACTGGACAGTTCTGGCTGGGGCCCAAGGTCCCACTGAAGAGGGGCTCTGGCGTCAGGCCACTTCCTTAGCCATGTGGACAGCACAGACGGAGAGGCCAGTCTTCAGGACAGCCCAGGGAGTCCAGGTGAAAGTGTCAATATTGAGGACCAGGGCGGGCTTTGGTCCCAAGCTGCCTGTGGAAGGCGTTGTGGCCCAGGGGTCTTCTGTGGCCTCCCTTAAGCTGGACTGGCAGGGGCAGGCTTCCAGCACATTCTCTCTGCACCAGGCCTGTGTAAGTTGGTGGTTTTTTAGCTTGTTCATTATTATTGCCAACTCCTGTGGTTTTGCTGAAAAGTCATTTTTCTGGCCCCTACCTATGTGCCTGGGCTGTAGGCTTTGTCTGGGGGATGGAAGGACGACACAACTGCTGTCCCTATTCCTTGGCATTGTTGTCATGGCGTGACTTGGATTTCCAGACCCAGACATGCTGGTAAGTGACACATGGAATTCCATCAGCAGAACCCCTGAGCAGCACTGCAGTCTGTCCAGTGCCCGTGCAGCGTGGGAGCTGCTGGGGCCACCTCACTCGCTGTCAGTCTTCAGCAGGGCAGGGCTCAGGCCAGGCCTTCTTCACAACCTGAACCCTCCTGGGAACACAGGCTCAGCCTGCAGAGTGCCTAGGGCCAGCTCTGACTGGAATGCCTTTGGGCACTCTCCTCAGGGTGGAGGGCCCCCAGGGTGACCCTCTGGAGCTGGCTGGGCAGGTGCAGCGTGGTGCAGTGCTCGAAGATTGGCCTGGCCCCTGTTCTATGGCATCACTCGGCAAGATTTGGGAGATATTTCTGCATATACCATCTCCTGCCTGTGGGTCCTGCCAGAGGTCACTGTGAGGGGCAGCATCCACCCAGAAGGGCAGCCGTATCCGCGTGTGCAGCACCGGCACGTGTGTGCATGTCTCATACTTGCACACAACCGAATGGCTGCTCCCTGCACACCCCACTTCTCCCTCCCTTACTCCGCCATCTGAGCTAAACAGTCTCCACAGGAGGCTAGAGCCCCACTCTGGACCCACCTGCTGGGCCAAGACCCTCACACACTTTGTCTCTCCGTGCCTCAGTTTCCCCCAAGGTCACCGTGAAGACTTGGTTCTGGAGGTAGAGTGCTCTGAAGGGCCCTGCCAATCTTGGTGCCATCGCCATGGCCCTTGATGGCTGCAAGGTCGGTGATTCGTCCCCATGTTGACATGGGGGTCTCCTCACAGATGCCACAGGCCACACTGTGCCCAGGTGCCGACTCACCGTCCTGCTACCCCTTCTTCCTCAAGGGGAGCACGGCCATCAACACCCCAGGAACATGGCTGCTAATGCGACAGCGATGGGCAGCCAGCCTCAGGCCTAGGTGGAGGGTCCAGGGGGAGGTGGCGGCGGCCCCTGGGAGTCCACGTGCTGCAGAAGCAGAGAGCTGACCGTGTGGTCTTGTTCTGCCTCCCCAATAAGTAAATGGAGGTGGAGTGTGGCTCCTAGTGAGGGCGAACATTTCCCGCTTACTTTTGATGACTTGTGGGATCCCTTGTTCTGCTCACCTGCTTGTCATACCCATGTTAAAGGTGACAGCCGTTCATATGTAGTCACCTGTGTGTCAGGAACAGGACAAGGAGCTCCTCCCTTTACCTCTTGTATTTTCATTTCATTTACTTCCTATGAACAATGGGAACTTGTTAAACTTCTACCTAGTAGGTTGGGTGCTCCTGGGCGCTGGGGGTCCCTGCGGGCTGACGCCTGTCTCCTTCGCCCACAGCAGCAGCAGGAGATGCTGGCCCTGAAGCACCAGCAGGAGCTCCTGGAGCACCAGCGCAAGCTGGAGAGGCACCGCCAGGAGCAGGAGCTGGAGAAGCAGCACCGCGAGCAGAAGCTGCAGCAGCTCAAGAACAAGGAGAAGGGGAAGGAGAGTGAGTGCTGTGGTGGGGCTGGGCTGCGGGAGGGCGGGGCGCAGCCGCTGGCCCCTTGCTATGGGGGCTGGGTTCCCTAGCAGCAGCTCTGCAGGGGACGTGCAGGGTGTCAGTGAGCTGGCTGATGCGTGGTCCTCCTGAACGCGGTTGAAAAGGAGCCTTTCCTCAGACAACCCGTTCCACCCAGGGAGCGCCTGGGACCCTCTCAGCACCTCCTCCAGCCAGCTGGGTGTCACCCCTGGGCTGCAGAATGACTCTGTCAGAGTCTGCCAGACTCTGCTCGGTGCTGCTGCCACCTGTGCTGTGGCTGTCCTCTAGCCTCATCCTGTGACAGGGACATGCAGGTGTGTGCTGCTCCACAAATTCTGTGCAGCTCACTGAAAATGCACTGTATGGCTCTCCGACGCGTGTTTCTCAACAGACGTATTTTCAACTTAAAAGTTTTTGAAAACTTCACCCTTTAAAACTCTTAATATTGAGCATGTATCAAAGAGTATTTGTAAAGTGCAGGTAAGGTGTACAAGAGCACAAAGCAGAGTCCGCTGGTGGCCACAGGCAGTTGAAGGAGTAGTCATTTGGCTTCCCGTGAAGTCCCCTCTGAGCTTCCCTGTGCCCCGCCCTACTGGAGACTGTGGTCGCCCCCATGCTTGGTCTCCTCCTCCCAGCGTCCACCACTGCCATGTGCTCCCTGGGCGGGAGTGCAGGCTGTGCGCTGGGGCTTGCTCTCCCCTCCAGTCCAGTGCCATGCTGTGCAGGGCTGTGCAGCACCATTGACAAGCCTCGCGCTGACCCCCTCTTCTCCTGGCTCTTCCCACCTGGGGGCTCTAGGCATTTGCTGGTCGCTGGAGTGCTACTGAGGGACCTTGGGGGTCTCTTCTGAGCATCTCCTACAATGGCAGAGTACAGCCACAAAATATTCCTATTGTCTGATTTACGGACTGTCCTTCTGTCTAAAGAGGAGCAAACCAAGAAATAGACACTAAGGGATTTATTGTGAGGACTTGCTGTCTGACGTGGGGCCAGCCAGGCAGGTTTGAGAGCCATGGAGCAGGCTTCAGATGGCCGGGCCTCTAGATGGTCTGGCCTCTGGTGATCAGGACTCCAGCTGGACAGGCCTTTAGGTGGACAGGCAGCCAGATGGTCCTGACTTCAGGAGCGGCAGACTGGAGCTCGTGGGCACAGCCGCGGGCTCTGCCCACAGCAGGGTTTTGTCTTTCCGAGGGCCTCAGTGCTGTGCAAGGCTGACTCACATGACCGCAGGCACAGCCAGCCCCCACTTCAGTCGCGTCTAAGAGGACTTCCTGGATAACGGGGGTGGCCTAGCCAGTTGACACATTTGAAGACCGTCCCACCAGGTGGGGCTAAGTCGCGATCCAAGGTGCTTGTACCTGCCCTGAGAAGCAGGAAGGCTGGGCACAGGAGGAGTGCTCAGCGGGCGTGGCCTTCCACAGAGGACCCTGAGGATTCCTGGGCAGCCCTTGCCCCAGGCATACGACAGGCAGTGGCCTTGCTGGACCGGGGCTTCTCATCTGAGGAGAGGAGTCCAGAGGCTTTTTATTACCTTTCAAAAAGGTCTCTTGTCCATTTTCTTTTTTTTTTGAAGAGCCAAAATGGTTTAGATGTGAGTTGTCCCCCATGTTGGAAATCTGGGGAGCCTCAAGGAATCAAACCCAAGCTCAGAAGTAGCTCCATAAGGCAAGCTACTTTTAAAGATGGGCGAGCTACCAAGAAATCCAGCAAGCCCGCAGGCAGTCCCCCGTGGTCATGCCTAATGCCGCTCTGTCCCCCGCTCGGATAGGAGGAACCAGTGCTACAATCTACACGACTGGCTAATTTTAAGTTTGGGAGGGCAAAGGGAAGGGCTACAGTTAGAATGGCTGTGACTGGATCTTACCTCCCAGTTAAGGCTGAATGCTGTATTCTGAGGCGGGAACACAGAACTTTCTCCTTCTCACTAGTCCCCCTTTTTCTTTCCTACCTTTGGGTCTCATTTTCATGTTTGTCCTTGTGCCTCTGGCATTGCCATCCATCCTAGACATGTCAACGTTTTGGGGTGGAAGTGACCCTCGGTAATGAGCTCGCCCCTGGCTAGTCGTTGAGATGGCTGTCCTGATGATCAGGAGCACGCGGTGAGGCCCTGCCCAGCTCCGTTGTGGCTGGTCTTCTTTCCAGGTCTTGATTAAAATCAGGTGGCAAGTGGCCAGGGTGGAAGCGATGAGTCGCCAACTCCAGAGGGGGAGTCTGAGCAGCAGCTCATAATAATCATACCATAAAAAAAGACAGGTGCTCTTACAAATCGTCACGTGTGGTTGAAGATAAGGAGACCTGCCAGGTGCGGTGGTGCGCGCCTGTAATCCCAGCAGCTCAGGAGACTGAGGCAAGAGGATCTAGAGTTCAAAGCCAGCCTCAGCAAAAGCAAGATGAGCAAGATGCTAAGCAACTCAGTGAGATCCCGTCTCTAAATAAAATGCAAAATAGGGCTGGGGATGTGGCTCAATGGTTGAGTGCCCCTCTGTTCAATCCCTGGTAACCTCCCCCCCCCCCCAAAAAAAAGGAGTTCTGGGTCTTAAACTACAATGTTGATGATTTCATAGTTACCCCTTTCACTTAACTGGTCAGGGTGATTGCTGGAGTCAGCGAGGTATCCAACCACCCTGTAGGTGACGGTGGTTCTTCACAGCAAGGGTTTTGCAGGACCCTAGCAGGCAGCAGACACAAAGCCTTACCATGATACAAAATGAAGTTAACAAGACCAAAAACATAGTGTATGATAGAGTCAAGAAACATAATTTCTATACACTAATATTTATTGAGTATCTGTTTTACCTCCACAAAATCCGTATCAACTTCATTACATAAAGATTCTTTACAAATTTTACTTTCTTTTAAAACTCTTGTACAACCTTGAATATCTTTTTTGATTTACCGAAACCCTTGCTTAATTTTGTATTATATTGTTTGTTTATTTTTGAGATATTCCTTACAACAAAAACATCTCTTTTGAACATGATATTAAATGTACTTAATGCTGGTCTACTTTGGAGCCTTCTTAGCATGGAGTAGGGTGACAGGCAGAAGCGCACTCAGGGGAGGCGGGGCTCTCGACCGATTTTATTTAAAGTGCTATACTTTTGAAGCTGATCTTTGCCTCTTTCTCTTTTTTAAAATTTATTTTAATTAGGTATATATGACCGCAAGATGCATTTTGATTCTTGTACACCATTGCAACACGTCTTTCCCCTTCTCTGGTTGTACATGATGTGGTCTTACATGTGCCTAGGGCAATGATGTCCATCTCATTCCACCTTCTTTCCTGCCCCCCCATGCCTCTGTCTTAACTTTCATTTTACAAAGTTCTCATATGTTGTTTCCCAAATCAATCTGAATGTCAGGTAACATAATACAATATGTCTGAAAAATGAATCCAATAGAAAGGCTAAGAGCGTTCCTAACTTAAACCATTCTCAGATTCTTTTTATTACCTTTCAAAAATACATTTAAATGCCCATCCCTGTGTTAAGAGTAACACAAATTTGTGTGTGTGTGTGTGTGTGTGTGTGTGTTTTGATAACAGGTTACCTTTGTCCAGTCTCAGAACATTAAAGACATAAATAAGTCCCCAGTTAAATTTGCTATTTCTGTGTAAATCTGAAGGAGATTACAGCCCACTTTAGTTTGCAGAACCCCGTGGGGAACGTGCTCTCCTAGGCTTTTAGAGGTGTACATGTTTAGGTGCCTGGCAAAGCCGGCTCAATCCGTGTTTTATGAATCTGTCCAGAAGAGAATGGATCCCCTTAATGCCGCTCTTTTAAGGGGTGCGTGTGTGTTTTCTGGGGCAGGTTAACTCCTCCTTAAACAAAGTCTTGGTCACGCAGCATGGATCATCTTTCTCAGTGTCCCTCTGCCCAAAGGGCCTCACTCACTTTTAACTCTCCCAGGAGAGCGGGCTTTGTCTCCTTTCACCGGGAGGCCTTGGGAAGGAAGTTGCTGCTTGCCAGGTGAGAATGTGCCCGTACATGTACTCCTGCACCACAGGTCCTACCCAGGAAAGGGCTGCGCAGCCCGGCTTATACAAAAACAAACTCTGTCCAGTATTTTGAACATGAAGGGTGCTGTATTTTGCTGAATGCTTTTTCTGTATCTATCAAGATGATCATATGGTTCTTATCTTTAAGTCTGTTGGTGTGATGAATTACACTTACCGATTTCCATATGTTGAACCAACCTTGCATCCCTGGGATGAACGCCACTTGATCATAGTGCATGATCTTTTGATATGTTTTTGTATTTGATTTGCCCGAATTTTATTGAGAATTTTTGCATCTATGTTCATTAGAGATATTGGTCTGAAGTTTTCTTTTAAATGTGTCTTTGCCTGGTTTTGGATGATATTGGCCTCATAGAATGAGTTTGGAAGTGCTCTTTTTCTATTTCCTGAAATAAATTGGAGAGTATTGGTATTAGTTCTTCTTTAAAGGTCGTGTAGAACTCGGCTGTGTAACCATCCGGTCCTGGGCTTTTCTTCTTGGTTGGTGGGCTTCTGATGGCATCTTCTATTTTGTTGTTTGAAATTGATTTCTTTAAATTGTGTATATCATCCTGATTCAATTTGGGCAAATCCCTAGACTCTGGAAATTTGTCGATGCCTTCGATATTTTTCTATTTAAGTGGAGTACAGTTTTTCAAGTTAACTTCTAATTGTCTTCTGTATTTCTGTGGTGTCTGTTGTGATATTTCCTTTTTCATCATGTGTGTTAGTAATTTGAGTTTCTCCTCCTCTTCATTAGCATGGCTAAGTGTTTGTCAATTTTATTTGTTTTTTCAAAAATAACAGGAACATATCTCAACATTATAAAAGCTATCTATGCTAAACCCCAACATCATTCTAAATGGAGAAAAATTGAAAACATTTCCTCTAAAAACTGGAACAAGACAGGGATGCTCTCTTTCACCACTTCTATTTAACATAGTTCTTGAAAGCTTAGGAGAGTACTTTACCATTTGGGAGCAATTAGACAGATGAAATAAATTAAAGAGATACAGATAGGAAAGAAGAACTCAAATTAGCACTATTTGCTGACAATATGATTCTATACCTAGGGGACCCAAAAAATTCCACCAGAAAACTTCTACAACTAATAAATGAATTCAGTAAAGCAGCAGGATATAAAATCAACACTAATAGATCCAAAGCATTTCTGTATATCAGTGACAAATCTTCTGAAAGGGAAAGGAGGAAAACTATCTCATTTACAGTGGCCTCAAAAAAATAAAATAAAATACTTGGGAATAAACTTAACGAAAGAGATGAAAGGATCTCTACAATGAAAACTACAGAACCCTAAAGAAAGAAATCAAAGAAGACCTTAGAAGATGAAAAGATCTGCCTTCTTCTTGGATAGGCAGAATTAATATTGTCAAAATGACCATACTGCCAAAAGCACTATACAGATTTAATGCAATCACAATCAAGATCCCAATGGCATTCCTCTTAGAAATAGAAAAAGCAGTCATGAAATTCATCTGAAAAAATAAGAGACCCAGAATAGTAAAGCAGTCCTTAGCAGGAAGAGTGAAGCAGGTGGCATCACTGTACCAGACCTTAAACTATACTACAGGGCAATAGTAACAAAAACAGCATGGTATTGGCACCAAAATAGGGTTATAGACCAATGGTACAGAATAGAGGACACAGAGACAAGCCAACATAACTACTCTTATCTTATCTTAGACAAAGGTGCCAAAAACATGCATTGGGGGAAAGATAGCCTCTTCAACAAATGATGCTGGGAAAACTGGAAATCTTCATTTTGGGAGCAAATTTTTACCACACACACCAGATACACCAGATAGAGAACTAATCTCTAGGGTATATAAAGAACTCAAAAATCTTAACACCAAAAAACTAAATAACCCAATCAATAAATGGGCCAAGAAACTTAACAGACACTTCTCAGAGGATATACAGTCAGTCAACAAATATATGAAAATATATTCAACATCTCTAGCAATTAGAGAAATGCAAATCAGAACTACTCTAAGATTTCATCTTACTTCAGTCAGATGGCAGCTATAAATGTTGGCAACAATAAATGTTGGTGAGGATGTGGGAAAAAGACACATGCATACATTGCTGGTGGGACTGTAAATTGGTACAACCAATATGGAAAGCAGTATGGAGATTCCTCAGAAAATTGGGAATGGAACCACCATTTGACCCAGCTATCCCTCTCCTTGGTTTATACCCGAAGGACTTAAAATCAGCATACTATTAGTGACATAGTCACATCAATGTTTATAACAGCTCAATTCACGATAGCTAGACTGTGGAACCAACCTAGGTGTCTCTCAGTAGATGAATGGATAAATAAAATGTGGTATATATATTCAATGGAATATTACTCAGCTTTAAAGAAGAGTGAAATTATGGTATTTGCCAGTAAATGGTTGGAGTGGAGAATATCATGCTAAGCGAAAAAAGCCAATCCCATAAAACCAAACGCTGAATGTTTTCTCTAATATGGATGCTAATTCCCAGTCAGGCAGGGGTGGGGGGCACTAGGGAAGAATAGCGTTACCTTAGATTAGGTAGTGGGAAGTGATGGGTGGTAAGGGGAGAGGATGTGGGGATAGGAGAGGTAGAGAATGAAACACATGTTATTGTTGTATGTATATATGTGACTACATGACCAATATACTTCAACATGTATGCTCAGAAAAAGGAGAAATTACCCCATTTATGTATGATATATCAACATGCATAAATGCATTCTACTGTCATGAGTAATTAAAAGAAATTAAAAATTTTTTAAAAATATACAAACAACAAAAGTGTTGGCGAAGATATAGGGGAAAGGCACGCCCGTACACTGCTGGTAAGACTGCAAATTGGTGAAGTCAATATGGAAAGCAGTATGGAGATTCCTTGGAAAACTGGGAATGGAACTACCATTTGACCCAGCTATTCCACTCCTCAGTCTGTACCGAAAGTAAAAACAGTGTCCTACAGGGTTCTATAAACTCTGATGTCCACAGCCACATCAGAGTTTATAGAAGAACAATTCACAATAGCTAAACTGTAGAACCAACCTAGATGCCCGTCAGTAGATGAATGGATAAAGAAAATGTGGCATATATACACAATGGGATATATTACTCAGCAATAAAAGAGAATAATCATGGCATTTGCAGGTAAATGGATGGAGTTGGAGAATATAATGCTAAGTGAAGTTAGCCAGTCCCCAAAACCAAACATGAATGTTTTCCTGATATAAGGAGGCTGGTTCATAATGGGGTTGAGGGTGGAGCAAGGAGGATTAGAGGAACTCTAGACAGGGCAAAGGGGAGGAGGGGAAGGGAGGGGGCAGGGGGTAGCAAAGATGGTGCAGTAAGGTGGACATCATTACCATAAGTACATCTATGAAGACAGGGATGGTGTGACTCTAATTTGTGTACAACCAGAGAAATGAAGAGGTGGGCTCTATGTGTAATATGAATTATAATGCATTCTGCTGTCATGTATAACAAATAAGAATCAAAAAAAAAAACCCTGTGCTTCCCCCCCTCCCAGTCGGGCTTCATTGAGGGGCTTGGAGCCCAGAGATATTTTAGTGGGTTCCCCGCTGTCATTTGTAACCAGAGGCTCCTCTGGCCCCTTTCTTACCCTAGGCATATTGGTATCCAATGGAGGAGCCCTTTCTATCATTTTCTTTAGGTTTCCTTGAAGATCCCTTTGCATAGGTGCCAACAAAACACAGGTGGACTTTTATTTCCGTCCCTCCCAGGCATTGTATACCATAAAGGCATTGTCAACTAGTGGTGAGGGGTTAGTGTCCCCCTCTGTCCAGTGAGGGTCACATCGACCTTACAGAGATTGTTAGGGGCCACTCTCTGCAGAAATGAGCATGGCCCTGACATAGATGCCTGCATACGGAGACTTCAGTAGGCCCCGGTAGTTTACTTCTGGGGGCAACAGGCAAAACACTTTCCCGACCTTTCCAGAAGTGTCCCTGACCAAATGCGCCCATCAGCCAGATCCTAAAAGGGGAGACCCTTTTTGTCCCCAGGTTACACGCTAATAGTGCTGGAACCCTTTGCTGTGTCCTTTGTGACTAACAGCCTTCCTTCAGGCGTTCAGGGTGACGGGCCCCAGTCAAGGTTTTTCCCAAAGGTAAAGGCCATCCTGTGAGGTCAGACATTCCAGTCCACTCCCCTGTCCCAGAGCAGTGGGGAAATGCAGGTGGGAGTGCACCCGGATGGAGGTCACAGAGAAGTTCAGCCTCAAGGACTGAAAGGGCACGGTCAATTAGAAAGTCCTGGCCAAGCAGTGGTCTTGGTGCCCTCCCAGGGCCTGGGCCTCTTAGATTTCAACCTCAGCCCCACACTCTCGTGTCTGCTCAGCATAGACTCCGATCGGTGTCTCTGTCCAGAAGCCATAGTTCCCAGACTAGCACACCAAGTGGGAAAACCCTGTGAGGTCCCCCCACATCACAGGGGCTCCATCTTCTCTCATCCAAACAGATCTTCCTCCTTTTTAATAAAATTAAATACTCTTTTTTTACAGTACTTTAATGAAAGCAAAGATGGAAATTTTTCTATGTATATAGAATTACACCTTTTAGAATTTTAACTCTTAGTAACCTTGCGTTTATGTTAAGACCTAGAAACAAGCAGTCTTAAACCTTTGTTTTTTCATTTACCAATTTATAACAACACATTTCGTAGACCCAGATGTATGTTACCTTATGGAATTCAAGAAGCCCAGTACTTGAATTTGTGTTTGATATATAGTTGTAGATAGACACACAACCTTTATTTTGTTTATTTAGTTTTTTTACGTGGTGCTGGGGATCAAACCCAGTGCCTCATACATGCTAGGCAAGCACCCTACCACTGAGCCACAGCCCAACTGATGTTTTAGTATTTTAACTTAATTAGTCAGATATCTCTTTTAACAAACACATTTATGAAGATTAAGCCCTTTTATGTTAAAACTAATTTACCCATTTCCATCTTAGGTTACTCATGAAAACCAAGGTATCAAACAAGTCCAGTTAACACTTATTAAATCACTTATTCCAGAGGAAAATCCTTGGAAGCAATGGATGTTGTACTATAAACCTTTTAGAGAAACCAACACTGATTGGTGGCCCCTAGAAAAACACGTGGGGTAGTGATTTCAAGGGCTCTTTACTCTTACCAACTCAAATGGGTTCTTTTTGTTTAAGTTTTATTTCCATCACGTGAACTGAAAGGCACTTGGTCCATTCATTAAGTCTGTGAGTTCTCATTTATCTCTAACGCAGCGTTGACACCGTGAGGCGATGCAGACACAAGCCCACGTACAGACACAGCTACAGCACACAGGTGTGCACATATGCAGAAGACACAGGAAGCAAAGATTTGGTAGCTCTTCAGCAGGTATTGAGTTCCTGCAGTAGGAGGCAAAGGAACCATCGTAGTTAACCCTTTAGAAATTAAAATAGAGCCTGTCCAGATCTAATCGGTATGACCCCATGTGGAAAGGACCTGTGAGTTGGGGACCTCAGGAGCAGGGTCTGCACCCAAGGTTCAGGTGGCCACTGTCCTCCCTGGGGCAGATTCACTCCCACCATCACCGCTGTTAGTTCTCCCTGCTTAGGACTCTTCAAAGGGATCTTTCCATCGTCCTCCCTGCCCCAGGCCTAGAATTTTTTATTTTTTAATATTTATTTTTTAGTTTTAGGTGGACACAAATTCATTTATTTATTTATTTTAATGTGGTGCTGAGGATCGAATCCAGGGCCTCACGCATGCTAGGAAAGCCCTCTACCACCGAGCCACAACCCCAGCCCCAGGCCTAGAATTTTTTTTTTAATGTTTATTTTTTAGTTTTAGGTGTCCACCTAAATATCTTTATTTTTTATTTTTATGTGGTGCTGAGGATCGAACCCCGTGCTTTATGCATGCTAGGCAAGCGCTCTGCCACTGAGCCACAGCTGCAGCCCCAAGGCCTAGAATTTTTATTTTAAGAATTTTTTTTTTTTAGAGAGAGAGAATTCTTCAATATTCATTTTTAGTTCTTGGTGGACACAACATCTTTGTTTGTATGTCCTGCTGAGGATCGAACCCAGGCCGCACGCATGTCAGGCGAGCGCGCTACCGCTTGAGCCACATCCTCAGCCCCGGCCTAGAATTTTTATTCCCCACTTTTTAGAGGTTCCTGTATTTGAGTTTCCATGTGTATTCAGCCCCCCTTCATTGGCCACCCTGGACCTGTGCTCCTGCCCACCTGCCATCCTGCTCTCCTGGGTGTGGGCTCATGTTCCTCAGTCCCACTGACCACCCTGGGACATCCTGGTCTCCAAGGAAGCAGATTTGCCTACCTTGGTCCCTGCAGGGAGTGACTGGTCACCACGGTGCTTGCTTGGCCTTTTCCCCATGTTGTGGTCCACTGTCAGCCGCAGAGATCTCGGGTTTCCTCCCTCACTCCAAGGCCACTGCAACAGGCAGCGGCTGTGTCTCCTCTAAGGAGGGAGACCCCAGGACCCCCTTGGAAAAGTATGGAGCCCCATGTTGGGCCCCTCCTGGGAGCCTCGAGAAATCAGAGAAGGGCAGCAAGGCCGCACACTGGGCGGGCAGTCCCTGCTCTGACCCCGGTGCAGCACTGCCCCTTGCTCTGGTCGGGTGAGTTCAGAGCTGTCGTCTGTGGTTTGGGTCATTTTTAAATTGGGGAGGGCAAAAGGAAGGGCTGTAGTTAAGTGACTGCGATTGGATCTTACACCCCAATTGAGGCTAAATACTATATTTTGGAAATGCGCACAGCCCTTTCTGTTCCTCACACCCAGGAGCGCGTGTGTAAGGCAACGCAGGAGAGCTCACCGGGCAGGAACTGCATTGTGAGAGCCTTGCCCTAATCACACGCTGATGCCCTGATGGGCACTAAGTGGGGGTACTTGCGGGCGGCGGTCTGTCCCTGTGGAACAGAGACTCTGGCTGTGTGTCCTGGACCCTTGCCCTGCTGGTTTCCTCTGCCCCACCCTGGGCCCTAGGGGATACAGTTGGCTGTCTGGGGACCAAGCCCTCTGGAACTGGGAGCCCCCAAATTAAATTTCTCTCCTTAAAATTGTTCTTGTCAGCCTTTTTGTCACAGCAGTGAAAAAGCTGACTAACACAGCCCTCTCCCCTTTTCGGGGTTGGGTTGCTCTCTGTGTTCCGGAAGCACGCGGACCTCTTCTGCACTCTGGGCTGTGCCTTCTCACTGTCCAAATGCAGTTGCTCTAGTGCGGTCCCATTCCTCAGTCCTGTCCCTGCAGATTTCTCTGTGGCATCTGAGACCTGTCCCTCCTCCAGAGCCATGAACGTGTTCTCTGTTACCTGCAGGGCTTGCATGTCGGCCACGCGCCTCAGGTTCCTGCCGCCAGGCTGCAGGGCCTGCTGTGATCGGTGGCTGAGTTTCTGGGCTTTCTACAGAGCTGTGCACTTGCCTCGCACCTTCACCTCTGTGTTCACTGAGGTCTGCTGGGCAGGTGGGAGGTGGGCTGCTCCCACAGGTGAGCTGTGGGTCTGTGTCCACCAGTGTCCGTCTTTCCATTGTTGCCCAAAGATCCATCCTTGTCCCGAATGCCAATCCAATAATGAGGACACAGTTTTAAGAAAAAAGCAAATAAGTTTTGTTGCCTTGGTAACAAAGGGGAAACACAGGACTTTGTCTCAGAATCTGTGATTCTGCCCTAGGGTTCAGGGGTTTTTAAAGAGGCTGCCTTCCACGTGTTCTCTGAGTTGTAATTCACTCATTAATTTGGGAGAAGGTCATTTCTGAGATGTGCTGGTGCCATCCCAAGTCTGAATCACTCTGTACCTGTGGTGGGTGTGCTCAAGGGCAGATAACTCTGCATGGGATGAGGACCAAAGATAATCCTGTTTCCCTGAGGTGAGGGAGGAGGAGGAGAGGAAGAGAAGGAAACATGTCCTTCAAAATAAGTCCCAGAGCAGAGCAGCAAGGCTACGTTCAAAGCCTAAAGAGGACTGGGTTACAATCCTTCCCCTTCTGGGCCCTTCATGTTTTCTTTGTGGTCTCCCCGTCTCTGTAGATCAAATCAGGGAGCCCTGATATTTTACCACATTGGTTATTTCTAGTCTTGACAAGGTGCAGGAGCCTGGCCTATGTTTTAGCAGTTGTATTTGAAGCTATCTGATGGACTGCAGCCCCGTGGCCTCCACCCTCCTGCCCTGGTCCCGCCTGGGGGAACGTGGACACAGACCCACATGCCTGGGGTGTGTCTCTTACACTCCCATCCTGGTCCCTGGTGGCTGGGACTGTGTGGAACCTCACAAAGGTGCCAGTGGATCAAGTGGGTGAAGGATAATAAATAGGAGTTGATTTTTTTAAAGGGGGAAATTTTAAAAATTTGCTGTCCTTTTAGTGATTTTTTTCTTTCTAGAACTTTCCTTTAAGAGGAGGGCTCTGGGTGGGTGAGTACATACGGGGATAGGCACACTGGGTGGTGGGTCACAATCTGAGAACTCTGCCTGAACTATAGACCAGCAGACAGGTCTGCTTGCTCTGCTGGGGCTCCTGCGGGCGCCTGCCAGGGCCCTCATCCACCCGGGGACCCGCTTTCCAGGACCGAGACCAGTGACACCTGGAGTCCCATTGGGGACATCCTGGTCTGCCCATTGTAAGCTCTGCTCTCGTCCTGAATGGACCTCTGCCACCTTCCTTTGCAGGACCTGAAGGGCCATGCCCTGTCACTGCCATCAGATGGCAGTTACCTGGGGTGTGGCTAAAGGTGGCAGGAAACGTATTTCTCTAAAGATGTTACCCGTCGATCACAGTTTCTCAAAATCACCTTGGAACCTCAGGTCAGGAGAATGGAAAGGCAGTGTTATGGCGTGGAGGTGAGGTGTCCCCAAGAGCTCTCGTGTGAGACAGTGCAGCAAGGTTTGGCTGGTGAGAGCCTTAACCCTGTCGTGAATTAACCCCCTCAGAGGGAGTCCTGGGTGGTGACTGAGTGGCGGGTGTGGCTGGAGGAGGGGGTGAGACTCCGCTGGCCAGTGGAGACCTCTCTGTTCCTGAGCATCACGTGAGCCGCTTCCCTGTGCCACAGCCTTCTGCCATGGCGTCCTGCCTCACCTGGAGCCCTGAGGAGTGGAGCCGCCTCTTACGGACTGAGACCTCTGAAGCTGTGAGCCCCTAAATGCACCTCCTCTACAGTTGTTCTGGTCAGACCCTCTAGTCAGAGCAGCAAAAATGCTGACTAAACAGCAGTATAGCAAATAATTGAATAAAACCTAGCACCAGAGCAGTAAGAATAAGCTAAAAATGATTTTTTCAATCAAACTTTCTTTTTTTTTTTTTTTCCCTCGGCGATAGTGGCTGTTGAGCCCAAAGCCTGGCCCATGTTAAGAAAAATATTCTGCCTCTGAGCTACACCACCCAGCCCTAAAATTTTTTGTTTTTCAAACTTTTAAAAGGAAGACCAGTCATAAATCTTCAAGGACACGGAGAAATTCCAAAGGGCAGTCCAGAGCGGACTGCGCAGACCGGCACGGGAGCCTCAGAACCCCTGAGTTTCCTGGGGCCGCACGAGGCAGACCTCTGTGCCTCCTCTTGGACAGTCCACAGCGGAGGCCAGTCTCCACCTCTCGGAGAGGACCGTGGCCCCCGTGCCTCCCTCCATGTGGCTGGGTGTAGGCTAGGAAAACCGGCACAGCTTCCCCGTGGGGTCAGCATGCTGGGCCAGCACACAGCAGCTCTCCATACGTCCACTGTCAAAGGAAGTCCCACGACTCGGTGAACAGAACGTGTGCACACAGACCCCGTGCGGCCCCCCACCCGACTGTGGGAGGCTCCTGAGGCACGATGAGCAGGGCACACCCCAAGACAAGAGAGCAGCCCAGTCCCAGGGTCCCCAAGGACATCAGAGATGCCAGCCTAGCCCCTCCATGTCACCAGGGGTGGCCCGAGTCTGGGAAGCAGGGTGTCTGCACCCCTGGTGCTTGGTGGACAGGCACATTTTGGAAAGCGCTTAGAGAGATGGCCGAGCTGTGTGAGGTCTATGCAGGTCACTCAGAACGCAGCAGCCTCGCCCGCCAGTGGGTATCCATTAGCACAGCTTCTGACGGCAGCTGAAGCCCCCAGCAGGAAGCAGTTCCACATAGCTCACTCTGCTGGCCCCGTGAAGTGTTTTGGGCCATTAGAAGTGCTCTGAGTGCCACGCAATACCAAGGGACATCCTCAGGGCACTCCTCAGGAGCAGGGCACGTGTGCAGAACCCTGGTGGCTGTTTTCTTCAGGTGTCTTTGAAGAGCCATCACCATGCCACAAAACAAGCCCAAAGCACAGTTTCCACCTCGGCCACCTGGCCCTGTTTGCTCTCCAAGTGGCCCCAGGCGGAGAGGGCAGAGCCACCCTTGGACACGGGAGGCCCCGCCGCTGTGTGTCTGCGGCCTTCCTGTGAAGCCGAATGGGGCCCTTGTGCTCGCACAGAGCCTCACCTGCCTCCCCTGCCTCCCCTGCCTCCCCTGCCCTGCTCCCGCAGACCTGGTCTCTAGGGTGTCGAAGTGCCCTGCAGAGTGGCTGCTGTGCCACCAGCAGCCAGCGCTTCCCACCGCTGAGCCTGCGTCCAGCGGAGAGCAGCGCGTGCTGGAAGGAGCCCTCCCGCAGCTCCCCTCCCAGGCCTCTCCCCGGGCGCCTCACCTCTGCTCTCCCTTGCCAGGTGCCGTGGCCAGCACCGAGGTCAAAATGAAGCTGCAGGAGTTCGTGCTCAATAAGAAGAAGGCCCTGGCCCACCGGAGCCTGAACCAGTGCATTTCCAGTGACCCCCGCTACTGGTACGGGTAAGTGCCGTGGGCGCGCCCGCCCCGGGGCCTGGCGCACTGTCACCTGGCCCCCTTCTCACCTCCCCGGCACTGCGGGAAGAAGGATGCAATTGGGGAGGCCTGGGCTGCGGGGGTCTGTCGGGGAGCACTGGGCCGCACTCCTGGGCAACACTAGGCCACTGTTCCTGGCCTTTTAAACTTTTTCAGAAATTATTTTTAGTTGTACATGACAATATACTGTACTTCGGCACATTATACACATGGGCATTGTCACTTCCCGTTCTCGGGGCCGTCTGTGTTGTGGCGTTTCCCTGGTCGTGTGTCACATGAGCACAGGAGAGTGATGTCCTGTTCATTCTACTCCCTTTCCCATTCCCAGCCCCTCCCTTCCCTTGTTCCCTGTTGTCTGATCCCAACTACTTCCCTGCCCCACCCCTTATTGTATTGCATCTGAACATCAGAGAGAGCAGTCAGCTTTTGGTTTTTGGAGTTGGCTTATTTTACTTAGCATGATAGTCTCCAGTTCCATCCATTTACTGGCAAATGCCGTGATTTTATTTTTATTTAATGCTGAGTAGTATTCCACTGTGTGTCCACACCACATTTTCTTTATCCATATGTGTGTTGAAGGGCACCTAGGTTGGTTCCATAGTCTAGCTATCGTGAATTGAGCCGCGATAAACACTGATGTGGTTGTGTCACTGTAGTGTGCTGATTTTAAGTCTTGGGTATCATCTGCCCAGGAGTGGGATAGCTGGGTCAAATGGTGGTCCCATTCCATGTTTTCTGAGGAATCTTCACACTGCTCTCCACAGTGGTTACACTAATTGCAGTCCCACCAGCAGTGTAAGGGTGTGCCTTTCCCCCACAGCCTCACCAGCATTTATTGTTCCTTATATTTGACAGTTGCCATTCTGACTGGAGTGAGATGAAGTCTCACTGTCGTTTTAATTTGCATTTCTCTAACTGTAGTGATGGTGGACATTCCTTCATGTGTTTGTTGACCGGTTGCATTTCTTCGTCTGGAGTTGTGTTCATTTCCCTGCCTGTTTACATTGTACCCTGGTCTTCTGCACCGTGTCTTTTTAGGGCAGCAGGGGAAGCTCAGACCTGAACTCGGGCCTGAACTGTTTGCCACTGCAACCAAATGTCTACCCATGTTTTAGCAGTTCCTAGGCAATGGGAAGCCCTTGATGTCTTTATTGTTGTTGTAGTAAGAGACCTCACCAGCCAGGTGGGCAGGACCACAGACCAACTCAGAGGGAGTCTGTGGCCGCCCTGCAGAGCCGTGCCACTCTGCAAAGTGAGGTGCTTCACCAGTGTGGCTCTCTGTGCGCTCACTGAGGAACAGCAACAGGACAGGGGTTTTGTCTTGTTTTGTTAATGTTTTTAGTTGGTAGGTGAACAAAATACCTTTATTTTATTTATTTATTTCTATGTGATGCTGAGGATTGAACCCAGTGCCTCATACATGTAAGGCAAGTGCTCTAATGCAGAGCCCCAGCCCCAGCCCAAATTACATAAATTACATAAATCAAAAGGTAATTAGTGATTTCATTGGTAAAAAATCAGCAGTCCTCAAGCTTCAGAAGGTACATCTAGCCGGGCCTGGTGGCACACACCCATCCTCCAGCAGCTGAGGAGGCCAGCCTCAGCAACTCTCGAGGCCCTGTCTCCAAATAAAAGACAAAAGGGCTGGGACGTGGCTCAGGGCTAGAGCGCCCCTGGGTTCAACCCCAGAACAGAAGGCAGACGATTGTATCAAGAGGCAGACCTCACGGTGCAGTGAGCAGCATCCGTGACAGGACTGCCCTCGTGTCCCTCACGGGCTCTTCGTCTTCACATGCTGCAGTTCACCTAAGCTGTGCGCTTATGGAGCCATGGAGATGGGGACAGCTGGGGAGGGGTGGGATGGGGAGGAGGGCTGGCAGGGTTGACCTCACTGGAGCCCTGGAGGAGAGCCATGGAGATGGGGACAGATGGGGACAGCTGGGGAGGGTGGGATGGGGAGGAAGGCTGGCAGGGTTGACCTCACTGGAGCCCTGGAGGAGAGCCATGGAGATGGGGACAGCTGGGGACAGCTGGGGAGGGTGGGATGGGGAGGAGGGCTGGCAGGGTTGACCTCACTGGAGCCCTGGAGGAGAGCCATGGAGATGGGGACAGCTGGGGTGGGTGGGATGGGGAGGAGGGCTGGCAGGGTTGACCTCACTGGAGCCCTGGAGGAGAGCCATGGAGATGGGGACAGCTGGGGAGGGGTAGGATGGGGAGGAGGGCTGGCAGGGTTGACCTCACTGGAGCCCTGGAGGAGAGCCATGGAGATGGGGACAGCTGGGGAGGGGTGGGATGGGGAGGAGGGCTGGCAGGGTTGACCTCACTGGAGCCCCGGAGGAGAGCCATGGAGATGGGGACAGATGGGGACAGCTGGGGAGGGGTGGGATGGGGAGGAGGGCTGGCAGGGTTGACCTCACTGGAGCCCTGGAGGAGAGCCATGGAGATGGGGACAGATGGGGACAGCTGGGGTGGGTGGGATGGGGAGGAGGGCTGGCAGGGTTGACCTCACTGGAGCCCTGGAGGAGAGCCATGGAGATGGGGACAGATGGGGACAGCTGGGGAGGGTGGGATGGGGAGGAGGGCTGGCAGGGTTGACCTCACTGGAGCCCCGGAGGAGAGCCATGGAGATGGGGACAGCTGGGGAGGGGTGGGATGGGGAGGAAGGCTGGCAGGGTTGACCTCACTGGAGCCCTGGAGGAGAGCCATGGAGATGGGGACAGCTGGGGACAGCTGGGGAGGGGTGGGATGGGGAGGAGGGCTGGCAGGGTTGACCTCACTGGAGCCCTGGAGGAGAGCCATGGAGATGGGGACAGATGGGGACAGCTGGGGAGGGGTGGGATGGGGAGGAGGGCTGGCAGGGTTGACCTCACTGGAGCCCTGGAGGAGAGCCATGGAGATGGGGACAGCTGGGGAGGGGTAGGATGGGGAGGAGGGCTGGCAGGGTTGACCTCACTGGAGCCCTGGAGGAGAGCCATGGAGATGGGGACAGATGGGGACAGCTGGGGAGGGGTAGGATGGGGAGGAGGGCTGGCAGGGTTGACCTCACTGGAGCCCTGGAGGAGAGCCATGGAGATTGGGACAGCTAGGGACAGCTGGGGAGGGGTGGGATGGGGAGGAGGGCTGGCAGGGTTGACCTCACTGAAGCCCTGGAGGAGAGCCATGGAGATGGGGACAGATGGGGACAGCTGGGGAGGGTGGGATGGGGAGGAGGGCTGGCAGGGTTGACCTCACTGGAGCCCTGGAGGAGAGCCATGGAGATGGGGACAGATGGGGACAGCTGGGGAGGGGTAGGATGGGGAGTAGTGGCAAGGCAGGCTGTGGAATAGGCCCTTCCTAGTCCAGAGACCCTTAGGAAGGGGCATCTTATAATTAGCTGGGCACAGGGACTTCACCAGGGTCTGGGAATAGGTGCCTTCTAGAGAGGAGAGGTGAAAGGGTTTCCTGGGTGCAAGGAGGGGAGATGGGAAGACCCCAGTGAGCAGGCACATGCAGGGTGGATACTGCCCGGGTTTGGTGCCTGGGAGTGTCTGCTAGACTCCAAAAGTTGGGGACACTCACAGTTGAAGGGGGCACCCTTGATCTCAAGGACAGTAGCCAGGTGACAAGCTTGTTTTCCTTGAGCTGGGTGACTGCAGGTTTATCATTTGAGGACCCCAGAAGTGCAATGTCTTCACTGTGGTTGGGAAACAGCACCTTCAAGCTGAGCCGTGGCCCCGGTGTCACACCACACTGAGGTGGCTCAGAGCTAGTCAGACAGCACGAGAGCTAAATGCTTCGGCAACTCTGGGGGAGGGGAGGCAAAGATCCACCGAAACAACTGTAAACCCCAAACTTGAAACATTTACCTCATCAAAATTTGAAACTTCTAAACTTCTCTTTGAAAGCCACCTTAAAAAGAAAGAAAGATATCCTTAAGAAACTCAAAGGACCTATGGCACACACGGGAGGGAGGGCAGGCGTGTGACCGTCCTGCGTCTGACACCATGGTTGAGCTCCTATGCTCACTAATGCAGGTGGACAGCGGGGGAAGAAAGCTGGGATGGAAACAGCTCCACCCGTGTGAGGCGTGGGGCACATGAGAAGACTGCCATATGGGGGTCTTCAAGGACACAGGAATCAAAGCCACAGGGCACTGGCCACGCACCCTCTGGGCTGGCTCAGCTCCAAGAGGCCAGGGTGGTGGGAAGGTGGGTGGAGTGGCCCCACCCTGCGGGGACAGAGTTGGACAGTCTCTGGAGGTGGCTGTCCACCTGCCCTCCCCAGCAGGATACCTCTGGTATTTACCCAGGAGAAGCACAGCGTGTCCACACCCAGGCTGGTACTGTTGTGGTCACAGCACCTTTACCTGTGGCCATCAAGGGTTAATAGATGAGCGTCCAACAAGCAGGGTACCTCTCTCACCAGGGCCCCACAGCAGCGAGAGGGCCAGTGTGACCCCGGCAGCGGCCTGGGGCTCAGGCAGCATGTGCAGATGGGGCAGACCCTCCTCTACCTGCTGCTTCCAGTTACAAGGAACCGGAGCCAGCAGAGTGAGCTGCAGAGGCCCCTGGAGGCAGGGCTGTCGGGCCTCCCTGAGCAGGGATTCTGGATGTGGATGGACACCCGTGCTCCAGCCTGAAATTCACTGGACTGTGCAGGCCACTGAGCCCGCAAAGCACGGCACACCTCACGTGAGGTGTGCCGACGGCAGGAGCACCGGCTTCCAGGCAACCCGTGTAAAGACTGGCTGAGCACCCACTAGTAAGGGCTGCAGGCTGAAACCGCAGTGTGTTCAGGTATTGCATTAAGTAGAATACTCAAACAGCTTCGCCCATTTCTTCTTGTGGCTACTAGAAAAATCTGAAGTTACACATGCAGATCTATTATAGTTCTGTTCTGTGCGTTAAAGGCAAGAGTCATATTTACATCACACACTAGTATAAGTCTGATGTAATGGGGAAGGCCGATTCTTTATAGGGTTTAAGGGACTGAGTTTGTGTTGTTTCATTCTACAGTCAAGATCATGTTTGGAAAGAAAGCAGAACAGTGTTTGTTTTTCTGTCTTCTCCAGTAAGACAGGGATTGCCTTGGGCTTTGCTATCTAATTTGTTTACTTTAACAGTGCTGGATGAACTCAGGGCCTCATGCATGCTGGCCAATCATTCTGCTGTTGGCACACCCAGCCCTAGGGTTGTCTGGGGACCATGCTGGGCCCTCCTCCAGGACCTCCTGTGCACACCAGCCCTGGCTTCTATGAGCCACGACCCAGGCTGGAATTGAAGTTTGCAGAAATGGAAGAGAAACCTTGGTCAGGGATGAGCTGGGTGGAGGGAGCTGTTCTGCTGTGTGGTCCTTGGAGGCGGAGGTTGGCTGGGTGTGTGTGGGGACCTGCGGGTGGCCGTGGGCATGTTGTGTGAGCATGTGGGTGTGTTGGAAAAGTGTGTATATGACATAGGGGTGTGCGAGGGCATGTGTGGGGATGGGGTTCTGCTCCCCTCTCCTGCAGATCCTCCTGCAGGGAGGCCCAAGCGTGGGTAGGGGTGTGGAACGACAGGGCTGGGGCCCATTCCCTCGGGCGGCAGCTGTTGGAGGCTGCAGTGTTCCGGAAGGGCTGCTCTCCCTGCAGGTCATGAGGACTCGAGGGCACCCTCTGATGGCTCTGGACCCTACTGAGAGGCCCACTGGGCCAGTGGGCAGCCTGGTGTCATGGCGGCCTGCTGGAGCCACAGCCCGTGGCGGGTTGTGCATAGCTGCCCCCTGCTGCAGCTGACTGGAAGCTTTAATGCCCACAGCTCCTCACTGTGAGGTGGATCCTCAGATCCTCCGTGGCCAGAGCCTCCCCTCTGACTGGGTTCCCAAGCGCGCTCCATCAGGTGCAGTGACAGTGAGTGTCCCACGTGATGGGTTTAGATGGTCACATTGAAGTCATTTGCAGCTGTTGAGTGATTGTCTCTAACTCACATGACGCGAGTGAGGTCATACCGCATTTCTTACCAAGGAGCAAGAGAGAGTGAATAGGAAAGGCCCAGGCTGCCACGCTGCGCACAGGAGACTAATGGGGGTGTTCGGTCGGTCCTGGGGAGGAATGGTGTGACTCTCAGATTCTGTGAGGCCACTGTGAGAGGAGGCCCCGTGTCCTCATGGAATCCCAGGAAGCTCCTGTGTGGGGCCTGTGCCCATGTGCCCCGTCCCCAGACGAAGGCCCCCAGTCCTCGCTGTGTATCTGGAGCACCCTGTGGGCAGACAGGAGGAGACCTCCTCAGAGCAGAATCCTGCCTAGGGGTGTGGCCCGAAGCTGCTTGGGGTCCTGGGGCCAGACCCGGGAGCTTGTCTCTGGGACCCCTTCTGCATGCTATGCGTGTGCACGTTCAGATATTTGAATATACACCTGGGTGCACTCCAGAGCTCCCACGGTGGACTCCGATAACTCCAGGTACGTGCACGTGGAGTGCTGTGCATTCAGATGGATAATCTAGCAATTCTAAATAAGAAAGTTGGCCAGTTTGTTTCCAGCCATTAAGCAGATTATGCAGCTTAGAGACCCACAGAATGTAGTACACTCCCTGTCAGTGTTCAGAGCAAAACTCACCGGCAGTGTGTCCACAGAGGCCTTGTGCTGGTCGTCTTGGTGGCCCCAGGAGCTGTGAGTCCCCATGGCCCACTCCTGACTCTTCCCCTCACTCGCCTCCTCCAGCCAGCCCACTGCTGCCAGCGTGTTCAGGACTTTGGGTGGCCCCGGCCATTTGGAAAGAATGTGCTTCTGACCTGCCCCTGCCCCAAGGAAGGAAAATGACAGAAGACTCGGATGAGGGCAGGTTCCGGGGGCTCACCCTCTCAGGGAGGCAAAGAGAGCCCAGAAGTCTCCGTGCCCATGGCCACCACCCCAACCTCATCTTGGGTCCCTTGGACACGAGCCCCTCGGTCTTCCTTTGCTCTGTGCCCTGTGGACAGAGCCCCTCTGTGGCCAGTAGTGACCCTGGTGGTCAGAGAACAGCTGAGCACAGGGATCTCAGAAGAGCAGTTCTGGGGGACGTCAGAGAGGCTGTGGCCCTATCGGCCAGCTTATTGGCATCAGAGAAGAGGGGCTGTGCTGACAGGCACCACGGCTCCTGAGGAAGGGCTACCAGAGGACTACTTGCCGGCTCAGGGGTGCCCTGGGCAAGCTGACCTGTCTCTCTCCTTTTCTCTAGGAAAACGCAGCACAGTTCTCTTGACCAGAGTTCTCCGCCCCAGAGTGGGGTGTCGGCCTCCTACAACCACCCGGTCCTAGGAATGTATGACGCCAAAGATGACTTCCCTCTTAGGAAGACAGGTCAGTGCCAAGGGCTGCTATGGCCTGGGGCTCTCTGCCCAGGCAGCTGTACCCCAGCTGTGCTGGGCCACATGCAGGATGTGCTTAGTGAGGGCTTTGCTCGTCAGAGCATTAGTTTGAAAATTCATCCCCAAGCATGACCTTCTGATTCATTCCAAAACACATAGCCCCACGCACATACGCCTGCTAGTCCTCCCTGGGCGAGGGCAGGGCCCACTGCTGTCCAGGGATGCACAGCTCTGCTCCTCAGGCAGGCATGTTCAGCAGGTGAGTGAGTCAGCCAGCGGCCCTCTGCTGGCTCTGTGCAGTGTCCAGCAGGAGTTGGTCAGGACCCAGAGAGGGAGGAGGGCCCTGTGAGAACAAGATCCACCCTGTCCTGTGGGGACAATCCCAGGTGGCCACAGCTCGGTGCAGAGCAAGAAGGGCATCAAGCCTATTCTAGAAGCAGGGAGGCGGCACTGGAGCAGTCTGATAAGACAACCGAATGCTGTTGGGTTTATGGTTTAACTGGGCAGTGGCTTTGGAGAAGGGTCAGGGTGACTGTGGGTAGTCCATTGAGGTGGCGAGAAGGGCAGGGCCCTGAGAAGGCTGCTCCTCCTGGGGTTCTGCAGAGAGGGTGAGAGCTGAGCTGCATCAGCCTGCACGGAGGAGGGACACCCTCATCTCGCTGTTGCAGGGATAGACTTTAGACTGCACCAATTCTATGTTCCCACAGAACTCCAGGAAGCTCTGGGTGGAAATGTACTGAAGGGTTCAGACACCCAGCTGCTTCACCCGACAGACAGCCTGTGGGAAGCCAGGGCTCCTGCCTTCCCAGCTGGGTGGAGGAGGCCTTGGGTCAACACGGCGTGGCCCCAGGCAGAGCCGGGGTCAGGAGCAGGGAGTTGACAGGAGAGCACCTTAGCTCAGCCCGAGTAGGGCTTGGCATCGCCTGGGGTTGTGTGATAGGGCCACCAGGCCAGGCCAGGGGTGCCAGTGGAGGAATGGGTGTCTCCAAAAGAGTGGAGGGTGGAGTTCGGCTGTCACACAGGGCAGTCGGCTCTCCCTAAGGGTCATGCCCTCCTGAAAGCAGCCACAGACTCCTCCCCAGCAAGGCACAGTGCACACCACCTGCTCCACCTGGCTCCTCAGTGGCTCCAGGCATCCCCTGGCCGGGACAGCAGGGAGGGGGTGGGGTACGCTGGGTTCTCCCCGGCCCCCAGCGAGTCACAGGCAGCACCACTCTGAGAAGCAGAAGGCTGCGTGAGTAATTGGGAGCAAGCTCCAGGCGACTGTCCAGTGGAAGACGGCACAGTCACATGGCGGTCCCTGCTGATCTCTGCAACCTCGTGGCCTACAGTCGTGGACAGAGCCCCTGCCGTTTTGACGTGTTTCTGTGGCTGTGGGCCCCCTATGCTGAGCTGTCTTTCTGGAGTTAGCTGGAAGAGACGCCACAGATCTGTGTTGCAGTGTCACCTCCAGAACCCCCTTCCATGAGGACCAGGGGGAATCTCTTTTCACCCCGGGAAGTGCTCTGGAAGGCCTTGGTGAAGATGTGATTGCATCACCAATTTCTAAGAGGCACCCTAGCACCTTCACAGTCTCACCTGGGGGCACACTTGACCACCAAGAGCAGCGTGCAGCGAGGCTCCCCAGCCGCCCGCTCAGCCTCATGGAGCAAGCCTCACAGAGCGAGGCCTCGCCCATGCTGCTGGACAGCCTGCGTGTTCCTTGGTAGCAGGAACATCATCAGTGGGAGACTGTGGTGTGAAGCGCTGCCCCTGGATTGAAGCCTCAGTCTCCAGTAGCAGGATGCCCATGTACACACCTGCGGGGCTCAGTCCACACTGGCTCACTGTGACCTTGCAGCTCAAGTCTGCCTGTGCCTCGGTCTTCCAGGGCCTCCGTGGGACACCCATGTGTGCACGAGCCTTCAGGCGTTGTTGGCATGTGCTGCGGTGGACTCCCTGGACGATGGTTCACACCTGCGCCTTCTCAAGTGTCTCACCTCCCTCGTGACAGAAGCGAGTGGGCTGCCCATGCCTTATGCATCCAGGGTGGCCACTGTCACTGGGCCAGTGGGTCCAGATCAGCTGCCGGAGTCCAGTGGGCTCCTTTGCTCATGCACTGTGCTTCAGGGACACTCTTGCTCCCCTCTGGGCCTTTGCTTGTCCTCTGCAGAGTGCTCTTAGGCCACACCCGGCTTACACTTGCTGGCATATGGTGGGCCTTCTTGCCTCAGCCTTATGTGGCAGAGGGTCAGAGTGAAGCAGCAAGCCCACCCCAGGGTGCTGCTCCACTCCTCACCTCATCCAACCCGAACTGCCTCCCGGCCCCACCTGCAAACACTTCCAGCATTGAATCAGGAGGTGGGACTGCAGTGTGCATCTCAGAGGGACAGTGAAAGCACAGCCTGGGACGGCAAGTGGCGTGACCAGGAGCACTGTCCACACGAGGCCCTTGATCCCTGTGCCTGTGGGGTCCATGTGTGATTTTCCACTTTTGGAAGCAAACTTAGTTTTGCAGTGTCCTCCAGCAGACTGCCCAGGGAGCGGTCTATCAGAGCAGTCCTCCCTTCCAGCCCGTGGGCTGCCAGTGCTCGGCAGCAGTCACGGGGTGGAGCTCAGTCAGCTTTCCTTCTTCCCTCCTGGAGCTTACACGGCAGCACAGCAGAGCTGCTGCCGGCCTCTGGGTGCTGTCCCTGGGGCACTCTCGACGTGACGTGCGCTCCATGTCTGCCCCCTGGGTTGCAGACTGCGTTCCAGCTGTGGTCTGCCCTTGCAGAACTGCCTTTTAATCTTCATCAGAAAGTAATGTCTGTGAGCCGGCCCCTACATGGGAAGGCAGCTGTCTGCTGTCCTGATGGTGCTGACAGCACTGGTGGGTCTGCTGGGCCAGAGTGCGCTGCCAGCACTCCTTACCATGGGAGCTGACCATGCTCCCCCTCTGGTCAGTTTTCTATGTGCCTGTTTCTCATGGCAGGCGGAGGAGACCCCTCTGTACTGTCAGGCTCAGCACCATTGGTCTCTGCTCTGGCTTGAGGGGCATTGCTCCTGGCTGCCTCCAACCCTGGCTGCCACTACCAGGCCCTGCCCCACAGGGTCTTCCCCAGGTTCTGTCTGCTTCACACGATTCTCCCGCTCCTTGGGGTGAGCACCCCCTCCTCCTGCTGGGAGCACTCAACCTTGGAGACTTCCTGCCAGGAGTGCTCTGTTCTGCCTCATTAGTGGCCGATGATGGGCGGGGACCAGAACAGAAGTCATCCTGCTATGGGATTGTCGGGTCACGATTGTGCCCGTCGCGTGGCTGTTGCAGAATCTTGGTCCTGTGTTCCCAGAGCTCTACAGCAGCACAGGACCTTCAGGAGGGTCTGCTCCTTGTCACTGGGCTGTGTGAACCCTGGGGCTCCCACCACCTCCTGAGAGAGAAATATGTCTCAACACTCTGCCCGCGACCCTTCACCGCATGTCCTCCTGGTCTCATGAGCTCCATGTTGGACATCATCCCCATTTTCCTCCTTGCCTCCTTTGTTCTGCCCTTGAAGATCCCAGCTCGCCTCCCTTCTGTCAGTGCCTTCCTGCTGTCCTCATGGCTCTCCTCAGAGCTTCCGACCTGTCCTTGGACACAGGGAACAGCAGCTGGGGCACAGCATGCCCACTCTGAGCCCCGCCAGCGGGGTGCTGACAGCTCTCTGTTGATCCACTGGGCCTGCCTCCCTGGCTCTGGGCGGGCATGGAGCCAGCATAGCAGTGGTGCTCTGGGAGAGCCCGCCCCTCCTCATGCCTGGTGCCCTCCTGTTCCCTCTGCACATCTGACCACAAGGCCACCTCCCACCTCAGAGAGTTGTTCTGTGCTGTGACTGACTGGGGAAAAGCCGTCTGTAGCCTGGTGTCGGGTGTCTGAGCTGGTGAAGACTGGCAGAGGCAAGCCCTGGGCATGGGGGGACTTGTAATCTGCCTGATGGGCTCTGAAGACAGCAAGCCCCGCTTGCCACTGCCCACATGGAGTCATGCTCACCCTCTGCTCACGGAGCCACTCTCCAGATGTGGTTCCCGCTGCTGCTTCACCTCTCCGACAGCCCAGTGGGGTCAGAGTGCAGCTCCCACGTGCCCCACCTGACCATGGCGGCGCTGGAGTGATTGCGGGCCATCAAGTACAGCTCTCACTGCCAGGTGGAGACCCTGTGTCCGGACTTCAGCCACCTTGCAGAAGTGGGCTCCTGGGACATGGCTCAGTCCTGAAGCAGCTCCTTCCAGCCGGGGAGCTCCCCGGGCTGCTGAGGCTGGAGATGAGGCTTTCCAGGGGCACCCAGTGCTTGCAGGGCCCGTGCATGTTGCCGCCACCTGGCACCAGACACCCCGCAGCCCAGCGAGGCAGCACCTCCAGGCGCACAAGTGCACCCTGGTTTGAAACCTGGGCGCCAGCAAGGGTTTCCTTGCCCTGAAGGGAGGCTCCTCTGCCTGCTGCCCAGCCCCTCCCCAGCCTGCAGATGGCTCTGCTGGTCCAGTAGATTCCACAGGGGCAGGGTCTTGTGCCATCATGTCCCCTGCCAGTGCCAGAGCGGTGGCCTCCAGCCTGTCAGTTGCCTCTGGCCATCCCACAGGCAGAGCTGGCTCCAGAGCGTCATTGGTTCACTGCCCTCATTTTGATGTCTTGAGGTGCTTGAGGCCAGTCCTCACTTTCATAGGCTGTGGTCCTGCGTGGCATGGCGCAGGCCCTGGCTGGGAAGGGCGGGTACAGACAGGTGGTGCGTCCTGCCCTGAGTCTCCCTTGCATGACAAGGAAGTGCCCTTCAGGAGCAGAGCAGAATCCAGGAGGCCTTCCAGGTGCAGAGCTGGGCAGTGGAGAGGTGAGGATGTGGGGTGAGTGCTGGCCACTATGTGCTACGGAGAGGGGCATCAGGCAGGGCTGCAGGACAGGGCCTGCTGTGGGAGACACAGGGAGGGCAGCAGGTGGGTCAGAGGGCAGAGGGGCCAGCCCTGTAGACTCAGGAGTCAAACCTTAGCAGGGGACATAAGTGGATGGGGGAAGAGACAGGATCTGCCACCTGGTAACCTAGTCAGAGCTGTGACCTTGAGATGACCTCCAATCCGTCCTGCAGGGCCTGGAGGAGATCCCTGTGATGATCTGCAATAGCACAGCTAGTCTGTGGCCAGCTCAGAATGTCCTTGTCACACTGACTATCCAGGGTTATCTGGGCAGCCCTGGAGAGAAGACCCACCCACACAGGGCCATGGACAGCCAGGCTCCGCCCTGTGGGTGGATGCATCATCTCAAAGGCTACTTCTGTGGTCTGTAGCTTCTGTCTCTAGACCCAGCAAGGGGTTGCGGGAACCCTGGTGGGCCTCAGCTGAGAGTTTGGTGGTGGGAAAAAAAGTGTTCTTTTTTTAAGTAACCAGGGGAATTCTGGCTTCTTTTGTTTTCGCTTTTAAATAATGTAAGAAAAATGAATAGAGAAATGGAACACGTGGGTCTGTGCTGTTAACAGAGGTGGGGTCCGCTGTGTCCACGCTGTTTGTCCCTCAGCCTTAATCAGCTGCCGTCCAGGTGGACTGTCCCTTGCTCTGTGTACAGATGCCGTGAAACAGACAGCCCTGCACCCTGAGTCAGTGCCCCCAGATCAGCCGGGGGACCCTGGCAAGTCTGGCACCTTAGTGAACACCGCCTCCATTTCTCCAGAACCTGGTTTCTCAGGCCTGTTTTTCTGGCCTCTTCCCATGGAGGAGGCTGGTGGTTGCCTACACAACCCAGGCCCATGGTGGAATCAGCTGCCTGGTTCCAGCACAAGCAGGGGACTTCCCTTTCCAGAAAGACCAAGAGCAGCAGGCGACTGATGCAGAAAGCTGGCATCTCACTACTTACAGATCCACAAGTGGCAGAAGGGGAGAGGAGCCTGGACACGGCTTCAGAGCCTGGGCAAGGCCAAGCCGGAGGCTGCAGTCAGAGGAGTCCAGAGATGGCGCTAGAGCTGGGGGGGGGGGGGGCAGGGTGGTGGCTGCAGTCAGTCCTGGACCTCTCTGCTGGAGCTCCCACAGGGCCACCTAGGGACTGTGACTTGATGGGTCTGGCTCCCACACACAGGCGTTGGGGACCACTGTGGGCTTCCACATGCAGGTGGCCTCTGTCCACAAAGGAGGGCTCTGACAGGCACCACGGCAGGTCCCACACTGGCTGTGCCAGTGGCAAGGTGAGTGCTGAGGGCATCTGGCGCTGGCACTCAGACCCCAGAATTGGCCTGGGTGTCCTCGCATCACGTGGGGTAGGGGCAGCCCTTCTTGCTTCAGGGCCTCGCTTGCCTTCACAGAGGCCATTGGTGACTGAACTGGGCTGTGGGCATCTGCAGACAAAAAGGAAGCGCAAGATGTGGACGTCATGGCCACGGCCCCAATAGGGCCCCCATTGTGTCCACTTCCCTCAGACTTCCAAGCAGTTGGATGTCTGCTTGGAAGGATCTAGGAGGAGGTTATCTAAGAAATGTCACCACTTAATGACTGTCACCCACACTGGACCCTGCCTAGTAAATCAGATAGCCGCCCGGTCCCCGTCTCCTGCTGAGGTGTAGGCTCTTCCTTTCACACGGCACCCCATGCCAGCCCAGCACTGCCGTGTTGAGTGGTCATGACTCAGGAGCACTTCACTTAACCCCTGAGCCACATCTCCAGCCTTTATATATTTCATTTAGAGATTGAGTCTCACTAAGTTGCTTAGAGCCTCCCTAAGTTGCTGAGGCTGGCTTTGAACTTGTGATCCTTCTGCCTAAGCCTCCTGAGCCACTGGGATTACAGGCGTGTGCCACCCTGCCTGGCCAAGTGTGCACATTTTTAAGCCACCGTTGTGAAACCCTTGACCCTCGCTGTGTCTGCCTCGCTGTGATGATATCTCCTTCTTTGCAGCTTCTGAACCCAACCTGAAATTGAGGTCCAGGCTTAAGCAGAAAGTGGCTGAGAGACGGAGCAGCCCTCTCCTGCGCAGGAAAGATGGGCCTGTGGTCACTGCTCTAAAAAAGCGTCCCTTGGATGTCACAGGTATGTCAGACAAGCAGATAAACTGCTCCTGCTGCCACACTGTGCAGCTTTCCTGTGGAAGCCAGCTCCTCTGTGGTGCCTCTGGAACTCTGTGGCTGGGCCTGGCGCCGTCAGCCCAGAGTGTCAGGCAGGCCACTGAGGGTCAGTACCAGAATGCCTCAACAGGTGCCCGCTCCCTGGATCAGGTATTAGGCCCAGGCACCTTGTGTCATGGGAGATGTATTTGAGGTTCGTCTGAAGGTATTCATGGTCAGTTGCCTGCTCCTGCCTGCTCGCCCTGCTCATAGAGCAGTGTCCATGAGCTTAGCAGGAGAACACCAGGGGCTCCGCTGTTCCACTGTGGTACCTTGGTGCCTCTGGCCCCGTGAGTGGTCCACTCCAGCAGAATGCCAACAGGCAGGGTCAGCACCCCCTCCCAGCCCCTTTCTGAGGGCAGCAACCTCGCGAGCACCCCCTGCCCAGACACCCCACTGTGAGGACCAGGACCCACTGGGCCACTTCCTGCCTCTTGAGGACACACCTGTCCAGAAGCATGACTCCTCAGTCCCTCTCCACAGGTGTCCCCCAGCATCTCCAGAGTTCCAAGTCCCACAGGTGCATCTCACTCAGCACCCTGCACCCTGGGTGGATCCCAGCTCCTCACTTGGGGAGCACAGCCCCCAGCTGCACCCCAGCACCTCAGGGCCTATTCTCCAAATGCACCTCCGCTTTTCAAAGTCCTGGCACCAGGAAACAAGGGCTGCTCCCAGATGCCCTGGAGAGGAGGCCAGGAGCACTGGAAGGCCGGGAGGAGTGGGGCTGGTCCTGAGTGCCCTGGGCCGGTTTAGTCCAGTGTGTCCTGGGGAGTGTGCCGCTGCTGGGGAAGAGGCCGGAGAGGTTCCCAACTGGCCCCTTCCTGGTGAATGGCCAGGTCTCAGCACAACCCTCCCCTAGGGCATGACAGGAGAGCTTCTCTTCTGGACGTGGCTTGGCCATCCCTGCCCTGCGTGCTCCAGGGCTCTCCAGCTGCTCTGGCCTTGACCTTTGTGCACTCATTCGAGGCTGGAGGCTGAAGCCTTCATCCATTGGGAGTGTCCCTTTCGTCCTTGTCTTCCTTTGTGAGTGGCTCTTTCCTCTGATGGTTCTGTGTAGAGAGTTTCTGGCTAGAGAGATCAAGGGATGCTGGAGCCCAGTCTCACCAGTCTGATAAACTAGGACGACTCAGTGGAACTGGGGCCCATGAGCTGAAAACTGTTCCAACACTCAGGCACGTTGTCCCCGTGCACAGGCTTGTTCAGGCTGGCTCTGGTACACCGGACCCCACAACATCCCAGCCTTCAGCCAGCTGCTTCTGAGTGTCACACCTCGAGTTCCTGTTGTCACCCAGTGACTGCTTAATGGTATCTAAATGTCAGAGCTGGGCACAGAAGCAGTGAGACAGGCTCCTTGCCTTCCCGGAACTGACAGCCTCCTGGGGACCCCCAGCTGTCACATTAGTGCTGAGCTGTGCTGGATGAAGGGTGTGCCCCAGCAGCCCCAGGGCAGGGTGGGCAAGTAGCATGGTGAGACCAGAAGCTGTGGAGAAGGTGGCCTCTGAACTGTGGTCTGATGGACAGAGGAGACAGTGCTGGGAGAGGAGCTGAGACAGTCAGGGCTGCAGGGAGGTGGTCGCACACACAGTGGGGAGGTGGTGGAGTCCTGGGGCAGGAGAGAGCCACGCAGACGTGCGGGAAGTCACTGACAGGCAGCCTCGCACTCCGCCACTTGTTAGACTCAGGCTGGATGAAGAGCATGAGGGGGCCCTCCAGCCCCCAGGGCGCGCCCCGCCCTGTGAGGTGCCTGTATAGCCCTGCTGCCAGGCCTCTCCTCTCACCAGTGCAGACAGTCCACAGCGGTCCTGCAGGGCGCTTGCTTCCTCAGGTCAGAGTCCTGAGTGGGTCGGTTAAGGGGGTGGCAGTCGGGTGACTGTTTCATGACTCCACGCTGCCCTGCCCGTGTGCCCTGCTAGGCAGCGTCAGGGGGTTTCCTGGAGACACTGTCGGGAAGAGGGCCCAGGCAAGGCTGCTTCTAGGATGGCAGTGTGGAGTCAGGGGCTAGGAGAAGGCCGAGTGATGGCGGACACCTGCTCAGCCTAGGTGACGTCACCAGAGGGCCAAGCCACGCTCTGGAGTTGGCAGTTGGTAGATGGAGTGAGTGAGAGGCACGAGAGGAGGGGCAGGTGGGGCCTATGACAAGAGCTGGCCAAGGTCGGGTAGATGGCAGGAGCAGTGGCGTAGGGCCTGGGCGCTGGCTCAGGGATTTGGCCGCCCAGCTCGGTCCACAGAGGACGTGAGCCTTCAGCCTGCCCACATCAACTTGAGGACAGTTTGCCTTTGGTGTCCTCCGCAAGCCGGGTGGCCTAGGGAAGGTGACATTACTGCCTCAGCTTTCTCTGTGCAGAGGGGATCAGGATGGCGCCTACCTCATAGCTCAGCACAGCGCAGCTGCTGGAGCTGAACCTGCCTGCTGTGGAGCACCAAGGGACAGTGGCTTCCATGCCCACCATCTATCTCCGTCCTCCTCCTTGTCACGCAGGGATACCCTTGAAGCCAGTTTTCAGTCTGCTCTGTGGACAGCAGCCTCCTGTGGGTTGGGGTGCTCTCTGGTTGGAGGAGGAGGTACTGTGTGCTCAGGGTCAGGACATAGAGGAAGAATTCCCCAGGGTCCCTGCTGTGTCCAGAGTGGGGGGCAGTGGCCTGTGTGAGAAGAGATGGACCTGCCTTGGCTCCTCTCACAAGTCGTGGTCAGCTGGAGCCCGCCCAGCCCGCTGCCTGGTGGGCAGGCCGGGGCAGCTGTCTGGTGTGTTCTGAAGTAACGCTGGTGAAGCCCAGGCCCCTGGCTCTTTTGCTGGGCACTTGCTGATCCTGGGAAAACCAGGGAGTGACATTGCAAGCAGTCACGGAGGGCTTCTTAATTAACTAGCTTCTTAGTGAGCACAGTAAACTTGACCTTCCGCCGTCGAGAGTTGCTTGGCTTCTGTGTTCTTAGTCTTTTGTTGCTAGGATGTTAATAAATGTTTAGGAGCTTACCTCTCAGGTGCTTCAAACCGTCCTGAAATCACGAGAGCCATGGAGTTGATAGCAAGCACTTCCCAGAGGGCTGTGCAGAGGCTGCATGGAGTCCTGAGTTCTGCAGACTCACCAGGAGGTAGCAGCAAGGCCCAGGAATCGGGAGAGCCTCCTGTTGCCCACTCTGGAGTCGCGGCCATGTTCTTTCTGCTTGGGATTTGTGCCGGCCAGCAGGCTAGCAAGCGGAAACCCACAGAGGCGGCTGCCACCCCGGGCCTGGCCCCAGCCACTGTCTCTCACTTGCAGACTCTGCGTGCAGCAGTGCCCCAGGGTCTGGGCCCAGCTCACCCAACAGCAGTTCCGGCAACGTCAGCACTGAGAATGGCATCGTGCCTACTGTGCCCAGCGTCCCAGCCGAGGTCAGTGTACTCCCAGTCAGTGGCATGCCTGCTCTGTGCCATCCAACCCCTACACTCACCCTGAACTGGCCAGCATGGGGCAAGGGGAACTGGCATGGGGGTGGCCCTGGGGAGAGCTTACTGGGCATTCCTTCCCCACTTCATTGCAGCCTCCCTGAAATATGAGCACCCTAGTTCTCCACACACCCGGGGCCCTCCAGCCCCATCTTTCCCCGTCCTCTCCCCAAGCATGTTCAACAGAGGGTGTCATGATGCAGGTGATATGCACAGGGTCCTGGCAGGCAGCAGGCCCGTGGGAGGATTGCTGGGTGAGAACAACAGGGTCACATTGGGGAGACACGAGGAGCACTGAGCAGCAGGAGTCGGGGAGCGGGCGGCTCCCCGATGGTTGGCACCGCAGGGGCAGACAGGGAAACAAGGGCTCCAGGCATGAGACCCTGCACCCCTTCTTTGACCCTGCTTTCAATGCACTCTGAGGGGTGCAGCGATCCGGGAGGGTGTGAGCAATGAGCATGGGCCAGGAGTGCTCTGACACCACTCGGGGGGTGACTCCAGGCGCTGGAGCTTCAGCAGAGGAGGGTGCACCCACCCAGCACTGTGGGTCGCCCCTGCCCGGCTGCAACAGGTCCCAGCACCCTCATCCCTTGTGCTCACTGCCCAGCGTCCCCATCCTGAGGACCAGCACAGGGAGGGTAGCTCCGCAGCTGGTGGAGAGAGTTGGGCCAGCCAGGATACAAGGGTCTGGAGGGTTCAGGGTGCTGGGCCTGGGAGAGGCACAGGGGCTGCTTCAGCAGCCAGCTTTCTGACGGATTGGCCAGGAAGACTGCCTGCCGCAGGGCCGCATGCAGCAGAGCGTTCGAGCCTCCCGCGTGTTCTGAGCGTCAACCTACAGAGGCTGCAATTTATTAAGTGTAGTTGTTTGCTTCTTAAATATTTAGAAAGGACTGCTGCCCTTCCATGGTTGGCTGATCCAAGCTGAGACACAGGGGCTTAGCATTTTCATTTAAAGTCCCAACCCTCTGTGTATAAAAGGCGTTGTAGAGACGAGGGCCACGGCTGGGAGGGATTCCCCAGGGTCGCTGTCTCTGGGCTCCTCTTATTTTTACGTTATACTTCAATTTCTCTTCTTATCTGTGCTCTTCAACTGACCAGTTTAGGTATGTACTTACTTATTAGACGTTCTAACAGCCCTCTGCAAGCAGGCCACAGCTGGGCTCTGCCTACAGTTAACTCAGAATGCAGCTGGAAGTCGCTCCCTCCCTGGGGAGTCCCCAGGGTCCCTGTCACCCCTCCCTGGGGTTGCTCATGGGCACAGAGGCTCATGTGGTGTGTGCATTTGGAATCATCGTAGCAGTGCCTTTTTGTGGGGACCTGTATGGATTGTTATAAACTGTGGGATATATAACTTAAGCTACTGTAAACTCAGAGACATATAAAAGGAGTTACAAGAACTATACAAGTCTGAACGTCCAGGTTTCACCTCAGATGCTCATCACCACAGGTGGGGGTGGCCTGTGATGCTGGACCACACATGGACATCCGACATCCCTTTAGGATCTCAGATGCCATTAGGATTGATGATTTTCAGAGCTTCCTGCTTCCTGGCCAAGGGCTGGCTCGTCCTCCCATGTGGTCCAGAGGCAGCAGGACTGCCCTAGTGGGGCATCTCATGCAAATGGAGGTGGCATGGTGGCCTGGCTCTCTCTGCTTCCTCTGGCCATTGCCCTGAGGCCACTATGGGAAGACCACCATGTCCTGCAGGCCCTCTAGGGGAAGCAGAGCTCTGGAGCCAGAGATGAGGTGCAGGTGCTCAGCCACAGGCCCTTAGGCTTCTGAGGAAGCCAGGGCCTCTGCTAGAAAGCAGACCAGCCTTGGCAGGCAGCGACAGAGCCCGTCCTGGAGCAACAGAGCTCGGGGCCTGCTCCCAGTGCCCCTGGAGACAGCAGGAGCATCCACTTCTCCTCAAAAGGGCAAATTCCCAGAGGCAGCTTTATTTCTCAGAGTGACGAGGTTAAAAAAAAAATGTTGATTATAAAGGAATCACAACTTCCAAACGAGCAGTTCTCCTTAGGGAGAGCCCTGCTTCCTGGGCAAGCTCGGGCGTCTTCTCGGAAGCATGGCTTGCAGATATGTCTTTCACTTTTGAACCCCTCTCACCACAAAAAAAAAAAAAAATGTCTAGGAAAAGCCTATCCCACAAGCCACATGGTCACCCTTGTGCATAGGCAGCTGTGCAGTATGTGGCCATCCCAAGGGCGGTCAGAGCCGTTGCTCTGAGAGCAGAGGCTCTGTCAGTGCCCTCCCAGGGACACGGCTGCAGGTTCCTGGTTAGCATTTGCAGCGTGAGGCAGGGGTTGGTCTCCACAGGATTCCTTGGCTGAGCGTGCAGATTGCGGGCAGAGCACGAGGTGGCCGTTGCCCCGGGGCACTGTGCCCTCCTGCTACCCGCCCCACGTTCTCTAGCAGCGCTGCAGACAGGCCACCTCCCTTACATCCACTATCCTGATGTTCACTTCATAAACTGTTTTCTTGTAAATGAAATTGTAAAGTACTCGAGCTGCCCCTCTGCCTTTGTGATAGGATGGAATTGTTGAGTCACATGCCATGCAGATTGCTGCCTGCCCACCAGGCTGGCTGAACAGTGTCCCTGCACCATAGTTGGCTCTTGCTTTCCTTTAGAGTGCACTGGGATGGGTCTTCTCTGCGTGGTGCAGACCAAGTAGAGCCCCGTCCCCTGCCAAGCCCATTCATTCTGCAAGCAGGCTAAGCGCCGGCATCTGGAGGAGCAGGCAGGGAGGGCCAGGCGTAAAACAAAGCTTGTGTCCAGGGTGAGATGCTGCACTTGGGTGGTACTCCACCTGCCCTCTGCTCCTTCCTCAGGCTTACGCTTGTGTAGTCTGAGCTCAGCTTTAGAAAGTACATGATTCTATGACATGATTTTTCTGCTTAAAACTTGATCACAGAAGAACATCCAGATAATGATCATTGGGGCATTTCTGGACCTCTTCCAAGTCAAGTGTGCGACGCACCTTCATTCACTTAATGCCAGTGTGGCTGGAGTAGGTGCACATTCAGCTGTAATGCTACTGCCATGAGCAGCCCAGTGGCCAGGTCCTGTGTGCACATGGGTCTTTTCCTTAGGAATCCTTCCTAACACTGCATCCTAAGAGTAGAGTTTCAGGATCAAGGTCAGCTCCACCTTTAAGGCTTCTGATAGATTGCCAAATTGTTCTGCAGAAAGCACCACAGTTTGCCGTCTTCCAGTAATGTGTTTCCCTTTCTCTGTTCCAAGATGGTATTAGCATTTTTAAAAAGTCATTGCCAATGTGCCGGGCGCAGTGGAACATGCCTATAATCCCAGCAGCTCAGGAGGCTGAGGCAGGAGGATTATGAGTTCAAGGCCAGCTTCAGCAACTTAGCAAGACCCTGTCTCTAAATAAAACCTAAAACAGGCTGGGGAGGTGGCTCAGGTGTTAAGTGCCTCTGGGTTCAATCCCCAGTGCCCCAAATCAGGTTGTCGCCACGCACTCAGTCCTTAAGCGTGTTCTCAGACGGCTGATGACGTCGCGTGTTTTCTTCATGAGTTTATTCCCCCTTAGTACGATATCTTCTGTGGTCCCTGGATTTGGCTGTGTACTTTCCTCACTTTGGGTTGTTCCTTGTTTTGTGAGCACTTTGCATATGAACCTCTGTTTGCCCTGTACCATGCTGATAGCCACAGTTTGCTGCCTTCTAGGAAGGAGAGCAGGGATTTTTTTCCCAATGATTTCTGCATTCATTATCATGTTTGGAAAGATATTCCCAGCCACAAAAATGTGTTTTTACTGTATTGTCCTAGTTGTCTTCTGCTTGTTTTATGGTGTACAAGCAAATTGAATGAGGAGCAAGGTGCAGTGACAAGAAGACCGAGGACTGCTGCTAGGGAATGGCCCAGGTGCCCACCTTTCTCCAGGTGCGCACCGCTTCAGAGGCTCTAGGGTGACCGTCACTGTGTTCTGTCTGCAGACCAGCTTGGCGCACAGACTTGTGGCTCGAGAAGGCTCGGTCGCCCCACTCCCCCTCTATACGTCGCCGTCTTTGCCCAACATCACCTTGGGACTTCCTGCCACCGGCCCTGCTGCTGTAAGTCAGCCTCCGTGGGTCTGTGGCTCGGGGCGCGGTCGTGGCCCTGCGCCCAGACATCCCTGGCTGTGCTTTCCAGGGTGCAGCGGGACAGCAGGAGGCTGAGCGACTGGCTCTTCCTGCCCTCCAGCAGCGGATCCCCCTCTTCCCTGGCACCCACCTCACCCCCTACCTGAGCGCCTCTCCTCTGGAGCGGGATGGTGGGGCGGCTCACAACCCTCTTCTGCAGCACATGGTCCTGCTGGAGCAGCCGCCTGCACAAACGTCCCTCGTCACAGGTGAGCGTGTGGGCCTCGTACTGTAGCCAGGGCTTTGGCAGTGTGGGGCTTTCCTGCTGGGCCTCGTGTGGCTTCTGGAGCAGGCGGGACAGCACAGGGCACCTGTCTCCAGGCCTGCCAGTGCTGTGTGTGCACCTGGCCTGTGACTGGGCCACCTTGCAACCTCAAGCATCTCGGTCGCTGCGTCCAGGCAGGTGCCGGGCACCCCTCTGCTCACTCCCAGGAGGAGCGCGCCAGCCCTCTGGTCAGGGTTTCTGTGTGGGTCAAGGTGAGCGCATATTGGAAGCACAGAATTGACTTGGGCAAATAATTGGTTTCTGTTTGGCAACAAAACACTGTAGAAATGTGTGCTGAGGGTGGTTATGTTTAGAAAAACACAATTTAGAGGACAACGAGAAGCCTGCTGTGACGACCTAGTGACAGCAGCAGGAGAGCTGTTCAGACATGCTGGGATTTGTGGTGCTGGCCAGCACACACCCATGGGTTGGATCCCCTTGCCCGTCCATGACTTAGCTCAAGTGGCTGTTTTCCTGGACATCTATGGGCTTGTTCAAAATTTGCCTTTGGACTGACCTCAGGGCTGGCCTGGCCAGCCGCGCACCCTCAGTGGGCAGAGCCCTGTGCCTGTCGTGGTGGGGTGCTGGCTGGAGGCCTGTGGGCTAGCTCTAGGGTCTGTTGGCTTCCTTGCTCCCTGCTGCTGCTGCTCCCTAAAGCTTTGGCTGTGGTCACCACGGGTCTGGGCAGGAGTGGTGCACTGGCTCCGAGTGTTTATGTGGACAGAGGAGATGCGACGCCAGCCCTGAGTGCAGCATCTCACCCTGGACCCAAGCTTTGCTTCATGCCCAGCCCTCCCTACCTGTTTCTCCAGATGCTGGCACTTAGCCTGCTCTGACATGGGAGGTCGCTTGTAGTCTGTGTGCCTCTTTCCCACCGGTGAGGTAGGGGTGCTCAGGTATGAACCACCTGAGTCCCTGCAGGGTAGCACCAGCACCTGCCATTCCCATTGGTGTGGGTCTCCTGGTTGGAAGAGTAGTCTTCACCTTCCGCCTCCCACACCCTGCCCCAGGGCCCTGCCCACCCTTCCCAGCATCTCCTGGGCCCTTCCCCTCACTCCCTGCCACGTGGCCCTGATTCCAGGTCTCTTGGCCTCATCCTGAGGGAGGGTGCCTCCTGAGCAGGGTTCCAGCAAGCTGTCCTCTTCTAGGACAGCACCATTGGGTACAGGAGCCACCGACCACAGGAGGGTTCAATTCAGAGTACAGTGTGGTTTCTCAGGCACTGTGCAGCATCTCGGATGCACAGGTGGCCCCAGCCCCCTGTGGACCGCGGCCTTGTTGCAAGCTTGCATTCCACAGCCCGGTCAGGGCAGAGGCCCAGCTCCTCCGCATTGGCTCCAGCCTTGCAACGGGGCCTCCCTCCTCCCCAGGCAGCACCCTGGATGGGCAGTGCAGGAGGCGTATGGATACGAGTGCCATCTTCCAAGGACCTTTCCTTGCATTGGGCTGGCTGTGCCTGGCCCTGCAGCTGCCCATCCCTCTGTCCCCATGCTGTGCCCACAGCCCTGTGCCCACTTGTGCCTCCCTGCAGCTGCTGAGTGCACCTGGTCTCTGCTCTCCATGCCGTGCTCCGGGAGAAGACCCGCTTTCTTCTGCCTGCTTCCTCTCCTCCCTTCCCACAGCCACCTGGGTTTGGTTCACAGTGAATGTGCACCAAACAAGGTGCGGTGCAGCTCAGCAGAGCTCAGGGCCTTGGAGGTGGCCTGGTGTCTCGTGGCAAGTTTTGCTCTCAGTTTGTCTCTGAGTTCCTGCAGATTGGCCACAGACCTTCCCTCTTGGCGGTCATGGGATGTGTAAGGGTGTGCATACCAGAGCTAGAACACCCAACTTCCATGGGTGCTCTGGACACAGAGGTCCCTGTGGGAGAAGTGACAGATCAGTCCCCAGGGGCAGTGTGTTTCCCGACCTCTTGAAGCTGCCTCTTCTGTGCAGAACCGCTGTTTCAGTGCATTGACCTGATCCTCAGGAGCCTCCAGATGATAGTCTCTGTCTCCAAGCCTGAGCCCACGTGAGCTCTGCCTGTAGCTGGACTAGCCCCTCAGCAGGACAGCTGGTGGCCCCCTGGGAGAGGGTGCCTGGGCTCCAGGTGTGCGTCACGGTCGTCTCCGTCAGTCACTCAACAGCCTTCTCTCCTCCCCTCTTCCTCCTCTTTCCCCCTCTGCTGTCTCTTCCTCCATATTATCTTCAGACTGGTATCTTTCAGGCCTGGGAACGCTGCCCCTCCACTCACAGCCCCTGGTTGGTACGGACCGGGTGTCCCCATCCATCCACAAGCTGCGGCAGCACCGCCCTTTGGGGCGCACACAGTCGGCACCACTGCCGCAGAACGCACAGGCGCTGCAGCACCTGGTGATCCAGCAGCAGCACCAGCAGTTCCTGGAGAAGCACAAGCAGCAGTTCCAGCAGCAGCAGCTGCACATGAGCAAGGTGGGTCCAGGCCGGGCATGTGGGCTGGAGACTGGGGAGGACAGCCAAGAGCAGCTCACGCAGCTACGGGGAGAGGCCCAGGAGCCTGGTACAACGCGGGGGGTGGGCCACGTGGTCAGCTCTTCTTTCCTGGGCTTCCTAAGACCATTCATGTAGGGATTCACTCCAGCCACTGCCGAAGACCCCAGCTTTACAGTGGTGCTGTCCCAGAAGCATCCTTCCCACGCCCCTTCACACTGTCAGAGGTGTTTGGGGCCAGGAGAGCCTGCAGAGGTCCTTGTACCAATAGAAGTCTCCGGAGTCACCAAAGCCACCTCCAGGAGGAAGTGGCAGGATTGTGTGCTGCAATGCTGGGTTAGGGGAACCCAGGTGCTTAGTGAGGTCTCGTCAGACGCTGGCCTTAGAAGCAAGTATCCTAGCACTAGGGGAAGTGGCTGCTGGGGACGCCCTGGGACTCCTCTGAAGGCTGCACTCCAAGTTACCCAGGACCCGCCACTCTCCTCCAGGAGGGAAGGAGACAGCCACACACACGCTGGTCCTCAGGACCAAGCAGCCGGCACCCATGTCCCACCAGTGGGTGCTGTGACGTGGGGAGCCGTAACATAGGTGGGACAAACCAGTCAGCTCATGTTGGATGCTTTCCTGGTGTGAACTGTCCAGAACGGCCAGAGACGGCAAGGTGGGTGTTGTGGGAAGCTGGGGAGTGACTGCCAGTGGGGACAGCGTTTCTTATTAGGGATGATAGAAGTGTTCTCAGATGATGAATGATAACTACACAACTGTGTAAGTTTGGGAACTACCGATTCATGCAATTTAAAGGTCTGAATTTTATGATCTATAAATTTTAGTAGACCTCTCTTATTTGCAATGGTGGATGGTGCTGAACTCTTTATAAAAGCATTATGATACCAGAGTAATTGAACTGATAACTGAGATTGTTACTGAGTGCTAACCAGGAGGGTAGCACATTCTGTGTGGATACACTGGACAAGGCACTGGTTCACATCCTGGATGAGACAGAGCAGGTTGGTGTGAGATTCTATCATGCTACTCAGAATAGGAGGCAGGTTTTTAAAACTTAGGAATTTTTTAATTCTAGAATTTTTTATTCAATATTTTTGGACCTTGCTTGGCCATGGGAAACCAAATGAAGGAGAACTACCATAAGTCTCAATAATGTTGTTACAAGAAAGAAACAAGAGGATGAGATAATAGAAGGGAACCTGTGGTTTTCTGAAGGAAGTGCTGAGGCTATGGCAGATTCGAGGTTTCTTGACTCTTGTCTTCCCACGGCACCTGGCCATGGCTCTTGTTGGCAGGTCCAGGCCTTCTGTTTCCCTGAGGAATGAGGATGAGGAAGGGCGGTGGGAGGAGAGTCTTCTGGGAGGCCAGGATCCTGATTCCCACCACGTGCAGAGGCAGGGCCAGGAGGGGAGCGCTGAGTGGGCAGCACCATCACCACTCACTCCAGCCTGGCCCAGGCTCTCCTCAAGGGTCCCTTTGCTCTGAGACAGTGGTGGCTTTCGCCGGGTCTCTCCTGCTGCGTCCTGTTGCAGGCTGAAAGGCACATGATCGAGGAGGTGGCCCCTGGGTGCCTTGCTCTCGGGTGGCAACGTCCCCAAGCTAGATGCCCCACATGGGCCAAGACCAGGCGTCTCCTGCCCAGTGGGCACAGGATGTTCGCTCGCCACCCACCCCAGGGCCCCTCAGCCCCAGAGGCCTTTTGCCGGACAGCACTGACTGGCAGAAGGGGGACTGCTGTGTCCCCATCCCTCGCTCACAACTGCACTCTGGGCAGCGGGCGTGGCGGGCAGGGGCCACACGTGGCACTTGGGGTCAGAAAGCCTCCCGCGTCTTCCCAGTGCCAGCGTCAGCTGCCTAGTCTCCTTGGGCTCCATGTGAGTGACAGGGCGGGAGGCCTCCGGAAGGCGGGGACACCTGTTCACAGGCGGTGAGAAGAGCAGTTCAGGAGTGGGGTGATCTCACTGGGTTTCCTTACATGATGGGTTTACAGTAGCAATGACAGGTGATTGACACGTTTGTACAGTGTTTCCTGCGGCGCCCGGGAAACGGGGATCTTGTCTAGCAACTCTCACCAGTGCTCCTGCCCTGGGGCTCTGCGGATGTCATTCTGGGAGCTCGTGCCCCCGAGGGACTGCAGCTGGGCACTGTGGCCACGCGCGGGCCGTGCTTAGCACAGTCGGGGAGGCAGCGTGGTGTTGCTGGTCGCTGCAGGTACCTCCAGGATGTCACCAAGAGCAGGAGAGGCTACCCAGCCCTCCCGTTGTGTCCCCAGCAGCCTGATGGGCTACTCAGGCTTCCTTGGCTCCCCGGGGAATGGCCCTGGAGCTGGCTCTCCTCGGGTCCCCTTGGCCAGGACTGGGGTGTCGCCCATGCCCTAAGTACGTGGGGTGGGTCCTGCAGCCTCACCCTCGGCCTGCTGCCAGGTCTGTTGGCGCTCCACGGGAGTCGTGCCTTTCCTTCCTCTGGAGAATGTCCGCGCGAACTGGGCCTGGTCAGAGCCATTCTTGGAGCTTAGGCCCACCTGACTCCCAGGCAGCTAAAGTGGGACTGTGCTCGGAGGTGGTGGGTTCCCATCACACAGGCTTCACAGCTTCCAGGGTGAGCGCATAGACACGTCTAATTGGTCCACTCATCAGTGTGTCCAGCTGTTTAAATATTGGCATATTTGCCTGTGTGGCTTTGGCCCTGAACTCCAGTCTGGCTTCTTAAAAATTTATTGTTCCAAATATGGAGGTGTCTTGTTCTTGCTCAGCTGGTAAAGGTCCTTAGTGTCCCAGAGGCCTCTGGACATGAGGGCCTGGTATGTGGTGTGATTACCGCTGTCACGGCCGGCTTCTCCTCCTGAAGCCAGTCTACGGCGAGGCCCGGCCACAGCTCTCCTAGGAGAAGGGAGCTGGATTTCAGAGGAGCAGGAGAGTCCAGCTGCGGCCTGTCTCGCCAGCCCTGCGTCAGCGCCCAGCGAGCCTGGCTCTGCCTCATGGTTGGGGCTCTGACGCAGGCAGCTGAGCCTGCAGGGCTGCGGCCCCCCAGGAGCCTCTCTGCCCCGAGGATGTGAGCCATGCACCAGGGAGCAGGCAAAAAGGCCCCAGGAAGCCTTTGCCGCACCGGGCTTCTCTCCTGGAGGCCTCTGCCCTGTGTGCAGACCTGGGAAGGGCACCGGAAGGGAGTGTTCATGCCCCAGAGCTGCACCCTCCGTCTGCTGTGGCTGGGCTTGGCCATCTCCCGCTGCTCCTTCTCCTCTGCCTAGGGCTGTCCACCTGCCCGCTCCCCAGGAGGGCTGGAAACCCCACTTGAACGTCTTCAGGGAGCCCCAAGGGGCAGCGTTCCCTTGCCCACAGGTTCAGCCATGCTCCTAGGCTCCTGTCTCCACGCCCGTCCTATGAGGGAGGCAGGAAGCCCAAGCTGGAGTCTGAGCTCGTCGGCACCCAGCCCTCAGCCCTCCGGGCCTCTGGGAAAGGAGGAGGCACCTAGCACTTGGCTCACCGGCATCCGCGCACCCGGCCCTCCCCACAGTCTTCTGTGGCCTCAGCCACGGTCAGGCTGTGAGTTGCAAGGAGACAACCAGAAGCCTGCTGACCAGGCCTCTGAGGAGGACTCCAGGCCACCGTCACCCACGGTGCTGCACCTGCAGGCACTCGCCCGAGTCCCTGTCCAGGTCAGGGTGTTTCTCAGTGAGAATGCTGCCAAAGCCGAGCCTCGCGGAAGACAGGGCCCTGGACTGTTAACCACTCAGGACACGAAGAGCACGAGGGACCCCGGACAGGCCAGACAGGACTCACTGGCCAGCTGTCCACAGCACTGCTGTGTGGGTCCCGGGCTCGCTGCCCTGCCTCACTGGCCTGTTTCTGGGTCTGTGCACCTGGGTATCTAGGTGAAGGGTGCTTGGGCGCCTTCTGCTGTTCCTGCCATCTCCTGTAGACTGGAGACCTGAGACAGACAGGGGAAGGCCGGCTTGTCCCTCTAAGCACACTGCCCCAGCCACCCTCTCAGACGGGCCTGCTTCCCTCCTGCAGTAGCTCCAGTGCTGTCGCAGCCTGGTCCCCTCTGCTCCTCCATCCCCTGGAGCAGGGACCTTGGTGCAGTGTCCATTGTGTGGCTGCTGCCCTCTGCCACTCTTGTCCACTACAGCGCTGAGCCTTCCAGAAGGCCTTGCCAGTGGCCTCAGGCCCTCCTGCCCTGTCCCTCAGCTCTGGTCCCCCAGGCCCTCCTGCCCTGTCCCTCAGCTCTGGTCCCCCAGGCCCTCCTGCCCTGTCCCTCAGCTCTGGTCCCCCAGGCCCTCCTGCCTCTGTCCCTCAGCTCTGGTCCCCCAGGCCCTCCTGCCCTGTCCCTCAGCTCTGGTTGCCAGGCCCTCCTGCCCTGTCCCTCAGCTCTGGTCCCCCAGGCCCCCCTGCCCTGTCCCTCAGCTCTGGTCGCCAGGCCCTCCTGCCTCTGTCCTGTCCCTCAGCTCTGGTCCCCCAGGCCCTCCTGCCCTGTCCCTCAGCTCTGGTCCCCCAGGCCCTCCTGCCCTGTCCCTCAGCTCTGGTCCCCCAGGCCCCCCTGCCCTGTCCCTCAGCTCTGGTCCCCCAGGCCCTCCTGCCCTGTCCCTCAGCTCTGGTCCCCCAGGCCCCCCTGCCCTGTCCCTCAGCTCTGGTCCCCCAGGCCCCCCTGTCCTGTCCCTCAGCTCTGGTCCCCCAGGCCCTCCTGCCTCTGTCCTGTCCCTCAGCTCTGGTCCCCCAGGCCCTCCTGCCCTGTCCCTCAGCTCTGGTCCCCCAGGCCCTCCCTCAGGCTGGCTCATGTCTGGAGCTTCTGGCTCATCTGTCCACGATCCCCTCCTGCACTCCCCTGTGCTGGGCTGCAGACCCCATCCACCTGCCAGACTCAGACCCCCTTCCTCGCAGGCCCTCTCCTGGGCCCTAGGCTCACACCAGTCTCCACGGCCAGGCTGTACCTGCCCTTCCTGGCCTCCCACCAGGGCCAGCTGGCGTTTCTATAGGCCTCCTCTTGAGCCCTGGGGTCCAGGCCCACCCCCTGTCCTCAGCCCTGCAGTCTGGGCCTTTGTCCCTTCATTCTCTGCCCTGAGGCCACCTGCTCTACACCCTGCCTTCCGTCCATTTCCCGAAGGCTCGGGCTCTCCCAGACCCACCCTACCTGTCCCTTTCCCTCCTTGGTGCCTCCCTCTCCTGCCTGGACTCCCACACCAGCCACTCTGGCCACTCTCAGGGTACCCTGCTCCCTGAGTCCCCTGCTCTCCTGCCCCAGCTCCTGAGCCTCCCATAAAGACTGCTTCCCCTCATTCCTAGCCAGACTGCACCAGGCCCCAGGCTGGTGGGGGGCAAGATGCAGGAGCACTTGGGTCCCGTGAGGCAGTAGAGGCCAGGGTGGCACCCACCAGGCTCCTTTCCTCCTGACCCGTACAACCGGGGTGTGGGGTGTGCAGGGAAATGTGGAGCTCGTGGATCACAGAACCTGCTGGTGAGATGGATTTTGGAAAGTGGCTATTTGAAGTCACGGAAGGCTGTCGAGCTGGGCTGAGGCATCCCCTTGTTTGTTGGAAGCAGGCTGCTCCTGCTTGATTGAGGGGTGACTGGAGGGTCTGCCGACGCCGTGTGCTTGATCCACAGTCGAGCTGGTATGGCGTAGTCACCGGCACACCTGTGGTGAGGGTGCACAGGACCTGGCTGTGAGGTGTGGGTCAACAGTGCCTCGGGTCCCTGTGAGCTTGCCTTTTGTAGGAGTCTGCACTCTGCCAGCACACCGTACCCACACTCCCACTGCACTCTGCCTCGGTGACTGGCTTTCCAGCTGGTCTTTAATGTGCCAGCCACCTCTGTTGTCTCCACACGGTGGCTCACCTTCTCCTGGCACCAGGCTGACCTACTCCATGCCAGGCCCAGTCCTGTTCACGTTGCCTTGGTGTCAGAGGTCAGCTGTGTGCAGCAGCTGCACTGCCGGGCTTCTGCAGCCTGCTCCTTTGTAAACAAGCCCACACTTGGTCTGAAATCCTGGTCTCCCTGCAGCAGGCACGGGAGGGATGTAGAGGGTGACAGTCGCCAGGATTCTTGTGTGTCTGTGCAGTGACCATCCCCGAAACTGGCAAGTAGAACTGAAGCCTGAGCTTCCACCTAGCCCATTCCACAGAGTACGGGGCACAAATTCAGCAGAAGTACAGAAGGACTCTTAGAAGCATGCACACTCTGTGATTTAGAAAGTGCCAGATCCCGGCAGCCCCAGGTTCCTTACAGAGCAGTCAGAGGGCAGAGCCCTGTCCACACGGCAAGGCTCCCTCAGCATGGGCCCTGGGCTGTACAGGCACCCCTCCCAGTCACAGCACCCCTTCTCACAGGTCCTGGGTCTGGGGAGCTTCAAGTGTGGGCGTGGGGATTTAGGAACCAGTCTGTCATTTCCCCAGAACACCTTCTCATCAGGCCCCTTCCCCAAGAACCAGCAGTGCCAGTGCTTCCTCTGCCCCTGTCCCCAGCCCTCCTGCCAGCTCGGTGCTGTGTCACACTGGGTCCCCCGCTGCAGGAGGGGCTGTGTTTCTCTGGACAACTGTGTCTGCAGCTGGCGCTGGCCTCTCCCCACACCTGTGACTTCTTCAAGCCCATGTGCCCTCTCCTAGAGGCTTCTAAGCACCAGGTGCCATCTGTCTTCGGCTATAGCCTGGCTGGGCCTGTGCTGGGCAGCCCGGGTCCGGGTCATGGTGCCTGTGGCCTTGGTGCACTCCCGAAGTGCTGCCTTGGGAGGAGCCTTCTCCAGCCCAGGACCACTGAGTCTGAGCTGGTTCCTCTGCGTTGCAGATCATCCCCAAGCCCAGCGAGCCGCCACGGCAACCAGAGAGCCACCCCGAGGAGACGGAGGAGGAGCTCCGGGAGCACCAGGCCCTGCTGGATGAGCCCTATCTGGACCGGCTCCCAGGGCAGAAGGAGGCGCACACGCTGGCCGGTGTGCAGGTGAAGCAGGAGCCCATCGAGAGCGACGAGGAAGAGGCGGACCCCACGCGGGAGGCGGAGCCAGGCCAGCGCCCACCCACTGAGCAGGAGCTGCTCTTCAGACAGGTGCCAGGGCAGGGCAGTGGGCAGGCAGTCACTGGGCAGCCACTTGCCAACCACCTTGGCCTGGAGTCTGTCCTGTATGAACTGTGGGCACCCACATTCATGTACCTCTTCTCAGCGAACAGCCCGTTCCCTAGAGCTGGTTCTCTTCAGGTCCGTAGAAGCCAGGCACTGGTGAGATTTAATTAACCCCAGACTGAGTCAGTTAAGAAGGTGGGCAGGATCGGGGCAGCAGCTGGGAACTTGGGGGCCAAGGAGAGAGATGCTGGTGTCCAGCTTTGTAGAAAAGCACTCTGATGGGCTGTCCTGAGCCAGTGAGAGGTGGGGCACTGATTCACACGCCCAGACTCCTAAGAGATGAAGAAATCCAGTGAATGATGTGTGAAGTCCCAGTGAAAAGCAAAGTGGCCAAGGTAAGAGCGTACTTAGGATAGTCAGCTGGTGGTCAGAAGCCAGGTCAGAAGCCAGACGGCCTCCGGGAAGGTCGCTCCCTCCTGAGGAGCAGGGCTGAGCCAGTGGATCTGAGCAGTGCTGTGGGCCGTGCGTTCCAGCAGCCGGGCCAGTGCCTGGCTACTGCCTCTGGGGCACTGGGGCCACTGGCTGGCCCCCAGCCTTCTGGCTGGATTCCGTGACACTGTCTAGCCATGACAGCTCCAGCAGGTGGCCAGTGCTCTCCTGCCCAGCCCACCACCTGGGCCCTGCTCACTCGGCCCTCACTGGAGATGCAGAAAGTGGGCTGCAGTCTTGCTCCCGGCTCCCCAGGGCCCGAGCCTGGATTCCAGGACTCTGTCCCGAGTAGCCATGACCTGGCAGCTGGCGTGGTGGTGCTCCTGTCCTTTGGGGCCAGAGGTGACCTTCTCCAGTTCCTGCAAAGTCCAGTAGAACTAATGGTGACAGCAACAACAGAAGCCCAGGTGGCGAGAGCTGCCGACCCCTGGCCCACAGCCCTTGGGTGGCCCTTCCCTCCCACCCTGTTTCTGGTGGGGCCCAGAAGGTCTCAAGGAAGGTTTACTGTGACTGAGACTCGGGATTCTGTCACGCAGATGCCAGGTTGGGTGCCGCACACGCACGGCCTCAGCTGGTGTCTGAGGTGGTGATGGGCATGCACTTGGGAGGAGGGCCTGGCTAGCTGTCCAGCATGAGACCCTCCCAGGGGCTCTTTCCTGTCCACCCTGGAGAGCAGAACTCCCCAGGGGGAGCGTGGTGAGGCCCAGGACAGCTTGCAGAGGTATGCATAGGATAGAGCACTGGACCTGTCCCCAGTAGCCATGCCACACCTCAGGAGCAACGGTGGGTACTGAGTCAGGCCCAGCCTGCTGTGGCCAGGGAGCCAGGCCTGTAGCACCTGGATTTCCTCTGCCCTTGACCTTGACCCCACTTCTTGGGCAGAAACCAGGGGCTGGCCCCAGGTTCTCCAGCAGGTGGACCTGGTGCTCCGTGGCCCTGTGGTCTCTTCATCACATCCAGCAGAACGTGGGCAGGGTGAGCCGGAGTGGGTGGAGACATCCTGCTTCTTCCCCGCTGTGGCCTGTGGCTGTGGCAGGAGGCCTCGGGAGGCTGGGCAGGCTGGGTCCTGATGAGGACCCGTGTCCCTTGGGGAACCCAGGCGTGTCCACACCCTCCTGGCTCTGTCCTCCCTGGCCCCTGAACTGCGAGTGAATGTTCCTCTTCCCCCTGCAGTTCCTCTCTTCCCAGAGGGGGACACGGGGCGGCCAGAGGCCTGGGACAGGGAGCTGCTAGTGGAGGAATGAAGCTGCCCTCTGTGTCTGTGGTCACTTTCTGGTCCAAGTTTGGCATCCAGATTAGAAACGCTTGGTCCAGACAAGACCAGGGAACTTGATGAGGGCAGCAGTCTGTGCTTGCTGGCCTCACCGCAGCCTGGCCACCGTGAGCCTCCAGGGGTCCCCAGGCAAGGTCAGTGCACCTCACCCCATATGGGGCTGAGCCCTCAGCATGGAGGGTGACCCCTGCTGCTCCTTGTGACTCAGGACCTCCTCAGAGAAGCCCCCGTGTCCCCTCACTGGGGGCTCCCCATGAGGAGGAGATGGGCTTCTGCTGGAGCTCCCTGTCCACGTCTGTCTTCCTGCCAGGAGGCCGGGTGCTCGAGGCAGACCACACCTGCATTCTGCACCCTGACCTCACTTGACATGGCCACAAGCACAGGAAGGTGGCCGTCTGTGGCTGGCTGACCCAGGGTGGGGCCTGGCCCATCTGTTCACAGCCTGGGTGTGACCCTTGGGCCCCGGGTGGGAGGGCGTGCCAGCAGCGCAGACTGCTGTCCCTCCCCGCAGCAAGCCCTCCTGCTGGAGCAGCAGCGCATCCACCAACTGAGGAGCTACCAGGCGTCCATGGAGGCTGCCGGCGTCCCAGTGTCATTCAGCGGCCACAGGCCTCTGTCCCGAGCACAGTCCTCCCCAGCGTCCGCCACCTTCCCTGTGTCTGTCCAGGAGCCCCCCACCAAGCCAAGGTTCACCACAGGTAAGACGCGGGCGGGGCCCGGCTGTGGTGGGTGGGAAGCTGCTGCAGCCAGAGCTCCAGGAGGGCCACTGTGAGGGCTCAGGCCACCAGCCTGCAGCCACACCAGTGCTGTTCAGTGGGCTGTCCAGGGACGGCAGTCCCCACCTGCATGCCCCCGTGGCCCGTCCTGGGTCACCGAGAGAGTGGACTTGGTCTTTCTCACTTACCCCCTTGCTGAACCAAGCTGATGTCCCCGACACAGGCCTGCAGGCCCCACTGACCTACTGTACAGCTGTGCTGGAGAGGAGCCCAGCAAGCCCCGGGGCCCGAGTCTCCTCGCCGCTGTCCCTCACCCCGCCTGTCCCTCACTCCACCTGTCCCCTCCTGTGGGAAGGCAGGTAGCTTTGCTTCTTTCTGAAAGGCGCAGGAGCAGGAGCACAGCAGAGGACGCGGGGCCTAGAGCCAGGGGAAGGCTGCTCCCTGGATGGCACGCTGCGCCTGCCCTAGAGGGGAGCAGCACTGGCTCCCCACAGCCGAGTGGCCAGGGTGGCCACGGTGCTTGGCCTTGGTGCTCTGCCTCAGTGCTCCACCTCGTGGGGTGCCAGGAAGACAGGTGTAGAGACAGTGTCGGTCCCAGCGTCCTCACGCTCCCCGAGAGCTCGCTTCCCTGCACCCCGCAGACACAGCCGAGGTCTGGTCTTCAGCTCTTAGAAGGACATTGGTCACATTCAGAGAAAACCTTGTAGTGATTGCCCAGAAACAAGGAAAGGCAGAGATAACTGCAGCGATCCAGACCAGCCGGGCTGCACGGGTCACTGGCCATTGACGGAAGCACACCGATTCTCAGAAGAGCGGGGCCCGATGGGGCCCCTCCCCACAGCCCGTGGCCACCCGCAGTGGCTGTGCCCTGCACTGGCAGGCAGGGGCTTCGGTGGTCCATGTGTTCAGGCCCTGTCCTGGCTTCAGGGTTGTCACTTTGGGGTTGATCTGTCGGTACACGTTCATCAAAGCACGGTGTGCCCGAGGTCGCAGGAAGCCTGCCCCACCTGGCCTGGCGGCAGCCCTGGCAAAACCCTGGTCTGTGTAGCGGGTGGACAGGTCGACGCCCAGGAAACTGACCGCAGGAGGACAGGCTTGCCGCTCCTCTTGGTGCCGGCACCCTGGGCGGCCTCCCGGGCCCACAGTGCTTGTGCGTATCCTTCACACAGCGTGGTCACCTGGCCTGCTGCTCCTCAGCTTGCACCCTGCTGGGTTTGACTGTGAAGCAGCTGTGGGGTCACGCCAGCAAGCGTGAGCTCATCACCAAGACCTGCTGAGTGCAGCGTGTTTGTCCTGCAGTGGCCATCGACCTGGCTCGGACCTGCACCTCGCCCTCCTGCCCACACACTGAGCCTCTGGGTCCCTGTGACCCTGTACCCATCCTGCTGAGCTTTTTTTAACAAAAAGTCACATCTTCAGCACTCGGCTCTGGTAGAGCACCCAGAATCCCTCAGGTGCGGGGGCTGGCTCCGTTAGCCCAGCTCACAGAGGCTGAGCAGGAAGGTGGGAGAGCCGACACAGCACCAGGCGTCCAGCAAGGCCCCCAGCCACGGGGCCACCTCGGGCCTCAGCTCACCATGGCTGGCGACACTGCCTTTGTTCCCAGGAGCAGTGACAGAGACCCTCCAGCATCAGGCACTGATGAAGAGCCCACCACTGGGCATGCACACCGTAGCCAACAGATGGCCCCACCGTGAGCTCTGCAAGGGCGTCTTCCACTCGTCCTGGCTGTCCCTTGATCACCACCTAAGAACCACCAGCCTGGGAGCCCCAAGCAGGACCAGCAGTGCAGCCCTCCGGCCAGCAGTCACCAGGGACAGAGCTCCTCTAGGGACAGGGCCTGGTGGCAGAGGAGCCACCTGCCACTGCAGTGGGCCTGACCTTGACAGGGTGGCGTCCGTCACGGCAGCTCTGGTGTGTGCATGAGGCTGCCCACGGTGTCCCGAGGTCAGCGGGGCTTCCCTCAGGAGTGTCCCCCATCACTGCAGCCCAAGCCCATCAGTGCTGGACTCTGTCCTGCAGTCAGCAGGTTTCTGAGCTCCACGGGCTTGTTTGCATTTGCTGTGGGCAGCCCGGTGTGGGTCTGTGCGTCCTCAGGCATGTCCCCGCTCCTCTGGAGGTCTCTGACGGCAGCCCTCCATGTGAGACCACCCTGACCCTCGGCCCCTGGGACAGTGCCAGCTATCAGGGCTGCTCCGCACAGAGGAGCATGACCAGGTGGACTTAAAGGGACAAGACCTCCTGTGCTGGAAGCTGGCACAGTCCTGTGGGATGCAGGTGGCACCCAGGGTGCGGGGCTCTCCCCGGGGCCAGCCACCTGCTCACACTTTTCTCCCTAGCTGCCACATGCTGCTGCCCTCCCCACCGGGGCCTTGGGCAGTGCCGGGAGCCAGAGCAGGGCCAGCCCACCCGCGTGGCCTCGCCTCTGCCTCACCCAGGTCCTCTGGGCCTGGTGGGTCAAGGGGTCGGGTTGGACTTGCTCTTTTCCTCAGGGTGTCTTTCTCCTCTCCCTAGCAGGGCTGTGGGGCCGCCTGGGCCACCTCCTGGCAGGTGCTGGCCCAGCTATGGCCACACCACTGACCTCGGCTGCCTGTGTCCTCCTCCAGGCCTCGTGTACGACACCCTGATGCTGAAACACCAGTGTGCCTGTGGGAACACCAACAGCCACCCTGAGCATGCGGGGAGGATCCAGAGCATCTGGTCCCGCCTGCAGGAGACAGGCCTCCGCGGCAAGTGTGAGGTAAGGCAGCCGAGCCGCTGGAGCCGCTCGGGTGGGGCCCACTGCCGCCATTCATGGTCTCTCATTGTCATGGAGACTCGCTCAGCCCACAGGCCCCCAGCAGGGGGAATCTGGTTGTAGTACCCAGGGGAGGGGTTGAGAGCAGCACTGCCAGCCTTTCCCAGGGTCACCCTCTGCACTGTGTGAGCACGGCCCTTCTGCTGAGAAGCTGTCCCTGCACTTTCAGGTGCTATAGCAGAAACCCTGAGGCTGGGTAATTTATAAAGAAAAGAGGTTTGTCTAGCTTATGATTCTGGTGGCTAGAAAGTCCACACAGCCTGGTGCCAGCCTCTGGTGAGGATCCCCAGGTTGTGACACAACACAGTGGAGAAATGGTGGCCTGTGGAAGGAGCCACATGTGTGGGTGGCCCACCCTTGGATAAGACCTGAGCCTTCAACCCTGTGGAGGGTGGAGCCCATGGCCTGACCACTTTCCCCCGGGCCCAGGCTCCCCCACATGGCTCTGGGCAGAGACCCTCCACACCAGCGCAGTGCCAGGGCTGCCGCCCACACCTGCCCCTCCCTGCTGCAAGAGCACCCCCTTCTGGCACAGCCACGGCTCTGCCACCTCCCAGAGCTCCTGCTGTCCTCCTCCTGGTCACTTCCATCCTGCTCACCACTGCTCCTGGCCTCTGTGGGGAGGGCAGGATGTGAGGCTGTGGGGAACTGTCGCGGCTCAGGCTGGCTGGCCTGGCATCACGTCCTCCACTTAACACCGAGATTCTTCACGGCTGGGCTGCTTCCTCGGAGGGCGAATGCCACTGACCCACTGCTGTGGGGGAGGCTCCGCTGCACACCTCCCTGGCTGGCCTCCCTATGGCCAGCCTTCGCCCACACCTGTTCCCAGGGAGCCTGTTCCCAGGCAGGAGGGCCCAGCCCGGGGAGGTCCCCTGGTCCTCCTGGTCTTCCCAGGGGCTGACAGCAGCATTTCCGTGAGTGGACCTAGCTGGTGCCCTTCACCCAGGACCAGGTGTGTGAGTGCAGGTGTGTGGAGGTCTGAGCCCCTGGGGGACAGTTGTGTGACAGGCCCCGCTGCAGTCCAGGCACTGAGAGAAGCTCAGGGACCAGGAGCTGGCCGCCTTCCCCATCTGGGTGACAAGCGGCAGTGGCCACCTCCCAGGCTTGTCCTGGAGGGCACACCGGGTAGGGACCTGCCCAGACCAAGAATCCCACCAAACTAGAAGGCCACCACGTGTGCCCCGCCCCAGGCCACCCAGGTGCCCACCTGGGCCCCGGCCCAGGCCCCCGGGATGAACAGGCACTTCCGCAGAGTGGAGGCACAGCTCCTCACGGCTGCCGGCCTCCCAGTCTGTGGCCCACGCTGCCTGTGTCCTTCACCACCTTCACTGGTGACGCCCAGCTCGGTCAGGGAGGGTGCGCAGTCCTCTCAGAGCCCTCTGGGATGGAGACTGCAGGGTGAGGCCGTGGGCACGGCTTCCTGGGTCTGGCAGACAGCTGCCCACTGGGGGGCAGCAGAGCCCAACAGATGGCTGGGGAGACCCCCTTCCTCACCAGCTGGAGCTGGGAGTTTCCAGATTCCCCCTGCCCACCCTCTCATCTTGCTCTCTTCAGCATCTCTCCTGGGAGACAGGACCACTAGGCCAGGGGGCTCAGAGGAGGTCCTCTGCCAAAACCCAATGGGAACCAGGCTGAAGTGAGAAAATAAGACCCCTGGATCAAGCAGGACCCAGACCTCCCCTTTCATCTGTGTGGAGGTGGAGGGAAGGGCAGGTGTGTGAGGGCAGGTGTGTGGAGTGCAGGTGTGTGGAGGTCGAGGGAAGTGCAGATGTGTAAGGGCAGGTGTGTGGAGGTGGAGGGAAGTGCAGGTGTGTGGAGGTCAAGGGAAGTGCAGGTGAGTGGAGTGCAGGTGTGTGAGTGCAGGTGTGTGGAGGTCGAGGGAAGTAAGGTGTATGAGTGCAAGTGTGTGAGTGCAGGTGTGTGGAGGTGGAGGGAAGGGCAGGTATGTGAGTGCAGGTGTGTGAGTGCAGGTGTGGAGGTCAAGGGAAGTGCAGGTATGTGAGTGCAGGTGTGTGAGTGCAGGTGTGTGGAGGTTGAGGGAAGTACAGGTGTATGAGTGCAAGTGTGAGTACAGGTGTGTGAAGGTTGAGGGAAGTGCAGGTGAGTGGAGTGCAGGTGTGTGAGTGCAGGTGTGTGGAGGTCGAGGGAAGTACAGGTGTATGAGTGCAAGTGTGAGTACAGGTGTGTGAAGGTTGAGGGAAGTGCAGGTGAGTGGAGTGCAGGTGTGTGAGTGCAGGTGTGTGGAGGTCGAGGGAAGTGCAGGTGAGTGGAGTGGAGGTGTGTGGAGGTGGAGGGAAGTACAGGTGAGTGGAGTAGAGGTGTGTGAGTGCAGGTGTGTGGAGGTGGAGGGAAGTACAGGTGTGTGAGTGCAGGTATGTGGAGGTCGAGGGAAGTACAGGTGTGTGAGTGCAGGTGTGTGGAGGTGGAGGGAAGTGTAGGTGAGTGGAGTGCAGGTGTGTGCAGCTGTGTGATACAGGTGTGTGAAGGTTGAGGGAAGTGCAGGTGTGTGAGTGCAGGTATGTGAAGGTTGAGGGAAGTGCAGGTGTGTGAGTGCAGGTGTGTGGAGGTGGAGGGAAGTACAGGTGTGTGAGTGCAGGTGTGTGGAGGTGGAGGGAAGTACAGGTGTGTGAGTGCAGGTGTGTGGAGGTGGAGGGAAGTACAGGTGTGTGAGTGCAGGTGTGTGGAGGTGGAGGGAAGAGCAGGTGAGTGGAGTGCAGGTGTGTGTGGCTGTGTGATACAGGTGTGTGAAGGTGGAGGGAAGTACAGGTGTGTGAGTGCAGGTGTGTGGAGGTGGAGGGAAGTACAGGTGTGTGAGTGCAGGTGTGTGGAGGTGGAGGGAAGTGCAGGTGAGTGGAGTGCAGGTGTGTGTGGCTGTGTGATACAGGTGTGTGAAGGTGGAGGGAAGTACAGGTGTGTGAGTGCAGGTGTGTGGAGGTGGAGGGAAGTACAGGTGTGTGAGTGCAGGTGTGTGGAGGTGGAGGGAAGTGCAGGTGAGTGGAGTGCAGGTGTGTCCTGCACAGTTCGTGGTCCTGATCTCCCAGAGCCCCTGTTGGCTGGGTTTGGTGTCTTCCTCCTCTGCCAGAGAGCTGGAGGGCAGGTGCTCTGCCTCTTCCTCTTCACTGTAGTTTAAAAGCCACTCCCTTAGTCTAACTGAAAGTCCCTCTTGCTGCAATTCAGATCTTATCCACTGTGGGGAGGCCTGTGGCCTTGCCCTCCTTGCCTCACAGCGTGTGGCCACGGCCTGCCTCCTCCTGACAACAGGACCAGGACTCCTGTACCCCATGAGCCTCTCAAAACATGGCCCCCAGACATCGTCTGTCCAGACAGAATGTGACGCAGGCCGTGCCTGTGTCCCCAAATTACCACAAGGTGGGAGAAGTGGCTAGCAAATGACAGCCACCCTCAGGGGACCCCCTGCAGGGCACGTCCTCCACTGTGCCTGGAGCGGCTGGACTGTGGTGGTCAGGGACCCGTTCCCATCACTGGGATGCACTGCCTCTCTTCCCTGACCCTGGAGTGACTGTCCACCATGAGAAGGGGGTCCCCAGAGCAGACCTCCAGGTGGGACAGCTGGCTCTGGTTGTCCCTCTTGAGAGCAGGGTTAGCTCTGCCCGCTCGTCCTCTTCCTTCTGCACCCACTGCGGGGAAGGCCCGAGTGCAGGCACTCCTGGTGGCCCGGGGCAGCCCTGCCGGGGCTCCCTCAGCTTGGGCACCAAGGCCTGTGGAAGGCCCAGTGCTGGCCAGGCCCGTGGTCCAGACCCTGCTCCCACCCCGAGAAAGCAGAGGTGGCACCACCGCAGCCCAGGTGTGTCCCTGTGTGGCCTGGCCCTCCAGACGCTTTTCCCCAGGAGAGCTGGCTTCCTCTAGGGTCGGCAGCCCCGCCTTCTCAAGGCTGAGTGCCAAGCCCGACCAGGGCACATGCCCTGCTCATCCCCTGGGCGGAATCTGAACACAGCCCTGCGTCTGCACTGGAGGGGTCCTAAACCAAGGTGCAGGGCTCTCAGATCACCACCTGAAGCAGGTGCAGACCCTCCGGGATGCCAGCCTGTGTGCCCCGCGATGCCCAGGGGAGTGGGGACTCCAGTTCCCCTTGAGTGTGATTTCGCCAGGCAACTCACATGGTCTTTGGTGTTGAGTCCTGCTTGAAGACCAGGCCCCAGCAGGGGTCAGCACAGCGTGACGACAAAGGGTGACCTGTTGAAGGCTGGAGTTATCTTGTTCAGTGTTTCCAAAGCCCTAATTCAAGTGTAAGCCCTCTACAGTGTTTGGGGTAGTGTTGCTTGATACTCGCTCTTTGTTTTATAACCACCCAGTGGTCCTGTCCTCGCTCTTGTGGCCAGCTAAGCTTCCCTTGGGGCGACAGTGCTGCCGAGCTGAAGCAGCACCTGCACAGATGTGAGCCACCTCTCACCTTGTCTCTACAGTGCGTCCGCGGCCGGAAGGCCACTCTGGAGGAGCTGCAGACGGTGCACTCCGAGGCCCATGCCCTCCTGTACGGTACAAACCCTCTCAACAGGCAGAAGCTGGACAGTAAGAAACTTCTAGGTATTTCCAGACCTTCCTTACCTCCCTACCAGGTTGACCTCACCCCGTGGGGTGTCTCCAGCCCTTGGCTCCTGCAGCCAGGGTGGCCCTGGGAGTCACCAACTGCATGGGTGCTTCCCTGCAGGCCTGTGCCCGGCCACAAGGCAAGGGGCCTGCAGGAGAATCAGGCCTTCAGTCCTCGGGTCAGGGACGGCCGGTGCAGAAGGGTCTGCATGCCAGAGGCCACTCAGGAGCGCTGAGGCTCCCGCACACTCCCCAGCCCTCGTCCTGTTTGGCTCAGCCCTTGGAAGCCTGGCAGCTGAGCCTTGGCTGCTGGGCAGGAGGCTCTTGTTTGCTGGCCCTGAGCAGGCAGCCCCTCCTGAGTGGGTGCAGGGAAACCCTGGCCCCTGGCTAAGCTCCTTGAATAGATGGCTCCTGGCCCTGCAGGCTGCCCAGATACAGATCGCAGACCTGAGGACAGGGTCCATGGGCTCCCTGGGCACAGACCTAGAGTCGGGGCCCACAGGCTCCCTGGGCGCAGGCCTCTGCAGGCCACCTGGCCACAGGCCCAGGCCAGGGCTCCTCAGGCCCCTTCTTTTCTGGGTCATTTCTTTCCTAGTCTCTGACCACCTTGAACAGTGCAACCACTGGCCGTGGGCTTCTTCCCCAGCATCCCGGCCTTTGCCCTAGGAGAAGAGCTGCCCCAGCTCTGCTGTGGGCACTAGCCATGGGGTCACAGGGGCAGCAGGCCGGCCGTGCTGGGCTTGCTTCCTGCCTCTCTAGTGGAGGGCATCAGAGGCCTGCTCTGTACCAGGCCCGTGCTGCGCAGGCCAAACCGGGGCACTCACCCCTCCCCGTCCTGACCCGCCCCCTCTCCTCCTGCTTCTTAGTGCACTGACCCATTCATCTCGTGTGTCCAGTCCCCCATCACCTGCTCCCCAAGGGCATCTTTTGTAGCAGAGCTGCAGGGAAGCCCTTGCCTGTGGGAGTGTGGAGCCAGGGTCCTGTGGGGACACCCTGGACCCCAGCCTTTCGGCCCCAGGTACAGCCATACACTCTGGGGAAGCAGGAGAGGGGCTGGCAGTGGCAGGACCTGAGAGGTGGGACCCAGAGCAGACCTCCAGTGGGACGGGGGCATGGTCCTGCCTGCCTTAGCAGTCAACAGCATAGACTCCTGAGCCAGTGCAACCCTGCTTGCTCTGTAGACCCCAGCAACTCAGGGAGGTGACCACAGAGACCTAGGACTGCATAAAAGGGAGCAGAGAGGGATGTAGATCAGGGGCTGGGCAGGTGCAGGCCTCTGTTCCCTGTGCCAGGACCCCAGCTCCATGGTCCTGGGCAGCTGCTGCTGCTGCAGAAAGAACATGGCAGGGCTCCCCATCTGGGCACCCACTGCCCCCGGCCCCTCCCTTGTGGAGACCATTGGCCAGAAGCAGGGTAGGGGTGGGCTGATGGGGACACTGCACTGGCTTCCAGTCACCCGAGCTTCACGATGCAGACTTTCCAGCAAGGAGGGCCCTCAAAGGATAGCCCTGTGTGCTCAGTGCTGGAGGGGACGGTCAGGTGTCCAGGCCTTCGTCCTGGTCTCAGGAGAGGGTAGGGCAGAGAGTGTGATATGGCTCTGGACAGGTGTGCCCAAGCAGCTGGATCCAAGTTCAGATCCAAGGCTCCTGGGGACGGGCGGCTCCTGGAAGGCCTAGCCACAGAGCCAAGGCCAAGAGGGGCCCTGTGAGCAGAGCACGTGCAGGAACCAGAGAGGGACTTGCGGGCAGCGGGGGCAGGGACAGGAGTCTGGGAGCTGAGCAGCAGGACAGCAGGCCAGAGAGCCAGCCCTGGCGATTCCCCAGCCCCATGCCAGAGGCTGCCTGCGAGTCCAGTGTGAGGGGACCTGTGCCTCAAGTCACCCCTGCCGCCCCAACAGGCTTCGGGAGTCGCTGACGGCCTCAAGGTGGGGACACATCAGCTGGGTGGTCACCCCTGATGGTGGGCACTGCTGCATCCCCTCAGAGCGGCAGATCCTGCCCAGTCCACTGTGTACCTTGGCTGTCCGTCTTTAGAGAGCCCACTGTGGCCTGACCCACTACAAAGGGCCCTCGGCATGCCAGTCTCCAGAGTCGTGAGCTTGGGGCAGAGGATGGCCTCCAAGTCAGGGGGAAGGTGGGTGGCCTAGGTCCTCCAGCCAGTTTCAAGACAGGCCAAGACAGGCCCTCAGAACCGGAGAGAAGCCATGCGGTGTGTGTCAGGGCATGGAAAGGCGCCCGTGTGCCAGGGCCCACAGCCCGCTCCCCTGCTGACGGGGGGCCTGGGCTCCCCTCCTCTGGTCCCCTGGCTCCTCTTGAGCGTCAGGTGCTCCACGTCCCGTGACGGCCATTGCAGCGTGCTTGGTGATCCTTCTGCTGGCCAAGCGTGCAGTGTGGCTTGTCACCTTGCGCAGGAGGCAGGCACTGGGTGCGACAGGGCCAGTGCCCCACCTTCTCTCCACCCAGGCTGTGGTCCTGATCGAGCTCCCCTGCCAGTCCAGGTGCTCCAGACTGGGAGTTCAGGCGTCCTCCCTCTGCCTGGCACTGCCCTGTGGCTCCCTGCCTCTCTGTAGGATCCACAGATTGTAAGCCGTGTGCAGAAGGCCCCGTCTTCCTCACTGCCACGGTGCCGTGCCCTCTGTGGGCCCCTTGCTGGCCTGGAAGCCCAGGGTTCGTCTTATGGTGGCATGAGTTGGCATTGCCTCAAGGGGCACCTAGCCCAGGGGCGGCTGCATGGTGCTCACCAAGGTCCCCCCCAGAGGACAGTAGTCATGGCAGGAAGCCCCAATCCTTCCCTTGGAAGCGCCAGCCAGTCTGCTGCAGGTGGACAGGAGATGATAGTCCTTGATGCCCCAGGCGGCCTTCAGGCCAGAGGCTCACATCCAGCCCAGTTGCCTGGCTCCAAGCTGCAGGAAGCTAGAGCTGACGGTAGGCTTGGCACCAGAACAGGCCCTTAGTGGTGGACACTCCAAGGCCCTGGACTGTCCTAGGTCAGCTCCCTGTAGAGCATGCCCTGCCCACCACCCACCCAGGGCGGCCCTGTGTCCTGGGATGTGACAGCCCCTTTCGGCTTCCTTGTGAAGTCTGCCCAGGGAACACCTTTCCTTCCACAGCCTTGCTGTTGCTAGGCCATGATGGGACTGAGGAAGGCCCCGGTCCCAGGGCCATTTCCTGCTCTCTATAGGAGCGTCCTCTTGATGCCAGCCACTGTGCCTTCCCTCCATGAAGCTGGATACCAGGTGATGCTGCGGGACAGTGAGCAGCAAGCAGGGTGTTAGGGGTGTGGCCCAGGCCTGCTCCTGCCCAGGCCGCCCTTGCCTACCTGTTCCTACTTCCTTCTGCCCCACACCTTTGGAAGGGACCTGCCTGCACTGAGAGGCCGCTCTGGCTGACCTGGTGGCCAGCCTCTGGGGCGATCCGCCTGCTGCTGCCATGTTCTGTGGTGCCTGCCTTGGGTGCTGCCACGGGGCAGGGGTGGCCATGTGACTCCCCGAGGGCATGTGGTGTTGCTGTTGAGCACCCTGTGTCCCTTATGACTGCCCAGCCTGGGAGCTCCAGATCCAGGCAGTGGGCATGCAGCCAGCCAAGGCAGGAGGAAAGGGAGGGGCTGAGAAGCCGGCCCAGGTAGGACTCCAGGCAGTCCAGGTCCCCTTCTTTTTAGGTGGCAGGAAGGGGAGGCCACAGGCTGTTGCCTGAGTGGGCATGAGATTGAGGGCAGAGAGCAGCAGGGAGAGCCTGGAGCTGGCCTGGTGGCTCAGTACCTATGTGGCCCGGGCAGGAGCGGGAGCCAGTTGCACAGGCCAGCACCTGTCCAGAACATGCTGGGCACTCCCACAAAAGGGCTGTCTGCCTCTGTGGGATCACAGCAGGGTCTCAGCCAGCCCCTGCCCTCTGCTGGCCAGTGTATCCCACACGTGAGCACCATATGGACTTATCCTGGGGGACCTGGGCCTCTGAGCCCTGTGATGCGCCCCTGCTGTCCTCCTGGCCTTTCCTGCTGCTGGGTAGCAGGCTCCCAGCCTTGGAGCGCAGACAGCAGCATTGTGTCCAGCCCAGCCCAGCCCAGCCCAGCCCAGCTGCAGACTCCAGGGCTTCTGCCGAGTGCAGACCCGGTGCACCAGGCCTTCCTCAGCCTGGCTGGGGGTGTCTACAGCATGGTTAGGGTCCAGGTCTCCTGACCTACCTTTCTGTGCCAGCTCTTCCTTGGGCCTTGCCGCCATCACAGGAGCTTCTCCCAGCACCCCAAGATCTGCTCTCACTTACCAAGCCCCTGGGCTGCAGGCCTTGCAGGCAGGAGTTGGGCCAGGTCTCAGTGACCCCAGGCTTCTCTGCATCCTGAGTGGTCCGCAGCAGGAGCTGTGTACCTTTCCTGGGGGACCTGGGCTTCTGAGCCCTGTGATGTGCCCCGCTGCCCCGAGCTGGTGCTCAGGGTCAGGCAGGGCGGGAGTTGGGAATGGGGCTGTACTCTGGGCCAAGGGACCTGCTTGCTAGAGCAAGTCTGGACCCCAGGCTCGCTGGGGCTTGTAAGAAGCGAACATGCAGACCTGGCCAGGGAAGGATTGGGGCATGGAACACAAGGAAGAGGGACCAGGCAGCAGCTGGGGTGGCAGGCCACTTTCTGGGAGCCAGGTCAGCATGCAGAGCCCTCCCTTCCCAGTTCCTAAAGGACGAGGGCCACTTTGGAGCCTGGGCTCTGTCCCTCCTGGGGCAGTCTCTGCCGTTGTGACAGGCAGGCTTTAGGCTGGCCTGCACTCGGCCAGCTCTGAGGTCACAGAGGAAAAAGACCCCTTTCCCTCCTAGAGTGCCTTCCTGATGGGGCTGGGAGTTCTGTGGGAGGGTGTCTGATCCAAGCTGTGAGGGCTGGTGCAGGTGCCTCGCTCCCCTCCCAGGGTCCTCGGTGTCTGAAAGTCTTCCTGTGGGCCTTGGACCCCAGGCCTCTCCCCACCTGCACATCTGGGAGACCAGCTGGGGCCTGTGAGCCGGAACACAGCGCTGGTGTCGGGAGTTGAAAGGGGGCTTGCCCAGGACCCAGCATCGGCGTCTGGGGTGTAGAGCTTGATGTAGAGGCAGTGAACCCAGGGCTCCCGCCCACCCGCCGGCCCTGAGAGGAGGGCTCCTGCCAGCACAGCAGCTCTGCTCCCTCTGGACAGGCTCTGCTCAGCGGGGAGCATTGCCCCTGGGGCCAGCGCCGTCCAGGCCTGCCTCCGCCCTGTTTCAGAGGCATGCACCTCCAGAGCCGACGTGCTGTTGGCCTCCTGACCCTTTCCCTCTCCCCGCAGGCTCGCTGACCTCCGTGTTTGTCAGGCTCCCCTGTGGCGGTGTGGGGGTAAGTACTTCTTTAATGTGTGGGTAATGTCCTGTTTGTTCTTAGAGTCCTAGCGGTCACAGAAATCACTGCCTTGCTTTGCTCTGAGTGGGAAATTGCTGCCAGGTGTTTTCCATAAGCAGGGCCTCTGGGCCAGGTGCCCAGATACAGCTTCCCAGGCCCTGCTGTGAGATCGCAGGAGTAGGGCGTCTTTCCCTGGGGAGGGGCATCCGGCGCACATGGCCTAGGCCCTGCTGGGCGCTGGCTCTGAGAACTGGAACCCACAGGCAGGCTGTGTCTTGTCCTCTGCATCCACCGGGCCAGCTCTGAGATCACAGAGGATCTGTGTGTCCACTCAGGTGGCAGAGAAGCCCAGGGGCGGAGCATGCTCGTTCTGCCCAGAGCCCCGAGCTGTGGCCCCATAGGCACGTGGCATTTGGGAGGCAGATGTCTCCACTGGACCCTCGGGAGAAGAGGCAGAGGCACACAGTGACAGAGACCTTCTCTCTGCTCGAGTGGACTGGCCTCCAGTCCTTGCTGAACGAGGTCCCCAGTTCTGGCCTGTTGGTGTCAGGGCTGGGGCAATACCTGGAGCACTGTGTTGCAGGCGAGGCCAAGCATCCTGTCCCATCTGTGACCTGTGACCTGTGGCATTGAGGACCATTGCAAAGGGTCACAGAGGCCAGGCAGCAGGAGCAGGTGGGCAGCAGAAGCTCTTCCTGCTGAGATGGCAGCGTGACCACAGACGGCAGGGGGACAGTCCAGGTCTGCATTCTGTTGTAGAAATGCAACAAGACTGCGTTCTCCTGAGTCTGCCAAAGTTGCTGCTTTGAAAACTACCCTGTCAGGAAGGGTGACCGTGTCATCCCAGCCGAGCCCCGAGGACTTTTAGTTGTAAATAGGCTTCGGTCTCTTAACTCAGCTGGGTTTTTGGCCCGACTTGAAAAGATTTGGAGCTGCACTGCCCCACAGCCAGCAGGCCTAACCGAGGCAGGACTTATGGTTTGCAAATGAAAACTCAATGCCCACTCAGGCCGCCCTGGTACTAGACCTGACCGAGTGTGGCATAAGACCAGAGCTGCACCTCACATCTGGCTGCAGCAGCGGCAGGTGGAGCCTGTCCACGAGCAGCGGAAAGCGCGGCCCGTGGGTATCTTCAGGTCTTCTCTGCCGTCTGCCATGCAACAGGAAGGCAGACTGGAGGGCGCATGGTGGCCACCCAGCTTGGGTGGACTCACTGGATCAAGCTGCAGCCACAGCTCTCCCATGCCTCAGTGTCCTTTTCCAGAGCCACAGCCAGGCCCCTGGGTGTCAGGAGAAGCAAAGCAGACCCCAGAGCCAGTGGGGGAGGGGTTGGCCCTTCTGCCAGAGTGGGGACCCAGCAACAAGAGGAGGCACGCTTCCTGAGAGCAGCCGCAGGGAGCACTGAGCTGTGCAGTGGGCCTCCGGAGCCCAGCGTGTCCTGTCTCGACCTCTTTAGATGTAGGCTGTCAACTGCTTTAGTCACCTCACTGTTAAAGTTTCAGGTTAGTGAGGAGGTGGTGTCCTTGAGTTTCCCTGTGAACCTCACCAGGATCAGCCCCTGCCCCCAAGTGTGGCACGGACTCAGGGTATCCCCTGCCACCTGTGAGCTCACCCCAGCTGGCCGCCCCTGCGCATCTGGTCACATCTCAGACTGCGAGGACCCATCTCGTGGCTCCCTTCTCCTGTTTCCCCACCTCTGCTGTGAAGGGTGTGCAGTTGGCCCTTCCTGCAGTGCCTGTGGCAGGAATGGCATCCTGGTGACCAGCCCTGAGCAGGCGGACAGCCACGGCAGGATGAAGCCACAGGAGGGTCCCGGCAGGTTCTCTGGGGACGGGGCAGCCACAGCACAGAGCAGAGCCGATGCCCGTCATCCCCACCTTGGCTTGGCCCTGAAGCCAGGCTCTTTGCATCCAGGAGGGGAGTAATCTGGCTCCTTTGGCAGCCTCTAGGCCTGGCCTTCCCAGGACAATGATGTCCCTGGGGGCCCCAGGGCGGTTGGGGGCATCTCTCCCAGCTGTTGCCTGGGTCCAGAACCGAACTGGGCCAGCGCCCCGTGCAGACAGTAGCCGGTCTTCAGGACGGGGCTGCAAGGTGAAGGTGCTCTTTAGACAATTGGAAACTCAGAACCTAGAGGTTCCATCTTTGAAAAGGACAGTCCTGGCCAAACACACTCAAGACTGTCTTCAGTCCTGTGAAGGCGTTTTCAGACTTGCTTTGGTGATGAAGCGTCATGATCTCCCGGTGGAAGATCCCTCCCTCCCCATGGCAGGACCAGTGTCTATCAGGAGGCCTCTTGCCTCTGCAGTGGGCAGAAGCCTCACAGGCCTGGGCTGGGGATGAGGACGGCACAAGCTCAGGTTTCCTGCCAGCTCTGGAGTTCCAAAATGAGTAGTCAGGGGTCATCTTGAGACGGCTCCTTGAGTGACATTATATGAGCTTGTGAAGGCACAGGCCAGTCCCCACCCAGGGAAGGCATGAGTCCCCGTATGTCTGGCCCAGGCCCTGGGTGGCCGCTCAGCAACCCCTTGTGCCCAAGGGACATACCAGGGTATGGCTGCTTTGGGGCCCAGGCCCAGCCAGATGCCACAGAGACTTCTCTGCAAACCTAGCAGTGTCTGACCTCTGGCTCTCACCTCAGGTGGCCTTAGAAATGACCGTCTAGGGTAGCAAAGGAAGTCCGTGCACACTGTTCGCTGGTCGGAGTGGAAGCAGCTAGCAGGGCTGACGAGCTGTCCCCTGGGATTGGGGCTCATGCTCACTCCTCCTGGGCCACCCCAGTCCACTAGTCAAAGCTTTCGGTTAAATGCAGTGTGGAAAGCCCTAATTTGAGGAGACCTGACTCTTAATTCCTCTTAACCTCGTTTTGCTAATTGTAGTGTGCCCTCTTAGCTGTAGTCATAGCGGCAGGGGTGGGCTCAGGGCAGGGACCCAACAACCTGACATCCTTGAGCTCAGAGCCTGGGAGTAGTAGAGAAGGGCACCTCAGAGAGGGCAGGCACACAGTGGGACTCCGGGCCGTCACTCTCCGTTTTCCACTTAGTATTGTCTCGGCATGTCTGAGAAGGAAACCAGCCCGGGTGTGGATTGTGTCAGTTCTGATGAAGGGCAGATGTGAGGCTGCACAGTGCCTCAGGGGTGGTGACAGTAACCATGTTTCCACAGGTGGATAGTGACACCATATGGAATGAGGTGCACTCATCAGGGGCAGCTCGTCTGGCCGTGGGCTGCGTGGTGGAGCTGGTCTTTAAGGTGGCCACTGGAGAGCTGAAGGTTAGTGGGGGCCCTGGCAGAGCTGGGCTGCAGAAGGCGGGTCCAGAGAAAGTGTGGACGCCTCCTACACTGGGGAAGATGTGCAGGTCAGAGATTCTCAGAGACCAGTCTTGGGAACCTCTACGCGCTAACAGATGCTGAGGACCTAAGGAGCTCATTTCCATGTCGTGCCTGTCGGTCACATTACAGATTAAACCTGAGGAACTTTTAAAATACTGTGTTAAAGCACCGTAGCATCTGGCATAGTGGACAGTGGCATCAAGCACTCCTGTCTTGTGTCCTTCTGTGGCCACACCTTGAAGCACGGGAGCATCATGGCCTGGCATGGGTGTGCAGCTGGAGAGGCAGAGGCGCTTGACAGCCTGCGCTAGGCAGCTGGCGGCAACTCTGGAGACCACGTCTGGGCCTCACCTCCAGCACTGGGGACAAGCCCAGCACCCTGGTACTGGCTGCAGACCTTTACCCATGAAATCCCTATCTCCTGTAGCCACAGTAGTGCTCCCTTTTTGAGACCGTGGCCTCACGGCCCATCTCACCAAGAAGCCCTGGAGCGCGGGGAGAGTTGTCCCACTTGCAGTGCAGACAAGGTCTTAAAACGAGTTGTTTTCACTCAGAAGCTCAGGTTCTCATCATGGACAGCCACTGCCTGCTGCACCTTGGAGGGCGCCCAGTGTCCCTGTGCTGGACAGCCTGTCTAGGTTACCCAAGTCAGAGCTCCAGCAGGCTGCTTCTGCCCTTCTTGCAAGGCAAGAGGTGCCCTGAGCCCAGGAGCTCGCTCAGCTCCCAAGACCAGTGGCACATGGCCTTCCCCAGTCGTCAGCGCATGCTGCCCCCAGGGGGCCCTGTACGCCTTTCTGGTTTTGCACCAGGTTCTGCAAGCCATGTGCACGATGCGGAGATTGAATCCATGTATAAGTTTTACTGCTTCATTGAGGATGCTCTTGGGAGGAACGGCCTCCCCCTCCCGGCAGCATGCGGCAGCGAACGCCTAGGGCTGATGCTGCTCCCTGCTGCTGCTGGCTTGGTCAGGCTCGAGCAGCCTGCCCTCCAGTGCGCTGCACCATCCCCAGCTGTCCATACAGCGGGAAAGCAGATAGTGCCCAGGGGCCGTGGGCAGCGTTGAGAGCCACCACACAGCACAGGAACGGAAATGGGTTTTGCAGAATTGAGTCTGAGGGCAGGGTCTACCTCAGGGTCTGCCTTGTAGCCTCACTGCCACTCTTCTGTCCTGATCCTGGTCTCCGGAGCTGTCCAGCTCCTCACCCCCCAGCACAGTCATTAATTGTTGGTTGGTGGCCCTTTTTGAGACCTTAATATTATGGAGCTGACCACATGGCTTCCTGCTGCTGATGAGACACGCGTTGGAGCCATTTTTATTATAGCAGCTAGGAGGGGTTTGCAGATGGCATGAGGAGAGGCATGCAGCCACGCCAGTGCTGGTCTCTGAAGCACTTCTCCTGGGGTTGCCCACTCCCCAGTCGTGCCCGTCAGGGCCAACAGGGGAAGCCCATGCCGGTAGGGCCCCTTCCCTTTCAGCCACGTCCAGGTCTCCACCAGTGAGCACCAAGGGTGCCCCAACTGAGGTGCTGCGAGTCTGACCCGCAGCCCCGACAGCAGGAAGCCAAGGCAAGCCCTGGACTTGATCTGGGCGCCTGGCTTCCCCAGAGGCCCCGGGAAGCAGCAGGCCTCTGCAGATGGCCCAGACTCCCTCGGAGGCCTCCAGCCAGTGCTGTGCCCAGCCCAGGCCACCAGGTGGCAGGGAGCACTCCTGGCCCTCTGCGTCTGCTGAGAGTGCTTGTCAGGTTTTCCGGAGGATCTGAAACGGCTTTTCCTCTTTTCTCGCCGTCCCCCCACCCACCCCCTGGTCTGACACCATCTGCAGAACGGCTTTGCTGTGGTCCGCCCCCCAGGACACCACGCCGAGGAGAGCACACCCATGTGAGTGGGCATGGTGGGTGGGCGGGCAGGGCCACTGGTGGCTGGGTGCTCTTGGTCTCCCTTCCATGGCTATGGTAGCCCTTGCAGCTCAAGAGCCACAGGGCGGCTAAAGAAGGCGGACATTGGAGCCTGTTGGCCTCCCTGGTGGGCATGCTGGAAAGGCATCAAATAAAAGAAGAAAAGGGGCAGGGTCCTTGAAAACAGGACTAGCAAGGTCTCTGGAGGCCATTGGCCATGTGCCTTGGGAGCATGGCTTGCAGGGGCCGGTCCACAAGACATCACTGTTCAGGGCATTCACCTGGGTGCACTGGCCGCCTCGCGCAGGACCTTGAGCTGAGCTGCCACTGTTGAGTGCCAAGGAGGCCAAGCAGGCCAAGCTGAAAGTTGTGTCCAAGGCCAGCCCAGGGCTCAGGGATCCTGACCACTCACACATACAAGGGTCTGAGTGTGGACACCACAGTGTGGAGGAGAACAGCAGCTGCAAGGTCAGCATGAACTCTGAGAGCCTTCACGCCAGAGGCTGTCCCCACCCAGAGGAGTGCCACCTCTGCACGGAAGCAGGACAGTGCCCAGTCCTGCTGGAGAAGGAGGAAGATATGGCATTGGAGCTGGGCTTGGGAAGGGCAGCAACTGGCCTGCAGGCCAGACAGAAGTGCTTGCCAGGGAGGAGCAGAGGCGCAGCGGGACTGGGGCAGGCAGATCTGTGCTCTGGCAGGGGCTCTCTTTCTCATGCAGAGAAGAGGTGGTGGCCTCCGGGAGGGAGCCCTGGCTGGAGCTCTGGCCTTACCTGAAAAACCCTGTGGTTGTCGAAGCCCAGAGCCGGCCTGCCCGAGGCCCCCGCCTTCTGCGGCCTTCCTTCTCCAAAGTGACTTCCCTGATGTGAACCTGAGCTGTCGGGTTCCAGGCAGCAGGGATGGGAGCCGAGTCCTGGCAGTAGAGTTCTTGGTTACCAGATGCCATTGCAGTCCAGCTGAGTCAAGGGTGCTCGTGCCTCGCTGGGGCTTCAGGACAGCTGTGCGACTGTCCTGTGGGGACTGAGAGCTGAGGTCAAGACACAGTGGCTTGTGCTAGAGCTGCCTTTGCTTACTTCTTGTTCTTGAGTAAGATCCTTCAGCTCACAGCTCACTAGCACTGTGATGGGCACTGGGATGTGGAAGGGGAGCCCGAGCAGCTGCTCCGTGGGTGTAGGTGAGATGCAGGGGCCAGGATGAGCCAAGGCAGGTGAGGGGCCTCCCACCACGGAGGTACAGCAGACCCTCGTATGCAGAGCCTCCAAGCAGGAAACTGGTCTGTGTCCGCGTGGTGTTGGCGTCTCTCGGTCGGTCCACACCAGCTCAGGTGAGGTCCCCAGGTGCTGGTCTGGGGCCTTCTCCAGAGCTCTCAGAATCGCAGAACAAGAGGGCTCTGTCGCAGGCTGGGCACAGGTGAGAGTGAATGCTGTCCGCTGACCTTCTGCAGGGGCTTCTGCTACTTCAACTCCGTGGCCGTGGCGGCCAGGCTGCTGCAGCAGAGGCTGAGTGTGAGCAAGATCCTCATTGTGGACTGGGTGAGTGGCACGGCCCCTGGAGGAGCTTGCTTGCTGCAGAGCTGGGCGGGCGGGGCTGGGGAGGGCGGGTCTTCACCTCCATCAGCTCTTGGACTTGGGAGCTTTGCCTTGTGGCAACTGCCTCGGAGATCAGAAAAGGAGAGCTCCACACTGTCAGGAGTCCTCCTGATGGCCACTGCCAGCAGGCGGTGTGTCCTGGGCTGCCCCCTGCCTAGAAAGGAGCCTTGGCCCCAGTTGGGGCCGTCTGCCAGCCTTGAGCTCAAGCCTGGAAGAGCTGGGCGGTGAGGGCCAAGCTCCAGGTCCTGTCCTGCCCTGAGCTGGCTCTCCATTCTCTCAGGACGTGCACCACGGGAATGGGACCCAGCAGGCTTTCTACAGTGACCCTAGCGTCCTCTATGTGTCCCTGCACCGCTATGACGATGGGAACTTCTTCCCAGGCAGCGGGGCACCTGACGAGGTGAGCAGCAGGGTGGGGTTTCCGGGAGGCTCTGCAGGTGTGGGGCTGTGCAGCCAGGTGGAGGCCAGCCACCTGCCCATGCGGCAGAGCAGGGTCCCCATGGCTGAAGCCCAGATGATCGTTCCAGGCAGACCCCAGACTGGCTCCACACGTGTGTGCCAGGCCTCTCTCTCTGAAGTAGAGGAGACCCCGACTGGGCAAGTGGAAGTCCTCAGGACTGTGGGAGCGAGGCCAGGGCTCCTCCAGGAAGGCCCCGCCCTGGGTCAGCCAGCCCTCCAGGCCTGTCCTCAGGGTGCCCTCCCGTAGGAGCCCGCCCAGGCCTGTTGCCCTCAGTGCTACGTGGCAGGCTGGGTCACAGAGCTGGCCTTCGCACTGAACAGAGGTCCTGGAGTCGGCAGAAGGTGCCCGCTCTAGGTCCCTGCTTGAGAAGAGGTGGGACTTTCCCAGGTATCCTCCACCCAGAGGCCCATACGAGCTACACATGGACCCGAGCAGCAGGACCTCAGGAATGCTCCTGTGTGGGGCCCAACAGGCCCCTCCCTGGCCCAGAGGCCAGCTACAGCTCCCGTTCCTGCAGCTTCAGGGCCCTCGAAGCCTACAGTGCTCCATGGAAAGTGCTTCATCGCTGACTCAGCGTGTCGGGGCCAGCTCTGCACACGCAGAGACATCCTGAGGGCCCAGGACACACAGGCTGTCCCTGTGGGGGCCCCAGGACAGGCCCCAGCCCAGTGCCACCTGCAGCAGGTGTTCTCCTGGAGGGTCTGTGACGTGGATCTCTTTCCTTCTGGCCACAGGTGGGCACAGGGCCAGGCGTGGGCTTTAACGTCAACATGGCTTTTACGGGTGGCCTCGACCCCCCCATGGGGGACACAGAGTACCTGGCAGCCTTCAGGTGAGTCCCTGGGTTTTCCCAGCTGCCCTCAGCCTGCGTGGAAGAGCTATTACAGAGACCCAGTGCTTGGGAGCAGGAGTGGGACCTTGCAGGACCAGCTCAAGTGCCCAAGTGTGACCTCTGGGACTGTCCACTTACTTGTTCCTAGTTTCCCATGTGCCAAATAAAAGGGCTGCATCTGAGTCCTGATAGTAAGAAGGGAGGGGGTCAGAGGTGAGGGCTTTCCTGCAGAGGGGGAGGGTACTGGGGTCGCCGGTGGAAAGACCTCCCTGTTGCCTGTGCTCTTCCACGCCCGTGTGCCGCGATGTGAGATGAAGTGAAGGCTTTCCCTCCACGTGTAGAGGTCAGGAGGCAGGACCCTGCTCTCATCCACCGCCCCGCCCGCCCTCTGGTCGGCAAGCCTGGCGGCAGGCAGGTGTTGGCTTTTGTCACCAAGGTCACAAACTGAAGCAGCTCCTGGGAGAAGAGTGGAGGGCCGGGCAGTATGGCGTCCTCACCAGTGTCAAGTGGCTCTTCTACAGGGCAGGTTCTGCCCCCTGGTGCTGTGGGCTACCAGTGAGCAGTCACAGCCCAGTGGGTTCTGGGCCCTTGGTTCTGGTCTAGCTGGGCCTGGCAGACCTTCAGTCTTAGAGGGGCAGTCGGTGCGTGGCTTCCAGAGAGTCTCACCGACCCCCGCTCCAGGGCCGTCCTACCCTGAGTTGTGCGCACACAGGGCAGTGTGCAGGACTTACCCGCGATGCCTGGCTGGGTGTGTGTACAGCTCTTTGTGTGTGCCTGCCTGCAGGTGGTGTCCACATGCCTGTGTGTTTCTGCATGGCGTGTGTGCACGTGTCTACCCCACACAGGTCCATGGCTGTGTGCACATGCCTATGTGACATGTATCTGGGGATGTGAGGACATGTGTAGGCGTGTGCATGTCTGGGTGAGACTGCACAGCCACACTTCCGTGAGAGTTTCTATGCAGACCACCCTGTGCTCTGGGTACCCTGGGTCAGTCCCATGCTCACCCTGAAGCAGATCCTGGCTCCAGTTCCCATGGGAAAGGTGGTTGGGTCTGCTGGTGCAAGTCCCCTGGTCACCTGTGGGTGACACAGAGGAGGTCGGCAGCTCGGCCTGGTCTGCAGAGACAGCAGCAGCCCACACTAATGCCCATCCGCTGCCTTCCCTCCAGCCCCACCTGTGCACGTGGTGTCTTCTGCCCCTGGCTAGCAGTGTGTAATGCTGACCCTGCTCCACCTCAGGTGAGACACCTGAGATCTGCACTCTGAGAGCTGAGCATGTGAATTGGGTGTCACATGTCCCATGCTGGGCCACGTGGGCGTGCCACCTGAGCCACATGGGCAGGCCGCCTGAGCCACGTGGGCAGCAGCTGAGTGCCCTGGGGACCCTCTGCCTCAGGTTCTTCCTCCCAGAAGCCTCAGGAGCAGCGGCGCCTGGCGGGATTCTCAGTTGTGCGCAGGCCTCTGGGGTGGAAGGAAGGGTGCAGGCCACACCTGGCCCACCCTGAAGATGCACTTCCTCCCCAGGTGCTCTTGACGTCTGCCCCGTGTCCCGCCAGGCGTGTGCGTGATGGCACCTGGTGGAGAGAGCTCTTGGAAGCTTCAATGGCCTCTTTGAAAATGAAAATTGTTTCAGCGTTTTTTTATTGATTTAGATGTGAAATAGCACTTTGAAGTTTACAATTTATGGTTCCCTGGGCACTGGACGGGGAGGAAGGGTCAGAGGCTGGTTTTCCCTTTTCTTCCTCAGCCGGCCCCTGCTGGGCGGCCCCATGGGACAGTGCCTGCCTCCAAGGCATCCCCTTGTTGTTCAAACCCGTGGCCTGCGAGATTGAGCTTTGAGGGGATCAAGCCTCGGATGAAGAAAAGATAAGAAAATTGCTACTAATAAAATCCAGGAGCAGCCGACACTCTCTCCTCAGGCTCAGAGAGACTCGGAGAAGAAAAGGGACCTTAATTCAAACCAGCCCCAGGGCCAGACAGGGCTTTGAAGTCTGCCGAGCGCAGGCCGAGTGCCCCTGCTTGGATGCAGACACGGTGTGCGTTCTTGAGCCCTTCCCTCTTCACTGGTGCGTTGGAGTTGGGGTCAGCTCTACGCAGGGTGGATTGAAATGTGGCCTTGTAAAGCCCCTCGGATGTCTGTGGATCTGGGTGCTCTAGAGTGGACAGGGCCTTCTCAGTGAGTGGCCATGGGCCATTCTACTCCCCATCTTCCAGGTTGTAGTGTGACAGTCACGGCCCCTGAGCTCCATGGCACTGTCAGTGCCTGCCATTGACTTCAGACACCTGTCTCTGACTGGAGAAGCACAGGGCGGCAGGATTTTGACTGTCCAGAGTGTGCCTCGGGTGGCCTTGGCAGCCACAGCTCTGAGGTCAGCACTGGCCTGTGAAGGAAGTCGGGTCCATTGCTTCCTCAGGCAGCAGGGCCCCCACGAGGACACACAGGTGTTTCCTATGTACAAGTTTACCTGGGGACATTGCAGAGTTATTTTAGAAGCAAAAAAATTAAGTAGAACTCTCAGAGTTGAGAAATGTCCTGCTTCACTAGCCATGGTGGATCTGCATGGCCCTGCCTGCCCACCAAGGTCCAGACAACGGAGAGAGCCTTGGAGGGAGGCCGGCCCTGGGCAGCCAGAGGCTGCACACAGTGAGTTGGTGATGACCCCTCAGCCCTCTGCCATGTGCCCAGCAAGCTTCCCGAGGCGGGGCTTGGTGGGAAATGGCCTGGACATGCCTGTCCAACGTGGTCCTGACGGCTCTGCGAGGGCTGCTGGTGCCCAGTGGCAGGTCTGCCTCCTGGCGGGCGGCCTGGTTAAGGTACCGGACATGGCGACAGAGCCTGGGAAGGAGAAGCCCAAGGGGCAGCAGGTGCCAGGAAGTACAGGGTGGGCAGGTGTCCTGTGGTCTCCAGCTGCAGACCTGCAGGAGGTGCAGGGCACCAGGTGGAGAACATTTCAGGCTGGGGACACAGGGTCCCTTGAACTTAGACTCCAGGAGAGTTGAGAAACAATGAGCAAGTGTCCATCTGAGTTGGCAGTCGGGTGACCAGGAAGGACAGATGCCCTGGTGTGAGAAAAGAGACAATACAGGCACTCTCCTGAGAGCCTGGGGAGACAAGCAGGTAGAGCCAGCCCGTGGAGGCGAGGGTCGGGCCTAGCGGAGGCGGCCGTGTGTCTGGGTGGGAGGGGTGCTGAGGAGTGGGAGTCCCGTGGGAGGCAGGGAAGCACCCTACTGTGGGGGCTGCTGCCGGGATCCAGTTGTTGCTGGGCCTGAGGACACCTCGGGAGCCCAGGGACTTTCCTGGCATGAACTCATTTAATGATGAATTTAACAGGACTTGGTCGTGGAGGCAGGATTGGGAATTCCGTAGCTCAGCAGCCCCTCAAAGCAGAGCTGAAGCCCAGCTCAAGCTCTGCAGAGCAGCTGTGGGGGTGCTGCGCGGGTGACACGGTGTCTGCACACACGCCTGGGGTTTTCACTGGAAAGGCGTCCTGGCTTGGCTGTCCCCAGCAGAAGCAGGAGGCGCTGTGCTATTCTGCTTGAAGAAAGAGGTTATGTGACAAGAACTCCATTAAGATAATTAGAAACCAGCCCCCTGGGACTGTCTGGATGGCGGAAGCAGGGAGGGTGGCCTGGAGACCATCCCACACCACCAAGGCCACCTCCACCCTGCTGCCAGCCAGGCCACCAAGGCTGCAGTTGAGCCACCAGGAAGGACTGCTGACAAGGTTCATGCATGGCTGGGCAGATGCTCTGCTCAAATGTCCCACACTGTGCCAAGCAGCAGTCAGCCTGCTGTGACAAGCCCTGATGGACACGCAAACACCTCCTGCCTCTGGGGCTGGGTCCTGTCTGAGGAGCAGGACGGAAGCCATGTGGGGCAGAGGTGGACAAACTGCAGCCCGTGAGCCGGTCCACAGGTTGTCTTCCCATGTTTGCATGCCATCTGTGGCTGTTTCCACAGCGACCTTGAGTGGTCCTGGCTGAGGCCACATGGCCCCCTGACTCACCATCTACAGTCAAGCCTTTGGCAGGAAACACCTGCTGACCCCGGCCTGGTGGTACCCAGCGTGCTGCAGAACCCTAGTGATGGCCCTTGGAGCACACCCACACCCACATCCTTCCCTGGATCCTTCTCCCCTGCTGCGGAGGCTGCCAGTACAGGTGCCCTCAGAAGGAGGAAGAACAGGGACAGAAGGAGCACCTTGACATCATGTTGGCTCTATGTGAGAGTCCCAAAGCCAACCACACAGTACACGGGGAAAACTGAAAGTGTCCCTTTAAATTCTGGGACAGCATGCAGTTCCTAGAGGAAAAGGCAGGTCAGCACTCCGGCTTTTAGGACCCCTGAAGCTCGGGGAAGAGTGCCAGGAGTTAGTAAATGCCATGGCATCGAATCAAAACGATTCTGCAGCAAAGGAGGGATCAGGAATGTGAAGACGGAACCTACAGAACGGGAGGAAATCTGAGCCAGCTGCTCTTCTGACAGCGGATCAATATCCAGAATATATAAAGAACTCAGAACAGCACCAGGAACACACCCCCTAATAAATGGGCAAATGAATTAAAAGAAGAAACACAAATGGTCATCAAACATGAAAAAAAAATGTTCAACGTCGTTAGCCATCAGGGAAATGCCAATCAAAACAACACCGAGACTCCCTCTCACACTAGTCAGCCTGGCCGCCGTCAAGAACACAGAACAGTGCAGATGCTGGAGAGAAAGGACCCTGCACAGTGCTGGTGGGACTGCAAATCAGTACGACCGCTACGGAGATCAGTACCGAGGTTCCCCAAAGGACTGGGCACGGGACCCCCTGTGACCCAGCCGTACCACTGCTCAGGGTTTATCCTGAGGAATTCAAGTCCTTGCACCACGTGAGACACACACACCTGTGTCTGTAGCAGCACAGCCCACAGCAGCCAGACCATGGGCCCGCCTAGGTGTCCATCAGCAGATGAGTAGATAAGGAAAGGTGCTAGAGACACACATAATGGAGTTTATCCAGCCTTGAAGAAGAAGGAAATCATGGCATTTGCAGGAAAACAGATGGAACCAGAGACCATTATGTTAAGGGAATGAGCCAAAGGTCAGGAGTTGGATATTTTCTCTTGTGAGGAAGGTAGAGAGGAAAAAAAAGGTCGGGGGTAATCGCATGAAAATCTAAGGGAGAGCAATAGAGGTAAGGGACCAGGGGTGGGAGGCAGGAGGGAGGGGACTACTGGGGAGTGACAATACCCAGGTTATATTGTCACATTGTGTACATGTGAAAATGTGCAACACAAACCCCATGTCATGTTCAACTGTGAGGCACCACTAAGAAACTGGGGAAGAAGAGGAGGAGGAGGAGCGCGCAGCAGCTGCTGGGAAGCTCGGGGCTCCTCTGCCTGCTGGTTGGGACAGGTGCCACCACAGGCCCAGGTGGACTGGTGCTCTGCAGGCAGGCTTCTCGGCACCGACCGGAGCCGACTGAAGCCGCGCGTCCTGCTGTGCAGGGCACACGCCCCTTGCTGCTGTGGATGCTCACCCTGAGGCTTGTTGCAGCAGGCACAAGTGTCCCCTGGCATTGGGGGTGAGGCACCGTAAGAGGCTTGTCCCTACTGCTCCTGCAGAGGGTGGCAGCCTCTCACTCCCACCCTCGGAAGCTGGAGGGGCTATTCAGTGGATCACAGTCTACACTGGCTCCCTCAGCCAGGGTCCATGCCTCCCACTCCCCTGGGCTGAGGGAGAAGCCAGAGCACTTGGTATCCAGCCCAGCACCTGCCGCAGACTCATGCCTCTGGGGTCCTCGGAGGAGGGAACGGCACAGCTGCAGGCACCTTCTTTGGCCTGTGCCAGGAGCACAAACCCAGGTGCTCATCCTGGAGCTGGGAGACGTCATTCACCTCCCTCAGGGCCACTGCTGCCTCCTGGAAAAGGGGCCTTGACGCCACCCACCTGCTCCCGGGAGACTGAAATGGGTGATGCTCATGGGCCAGCACAGCCACCCAGCGGCACCTGAACCTGCGTGGCTCTGTGGCTCCCCGGCCCAGCCGTGTCACAGCACGTGCCATGTGCCATGCTGCATGCTGACGGGCTGCTTTGTGCTAAGCTGGGGGTCCACTTCCCAAGCGGAATGCCTCGGCAGGGTCCCCGACCCTCCCCACAGAGCTGACGCATGCTTACCCCTTCCAGAGAGCTCTCGCAGGTCGTCGGCTTGTCCCCAACCACTCTCGGAGTCCATTTTGTTTTGCACTCAACTTTGCATGTGGGTGTGGTCCCTGGTTGTGTGCCTGGGACCTCTGCAGGGGCAAGAAGTCCACACGGGCTGCCTCCCAGCAGAGCTCACGGTGCCAGGACCTTGACCATGCTGTGTTGAATGAAAGCCCAAGAACTGCCTTGTCCTCATCCTTGGGCAGCGGGCAGCCTGAGCCCATGAGCCCAGGCAGGAGGAGGAGTGGCTCGGGGCAGGGCTGGAGGACTTGCCACACAGGCACGTGGCTGTACCCCTGCCTCCCCTGTGAACGCAGCCAGGCCGTGCTGGTTACAGAGGGCCTCCCAGTGTGTGCAGGGAGCAGCCTGCCATGCGGACCTGGGCTGTGGCTCTCCTGCGGAGCTTGTCAGCCTGGGTGGAAGAAGTGAAGTGCACCATGGTCACACTTGGTAATCTCCTTCCCACTGACCGTGAGTGGGCCGAGAGCAGCCCTGGCCATGTGCTCAGCTGACCTGATGACCCTTCTCTGGCCCTGCAGGACTGTGGTCATGCCGATCGCAAGCGAGTTCGCCCCGGACATGGTGCTGGTCTCATCGGGCTTCGACGCTGTGGAGGGCCACCCCACGCCTCTCGGAGGGTACACACTCTCTGCCAAGTGTAAGTGGGTGTACAGAGGTCACCTTTGCTATGTCCCCCACTGACCACTCATGTTTATGACCCGCTGTGTCCCTGTGTTAGGTAACAGGATGAGACGGCACTACAACCCTCCCTAGCTCTGGGTCCCAGAGAGCAGAGAGCAGCTGCCGGCTGCAGGGCAGGGAACCCCGGCCTGTGCCCTTGGGGCTAGCTGCCCGGGAGCCAGGAGCCAGTGCGCAGTGCGCCTGAGGAGCACGCAGGCCCCAGAGCTGACATGTTCTCTGGTGCTGCTGTGCCATGGGAGACGAGGGACGTGGGTGGGGTGGGGCTGGGAAGGAAGGCCACGTTCCCGAGCCCTGCCTCAGACACTGGCCACACTTACAGTGCTGGAGGAAGGACAGCTGGAAAGCTCTGCCCGTGACGACTGTGGCCTCCCTCTGTGCTGTCACAGAGACTGGTTGCCTTCTCACCGACCAGGAGCTTGGATATTGTTCTGTGGCTGGAGCTTCTCAGGGCCATGAGGCCTGTCCTGGTGACTCCCTCAGGGCCCCAGCTCCCCGTGAGCTACCCCTGCTTCTTGCCCTCCATTGGTGCAGAAGGTCAGGGTGGTCGTGGACACACCAGGGCTGGAAAGGTAGAACCTAGGTGGCCTGAGGGTGGCTGCCCTTTAGCACAGGCCTCTTAAAGCCCATCTGCCCCAGCCATGGTGGCTAACAAAGTGACCGGGCAGAGGCAAAGAGCGCCACTGTGCCTATCTCTGCAGTGTCACCCAGGGTGCCCTCCTACCACAGTCTGAGATCTCCAAGGAGACCCCACAGAAGCCTGCAAGCTATGCACTGTTTCCACCAGACAGACCAAGTCTTCTGGAAGTCGGGCCCACCGTGATCTGCAGCTGGCACAGGGCCAGGCCAGGATCGTGGCCACTGGTTTATTAGGGTTCCTCTGGCTCTGTAGCAAGCCAGCCTCCAAGGCTGGTGACTATTGCTGCCCACTGGGAGCCCTCTGCCAGGCTGCTGCTGTGGGTGCAAGGGAGACTGTGACTTGCCCCCAGAGCAGGTGCCCAGACGTGGTGTAGGAAAGCCCTGTGTGGCACAGGTGGCCTGGGCAGTACTGTGTGCAGAGCACATCAGTTGCCAGAGGGCCCATGGGCCTCAAGCAGGATGATCTGCGGCATTGAAAAGTCCAAGGCTGAAGCCACGCCTCGCTCAGATCCAAGGGACCCGGGACCATCACTCTTCCACGGTCTCTGCTGGTGTGGCCTCCCTGCCTGGCCTTCCTGGGAGGCTCTGACCCGCCGCCCAGCTTCCCTCCCTGTGAGTCCCTTTCCTGTTGCAGGTTTCGGGTACCTGACGAAGCAGCTAATGGGCCTGGCTGGTGGCCGGGTCGTGCTGGCCCTCGAGGGAGGCCATGACCTGACAGCCATCTGCGACGCCTCTGAAGCCTGTGTGTCTGCCTTGCTGGGAAATGAGGTATGGCGACCTAAGCCCCCAGAATGTTTCCTACCGTGGGTTCCAGGCCCGTGTGCCCAGGAGCTCCCGTCAGGGGACGCGGAGTCTGTGACCCTGTGGGCCGCTTCACTGGGCTCAGTCCCGTGCTGAATTCTCTCCCCTTCTGCTTTGGCAGAAGTCTGCGGTGGCAGCAGCAGCAGGAGGGGGTGGGAGGCAAGCAGGCCCTCTGTCTGCAGGCGCTGCGTGCCCACTCCTCGCCATCTTGGTCACCTCAAGGGCCTCGTGGTGGGAGTCTGGCCTTATCTATGCTGCTGGCCCCTTTGGGCCCAATTGGTTTCTGTAGGGAATTCTCAGCCAGTTTGGAGTCACGTCTGTGGGTCCACAGCCAAGTCAGTGTCTCAGGGATGGACAGGCCCCTTCCCCAGAAGCCTCTTCCGCCATCTGAGAGCCAGGGTCAGGGATGGTGGTTGAAGGCCAGTGTGAGGTCACCTGTGGCCTGGACTCCATGAACTCGTGGAGGATGGGACTGGCCCAGGCTGTGTTCGCCATATATTGGGAGCTGTGGCATTACCCTGCCCACTGGGCTGCACACCAGGTCCCTAGTAGAAACACTGTAATGGCAAAACCATCCAAGAGTGTCCATGGTACAGGGCAAGACCCCAAATGTGCAAGGCCACACCTATGTGCAAGACCCTGGGCTTATGTTATGGAAGGCTCAGGTCAGGCATCCCGGCCATGTTGTATGGAGGAGAGGTCACCCACAGACCTGGCTCGGAGGACACCCCATGGAGTCAGAACTGTGGGCTGCAGTCCTGGGCCCCGGCCTCTGGCCATCTTCAGAGCTAGCAGAGAAGCTGGCAGGGGTCCGTGTGGGCGGGGCAGGGCGCCAGCAGTCCTGTCCTGTCCTGTCTGGCAGCTCTTCCCTCATCCTGGGCAGCCCTTGTTTTGATGAGAATCTGAGGGGACGGAGATGCGAGTACGTCCTGTTGCTGGAGCCTGCTCAGGGACCCCCTGGGATGAAATAGCAGCCTGCCTCGCTCTAAAACGTCCAGAATGTTTTCTTCGTCCTTCTTCACGTAATAGTCTTCTGACTTTTCCCTGTAGTTCAAGGCACCTGGTGTGACATCAGCCAGGCCAGCCCTGCACTTCTCAGAGCTCGTGACTAAACTCCCAGCAGAGAGCTTGGCACCCAGCCCAGCCCCTTCTTGCTTCCTCATGCGTTTGCTCTTCTAACAAGAAAATGTTCTTTCACTTAAACACATCAAACAGCAGGAAGCGCTAGCTTTACTGAGGGCTCTGTAAAAACCTCTTCAGTTCAGGAGCGCTGGGCCAAGCCCCGATCTTCTGCCCTGCGCCTTTGATGAGGGTTGATGTACAGCGTGCTGCATGATTTGGCAGTACACACCAGGCGACCAGCTGTGGCCAGCAGCAGCCGCAGGGTGTTCAGCTGCTGGCGGACAGCAGCGGAGAGAGGCACCCTGCATCCTGCTGGGGCAGTGGTCTCCGGCCTCCACTTCAGGCCTGCTCTCCCGCCGCGTTGCCTTGACTAGTTCTGGTTTACAGTTGTTTGCAGCTGTCACTGACGATGTCTGGGAAGCCACCCAAAAGATGCTGGACTGTGCCGGGTTGGGGTGGGGCCCAGAGCTGTCAGCCACCTTCCTGGACTCGCTCACAAGTCCTGCTGCAGCGGGCAGCAGGGGTCCCTGGAGCGGTCTGCAGAGAAGGCTCCTGGTTGGTCCGGGAGACTGTCCTCAAGGTTGGCGCTCATCGGGCCCACTGCCTGTGTGCCACCACTTCACTTGACCCTGCTCCAGGGTCAGTGGCGCACACTGATGCAGGAGGGTTTCATCCAGGCGTTTAGCTCTTCTGTGATGTCCTGGTACCTTGCAGGAGTTGTGGACGTGGAAAGCTGCAGGAGCCTGGGAGAGAGTGGCACGTGAGAGCCTGGCCAGTGCACTCTGCGGCCAGCTGTCTCCTCCAGGGGTCCCTTGCTCTCACACACGTGCGCAGCACAGAGGCTGCCTGCCTGCCTGCACGTGGTCTCCATACCTGCACGGGGTCCTTCCTCCCACTGGCCACTGTTCAGAGCTGGGTGGCCAGCACCTGCATATCTGGGGCCCTCAGCCCTTGCCAGTCTGACTTGGGTGCAGGAGCCGTGGCCCCGAGCCCTTCAGGGCTGGCTCCGTGTTCTGCTCCACATATCCCCTGTTGCCCAGCTTGAGCGAGTGCCCTGCCGTTCCCCAGCCTCTCCCAAGAGGCGGACCTGGGCAGCACAGCGGTGTGCTCTCACAGCCAGCAAGCTCCCCGAGAGGCTAGTGCTGTCCACCCCGGGCGTCGCAGCCTCCTCCTCCCAGGCGGATCCCAGCCCCCCTGAGGAACCAGGGGCTCCTCTGTCCGCTCTGCGTCTCAAGGGCTGGCTGGGACGTGCCCACTAGGCCCCAGCAGTCCTGCCCTGCCGGGACTGTCACCTCACGTCATGGGTGCAGACGTGAGGCTTGAGAGAGACCCTCCACATTGCGTGACTGGTGGGTGGTGAGAGCTGGCCTTAGTGTGGCCTCAGGACCTAGCGTCTAGACTAGTCAGCAGGGGTGTATCCTCCTGGGTTATGGACTGAGGCCGGGTTCTGCAAACTTTTTTTCCAAAAGAAACAGTAATTTTTAGCCCTTTCATAGTTTGTTTTTTAAATCTGTCTTTGTTGGAAGAGCACGGAGACCCGTGGCTGCCTGGTCCCTGGGCCTGTGGAGTCTTTCCTGTTCGCCAGCCTGCAGTGCCCACACCCAGCTACCTGCTACCCTGGACGGTGGGCTCTGGTGGCGCTCTCAGCAGCAGAGCAAGCCGCCCTCTTGCTTCTCTATCAGCGGGGCCTGAGGGCCTGAGGGCCAGGCCTGGGGAAACACCATCTGCTGGCCCTGCAAGTGCTCAGGGCCGCTGGACAGCTACTGGGGCCCAGAGGAGGCTCAGTGGAGGAGCAGTGAGAGCTGAAGGCCCAGCCGGGAGTTCCCCACAATAGCAGCTGCACCCCTGGTGGGAAGGTACAGGGTGAGGGAAAAGGAGCCTCAGGATGGCCGCCCATGCCTCTAGGCAAGAGGCCGAGCACGGAAGGCTTAGGAGGGGCCTGCTGCAGAGGCTACTCGTCTCCCGAAAGTGAGGCAGAGGCAGCACCGCCAGCTGATGGTCTGCGGGGTCTGAACTGGAAAGCTGGGTTACCGGATACTCTCAAACCTGACCAAGCCCGGGCCAGTGGCCGTGGACTCACCCTGAGCCTCAGGGGTTGACAGCCTGCCGGCTGGCCCTGAAAGAGCCTTCTGGGGGGGGCCCAGGCTCAGGTGCCCAGAGGGTTGGCAGATTTGGCAACCGCATTGTTGGAATCCATTAAGGTGGCAGGTGAAGTCGTCCCGCTGGACCCAGATGTCCCAACAAAGTAGAGCCGAGTGTCCTGGCAAGCACCAGCTCTGACCAGAGTGCTGCCGGGGAGCTGTAAGACCTCGGAATGCTCTTCACTCTTGACTCCATTTCCATATGTGATGAGAGACAGTCCGAGTTCCTGGGTCCCAGCCTGGCCAGCAGCCCTCCCTAAGTAGGGCACACAGAGGCTCAGGTGACAGCCTGCTTCAGTACTGCCCTCCCTCCCGCAACCAGCAGGGCCACCCTAGCCAGCCGCACACTTCCTGTCTGTTCTGTCGGTCCTGGGAGTGGCTGGCACTGGCCACCTGTCTCTGGGCTGGCCATGGGCAGGCCTCTTCACCTCCACAGCCCTCTGCTGGGTGGTCACCATCCCCAACTGCTTCCCCAGGAAGCCAGGCTCTTGGGAAGAGCCACCTTCCTGTCTCCTCCCAGGCCTGGAATCCACAGCTCAACCCCATTCCTCAAAGCTGTCCTCCCAGGAGGCCGGACTCCCACTCCCGGGCAGGACTCCGCTCGGGGCCCCCACCCATCCTGCGAATCTCATGCAGGCTGTGGTCTGCAGCCCCTGTCCTGAGCAGAGCTGTGAGGACAGTCAGTCCCTGTGGACTCCTGGTCTCTTCCTCTGAGCTGAGAGCAGTCCCTTCTCCCCACTCCCTCCCACCTGGGCACAGTCTGCCAGGAGGGGCCCCTGCCCTGCTTCCAGGGCCACCCAGCACCCAGAGCCCTGTGGCTTCTTCAGTCCCCATTGCTTCTGGCTCCATCTGAGGAGGGATGGAGCTGCTGCCCACCCTGCGGCCTCACCTCCCTTTCTCCACTTCCCCTCCAGGAGCCTGGACTGTGCTCTTCCTGCTGCCCCTCCGAGGCCTTCCTGCCCGCCCACCTCACCCCCGCACATCCTGCCCGCTGCTTTCCCGTGCACCTAGTCCCTCCTGCCACTCATTGCTTGACTCGCCTACTAACTGTCCCGGGGTGTTGGCTCCCTCCCCCAGCGTGACGCTCTTGGTGGCAGGTGGTGGCAGGTGGTTCACGCATCCCTAGTCTCCAGGCAGTGGTCGGTGCTTAGCAGGCTGCTTGTAGGATTCATTAAACAAAAGAATAAGACCCATTAGGAAGGGGAGACCCCAGAACCCAGGACGTCTTGCTCTTCCCTGCCCTGGTCTTAGAAAAGGCTAGTGGCTCCAGAGCAGAGCCACTCGTGTGGGCTGTCGACCGTGGGCGGGGAGAGCCTCTGAAGCTGCCGCAGCACCGGGCCACATGAGCTTTGAGCAGCGCCGGGATCACAGCCCCTCTTCAGCCCCAGGTGTCCCGACACTCTCTGATGGGGACTGAGGGGCGCGGCTCAGCCACTGCTCCTGCCGCGTCCTGGGTCGGCATTCTCCTTCTGGGGACACTGGGTGGAACCGCGTTCCTCTGGTTTTCTGCCAGCCCAGAGCATCTCTCTGGCACGGCCTTGAACACTGCCCCTGTCTTTTCTCTTGGCTTTTGGTGACTCGCTGCCACGGGAAGATCTCCCAGAGCGGCTCAACCCCAGTCCTGAGAGCTGTCCTCCCAGGAGGCAGGACTCCTTCCCAGAGCAGCTCAGGGACGTGCCGTTGAGGACTGAGGACTCTGCTCTCAGTTTGCCCAGGCGTGGGCAACAGGCATGTGACAGCTTGGTGCAGTATCTCCTGTGTCCATTCTTCATAGGCCTGTGTCCTCCGTTGGGGACAGAGATCCGTGAGCCCCAGGTGGCCAGCCTGAGGGCAGTGTGGTACTTGTGGAAGGCAGGCCCTGGGTGCTGGGAAGACACAGAGCTACGCAGGCCGTGCAGAGGCAGGCCTCGTGGCCTGGGAGGCACAGACAGGACTGTGGGAGCCTGCCGTGCCAGGGAAGACCCAGGGTCCTTGCAGATCGCCCGGAGCGCCCTGTCAGCGCTGAGCATGCAGGTGGCACCCCCAGAGCAAGTTGGCAGGTTGGGGAGCTGAGGGGTGCTGAGGGGCTTTTTGTTAATGGGGTCTCACTATTCCACCCAGGCTGGCCTCGGATTCCTGGGGCAAAGGGTCTTTCTGCCTCAGCCTCCCGAGTGCTGGGACCACCCCGCCCAGCTGAGGGACTTCTGTGTAGGATACCGAGTTCTTCACGTAGAGTTACACATTTTAAGGTTTTTAGGTGAGAATGCTTTGTGAAGTGCTGCAGCTGCGGTCCTGACGGGTGACCGTGTGCTGTCACTGGTCTGCAGCAGCTCTGACCCCAGAGTCCGAGGCCTGTGCTTTGCCCCTGCTGAGGGGGCTGGGGCTCTGCTCCGTCCACCTGCACGAGGGACCTCGGGGACCGGCACCATTGGGCGTGGCTGTCTCTGTGGTAGAAGCACATGGCACTGCTCCCTGCCGTTGGCGCCTCCTCCCCGCCGTGGACACTCCTGGGTGGCTCCGGTCTGCTTACTGCAGAGCTCTGGGCACTCCCATGAGCCCTTTGAACTGGGAGGCACCCGGAGAGGCAGCAGTGGTCCCAGCAAGTGCCTCGTCCACCTCGACCGAGGGCTTTGAACGTCACTCCAGCCCGAGCCTGGCCTCCACATCCTGGCTTCTGAGGCCAGGGTCTGTCCACCTTGGTGTTGGCCTTCTCTTCCCGGGAGGTCACGGGCTTGTTCCCGCTGTGCTTGGTGCTCCCTGTTAGTTCTTGGGTCCGCGAGGTTAGTGGACAGCAAGGGGCCACACACTTGGCCTGAGCCGCCCCCTCCCCAGGGCAGGCAGGTTCCACAGGTAGTGTCATCAGGAGGCACACTGTCTCTGGACGTGTGGCTGAGGCCACATCCTCTGTGGTCACTGTACCTGACCTTTTTTCCAGCTAGAGCCTCTGCCAGAAAAGGTCTTGCAGCAGAGACCCAACGCCAATGCTGTCCGCTCCATGGAGAAGGTCATGGAGGTCCACAGTAAGTGCCCGCCGTGTGCTTGTGGGGTTCCCTCGTCCTGTCAGCTGCCCCCAGGCTGCCCACTCGGGCCTTGCCTTCCCGCAGGGGGTGGGCCTGCCCCAGAACCTACTGGGACAGTGTCATCATAGACTCGGACGGTGTGCCATGCAGTCCCTGGCCTCATCCCCAGCAGCAGGAGCAAGCTTGGCTGGACCTGCTCCTCAGCCCTGCGGAGGCCAGCACAGGGCAGGCCCTTGTCCTCACACTGGCCTCAGTGGCCACCTGGAGGCGGGCCCACCTGTGTGGGCTGCACCGATAGTGCCTACCCTTCTCAGAGAGCCCGGGCCCTCAGGCTGTGTAGGCGCCCAGTGGGCAAGGTGGTCCAGTAGGGCGTACACTCCAGAGGCCTGCTCTGGCCCCCACAGGACGTGGCTCCTGGCTGTGAGCCTCGCCACCGGGCTCCCCCCAAAGCTGCAAGGCCAGCCCACACTCAGCACCTGCCTCCCACAGACTGGCAGAGGCCCTGGGGTGGGCCTGGTGCCCGTGCTGGGAGCCCCTCGCCCGGCAGCTGGGAGGGGCATGCGTGAAGACGCTGGGTCTCGGGCCCAGACCCGGGCCCACGGGACCTGGCAGTGACCCTGTCCTGGTGCCTCCTCCCTTCAGGCAAGTACTGGCGCTGCCTCCAGCGCCTGTCCTCCACCGTGGGGCGCTCTCTGATCGAGGCTCAGAAGTGCGAGAACGAAGAAGCCGAGACAGTGACCGCCATGGCCTCGCTTTCCGTGGGCGTGAAGCCCGCCGAGAAGAGGTGAGCACCTGCCGCGCCCCGCAGCTCTCAGCTGGCATGGGGAGGTGGACAGGCACTGGTCCCAGCAGCTCTGCAGCAGGTCTGGTCCACTCACAGGCAGCCGCAGCACTGGTGGGCACTGACCAGGGATGGGGAGACTGCTGCCAGGGCAGCAGCACCCCCCACCCCCCACCAGCACTGCGCCACGGCACCCGCTGCCCCTCTCCCCACACAGGCCGGAAGAGGAGCCCATGGAGGAGGAGCCACCCCTGTAGCCGAGGAGCTGCTGTGCTCTCCTTCGTCTGTCTCGTCTTGAAGCTCAGCAAGAGACTTGCCCGTGTCACCGCATCCTCCTGCAGCGCTCTCGCAGCGCAGGGCCACGAGGCGTGCAGCGGCAGCGGGAGGCCATCCGGGTCTGGGCGCGTGCAAGGTGACCTGCAGCGTCACTGGACTCGGGCGGCGAGGAGCGGGCCAGACACGCGCCAGCCACGTGCACCCTGGCGTGCTAGGAGCCGCCAGGGATAAGGCTGTGGCAGCCTGGGCAGAGTGGCCGGGTTAGTTGACACGCAGAGAGAAAGCGGAAATCAAAGACCTAACAGTACACGACACACTTGATTAAAACTGGTGCTTAAGTTTGATCTCACCCCCAATCCCACAGTCTCCGTGTAGACACTCGGCTCATCTTGTAGCTTTTTTTTTAAGAGTAAGTTTTCTATGCCTCTGGCCCGCCTCATGGCCCAGTGGAGCGCCGCGGGGGCCGCAGGTGCCAGACAGAGTTGGACAAATCTTTCAAGAAAATAACTGGACAAAACAGAACCGTGAGCCTGGGCATCGGCTTGAGCTTCTCAAAGCCATCGGAAGATGCGAGTTTGTGCCTTTTTTTTATTGTTCTGATGGATTTTTGTGGCTGGGTTTTCTGAGTCTGAGGAACAATGCCTTAAGAAAAACAAACAGCAGGAGTTGGTGGGACCGTTTCCTGTGGGGTACAGCCTGGTGCTGGCCTGACGCTGTGAGGGCAGGTGGCAGATGCCACTGAGGGCCGAGGGCCGTGGTCTGGCGGCCTTGTTTGGCTTTATTGCTGTTTAAGGAATCTGGAGGTAGTTCCAAAAAAGCGGCAAACACTGTTGGGGTTTTGAAGTCCAACAAATTTTCAATGAATCCAAAGTGTTCTTTTTCTCATACGTCATGTAGCAATTGAGCATCTCCATTCGGTTGTGAAGCATGTCCTGGGCACACCTGCAGTGTCACGATCGGAATGCTTTTACTAAAAGCAGGTAGCATGAAGTATTGCTTAAATCTTAGGTATAAATAAATATATGCGTGTATAATATATATTCCAATGTACTCCAAGCTAAGAAACTTGATTCTTATGAGATCTTGATAAAATATTTATAATGCATTTATAGAAAAAGTATATATATATAGAGAGAGATATATATAAAATAAATGCAGATGGTGACAGTCCCTGGTGAATGGAGGACCTGTGGCTGAGCTCCGAGGTGCTTAGGGGACCGTCTGGATGAACCTCATTTGGAGCCCCAGCTGGCCGGCTTTCGGGTCAGATCACAGCTCGCTCGTCCCTGGGCCTTTCCTGCCAGCGTGTACTTTAATTTTAATTATTTTCTAACAGAGCCCCTCCCTCTTCAAGCCTCCATGCACATATGTACCTAATGAGTTTTTATAGCAAAGAATATAAATTTGCTGTTGATTTTTTGTATGAATTTTTCACAAAAAGACCCTGGATAAACATTTTTTTGTGAATTTTACATTTTTCCTTACCATTTAGTAGTTTTCCAAATGGTGATAATGTCTAAATATTTTTTCTTTCTAAGTTCTTGCTTGTACTTTTCTTGACTTGGAGGTTTTTATTGTGTGTTCTATACCGTGGGCAGAGTCTGCGGCCACCAGCTGGCTGGCAGGAGGGGCTGAGGGCGGCACCCCGTGCCAGCCCTCGCCGGTTCTGCCCAGTTCTGCCCAGCAGCCATACAGAAAGCCAGGCTCTGCCTGCAGCACTAGTAGTATTACGGGGTGGTGTGTGCTCCCCGGGCAGGGACAGCAGGGCAGGGCCGGGCCGGGCCACTGCACCTGTGAAGCTGTCAGGGTGGAGCTTGGCTCCAGCTTTCCAAAGACCTTTGAGGCACATGGGCCACTGTGGCTAGGAGCAGGCCCTGCCCCTGCAGTCCCTCTGCAGCCCGGCGGCCTGAGGGAGCCTGAGCTGGGGAACGGAGCCCTGTGCCTGCTGAGCTGTGGAGCATTCGGGTCCCTGAAGGGCCACCAGCCTGTGTCTGTGCTCTTTTTCTGTGACAGTAACTGACAGTCACTTTTTACTGGTAACTTATTTTCTAGCACTTGAAGCCACCAATTTCATTCCAAAGTGTGTCACATTTGGACTCCTGGGAGGAAGTTCCTATCTCAGAAGGGCTTCTGAGTGTGGTGAAGTTTACAGGGTAGACACGCAGCCAGACTGGACGGAGTGAGTGCAGATGCTGAGACTCTGGGTCGCTTGGCTGCTGTTGGTCAGAGTGAGACAGTGCTTGGAGAGCAGGAAGCAGGGCAGAGAGGTCTTGGGACTCATTGACTCCCCCACTCCTCACTGGCCACTCTTTGTTCTGAAGCCCTCGGGGACAGAAAGAGCTGGTCTGCAGGGCCCAGCGGCCCTTCTCCTTTTGTGGCACTGCATGGCGACTGGGCCCAGCAGCCAGCCCTTCTGACCCCTAGGTCCACTCTCCGCACGCCCCATGGGGCCCTGACATCTGCCCTCTGCTGCCAGCGAGGCTTCTGGGGGGATGCAGACTCTCCCTGTCCTTGAAGTGATGGGACAGCTGGGCTGGCTGGTGGCAGGTGAGCACTGGAGGGACTCACAGTCTCCTTCAGACGGAGTCGCCTCTGCCCAGAGCCTGGCCGTGCAGAAGCAGCACCAGGTAGCCTTTTATTTGGAGACACACTTGGCCCCTCTCCGTGGCCAGCCCCCAGGGCAGATGGCCGAGGGTCTGCTGGGCCTCTGGGGCAGACCCTGGCAGGGAGGGCCCCTTTGTACATGTTCCCTGTCTGGTCCTTGGACCTGCCGCCTTTTTCTTCCTCTGAGAGGCCTTGGGGGTCACTGGCCAGGAGCCCATGAGAGCACTTTACATCCCTTTAAGGGAAACCCCAATCAGTGAGGCCACCGGATGCATGGGGCCACCTGCCCTTGGGGCTTCCAGCTGCGCCATGACGTGCCCACGCCCCACCAGCAGGCCGCGCCCGCTGAGCCTGGCCGACCCTGCATCCCGGGGCTCTGGTACCTGAGGGCCACTTGTCAAAGTGTTTCAGTTTTTCTTTACTTTTAGAGTCTGTTTCCAGGAGGAAGGTCGTTTGCAGTGGTTCAGCACAGAAGCGGGCCTGCATCCTGCAGCGCAGCAGTGGACGTGTGTCCATGCTCCGGCAGAGCATGCCTTCCTTGCTGGTGACAGCCACGTGCTCATTCCACTCTTCTTTTGTAGACTTTGGGCCCACGTGTTTTATGGGCATTGATACATATATAAATATATAGATATAAATAGATGAATATATTTTTTTAAGTTTCCTACACCTGGAAGTTGCATGGACGGAACGCCAGCATGTCCTACGTTGTATACAGATTTGCACGCCAAACTCGGCAGCTTTGGGGAAGAAGAAAAATGCCTTTTTGTTCCCCTCTCATGACATAGAAATCCTTCTGTAGAACAAAACAGAACCTTGCAGGAGAGGAGAGGGGAGTTTGAGTCTCGTTGAACTTATTCTTAAAGAAATTGTACTTTTTATTGTAAGAAAAATAAAAAGGACTACTTAAACATTTGTCATATTAAGAAAAAAAGTTTACCTAGCACTTGTGACATACCAATAATAGAGTTTATTGTATTTATGTGGAAACAGTGTTTTTAGGCAAACTGCAGCTTCGGGGGGGGGCTGCCCCCCGCATTTGGTTTGGAGGGATTTTGTTCTGTTTTCTGTTGTTTCCTTCTCTTTCCTTCCACAGGCCAGGCGTGCGCTGCCGCCACCGGCCATGTGACCATTTGTTCTAATTGAGAACTGGGGTCTGAGGACCCCCTCTTGTGCACACGCCTGGCTGTTGTCACGGGTGGTGTGCGGCCTGAGCAGCACGGGCGCTGGGCCGGGAGGCGTTCCCCCAGCGCTGCGTGGCTGGTTGGCTCGGCCTCACCTTGACGTTGATTAAAAGTCTCCTTCTCAAAGCAAGTGAGCGGTTCTGTTCTTTGGTGTGTGTGCTCCACGGTGCAGACACGATTCTCCAGTCTGTGAGAATGACAGACATAAGTCATAGATCCACGCACATCCACACGGAGGGGCCGAACCGGTTCACCCAAGAGCCTTTCCCAGATGTGGCTAAACAGGCGGGGCCTGCGTGGGCTCCACAGCCACAGCCAGCGCCTGCCACCGTTTCCTGACTGCCTGGACCTGCCCAGGCCCCTCTTGCTTGGTGGAGCGGGAGGCCTTGTTTTGGGATTCTCATCCTCACTTTGTTCTGTGTGGGTAATTTTTCACGACCGCAGTGTCCTCTGGCGATCCACTCGTCTCCACCTCCTGGAGTACAGTGTCCTGTAGCCCCAGTGCACCTGTCCCTCTTGTGGTATAAATAAAGCCTGCATTGATGCCTGCAGCTCTGGTCTCTCCCAGTCGCGCTCGCCATGGCTCCCTGCGTCTGGGGCCTTGCTGGGCTGACTCGCCCACACCCCAGGAATCCCTGGGCCCGGCCGAGGCCCTGACCTCTGCATGGGAGGGTCTCTGCATGGGCAGTGTCTTCATTTTAGACTTGCAGTACCTTGAATTGGTGCCCTCTACTCCCCTGAGTGGACCTGGCTGGAGCGGCCTCACAACGTGAATGAGGCCAGGGGCGGGTAGGGCCCAGGCCTGGCTGCTGCCCACGACTGGCAGCTCCTCGAGATGCGAGTCCACAGGCGGCAGTCACGGCCCCTGTCCCTCCATGGCATGTCCTACCGCACAGCCCTGGGCCCCTGCCTCCCAGGACTCATCCACTGGGCAGTGGAGAAGCCCAGCCACCTCTGGCCAGCCTGGACCAACTCAGGTGACTTCTGGTTCCACCTGGCCCCGGGGAGGCCTGCGGGAGGGCAGGCCTGCGCTGCTGCCCTGCAGGGCCGTTTCCTCTCCCTCCTCCACCCTGTACCCCAGGGGCGCTCAGCACCTGCACCTGCCCCCAGGTCAGTCTCCTCAGAAGCTCAAGAGGCCACACTGGAGCTGTGGCAGCAGAGCTGCCCAGGTGGCCTTCCACGCAACCGGACGCCCAGCCCTGGTGGCCCAAGGCCACAAGTGCCAGAGGCACTGCTGGCAGCTTAGGCTGCCAGACTCGGCCGTCGGCTTCACCTGCCCCGCGGCAGGTGAGGAGGGGCCTGGCCGGAGCCTTTACGAGGCCACAGGGACTCGCCCCAAATGGACTCGCTCCCTGGCGACCTCTGTGTCCAGAACAGGCTGAGGGGAGAGAGCCCTGAGTCCCGCCCAGGCACTCGGCTTCAGACGCCGTCCCCTCCTGACTCGTTCTGGGTGGGATGGAACCCAGGGCCTGGCTCATGCTGGGCCAGCCCTCCTCACGGTCTAAAGTCATGGACGTTTCTGCCACGTTGAGAGAACGCCAATAAGACCCGAGGGCTGGCACGGGGCCCCCTGCCCGGGGAAGGGCCAGTCCACCTCTAGTCTTGCACTTTGGCACACTGCTCCCCATAAAAGCAAAGCCTGGTGTGTTTTCTAAAGCCCCGCCACGGGGTGGTGCCCACGGGGTGGCGCCGTGGTGCCTGTCTGCAGCTCGTGAGGCTGCTGGCCTGTGCTCAGGCACCCGCCAGGTCTCGGCCTTCACCAGGTGGTAGCCACAGCGGGCAACTCCCTCCCACTCGCCCGCCAGTGACCCCAACACTGGGTTCCTCCGCACCACGACACCCCTGTGCCCAACAAGGCCGCCCTCCGTGTGACCAGGCCCCTCCCCACTCCTACCACATGGGTGGGTTGTCCCTGGAGTTGTCCCTGGGGTCACACTGACCACCACGAGGCCTGAGACTCCGGCCAGCCTGGCGAGTGTTCTTTGCTGTTTGGGTTTTCAGCTCACATGGCCGTGGAGGGCCAGCCACCCCTTCTGTGTGACAAACTACCCCAACTCCAGGGCTTCCAGCAGCAGACGCTGGGTGTTTCCGAGGTCTGAGTGGCCGCCGGTCCTCTGGCGGGGGAAGGCCCCTCGTGTGGCCCCATGGTGGCGGCAGGTCCTCGTTCCTCGCCAAGCGGGCATCCCATAGGCCATCGCCCAGCTCGGCACAGCGTGGCCACAGCACGTGATCCATGAGAGAGCACCTGGTCAGAACTACTGTCTGTGTCACCAGAGAGTGACATCCGCCACCCCTCGTGGCTGGGGGAGACTGCCCTCTCCGGGGCAGCTGTCCCGTGGCACCAACAGCAGGAGGGCCACGGGCACGTTTTCAGGCTTGTGCATCTCATCTGCCAGCTCTGCCTTCAAGATGTATCACAGTTCCCCTGGCCACATGCCCTCTCTGTGCTGTGGCCCTGCGACCCCTGCCTGGCCCTGTCACTGACCCCCTTGACTCTGAGCAGGAGCCCAGGACCCTGCTGTAGCCTGCAGACCAGTCACCAGCCTGGACCCAGCCCTGCAGAGGCCAGCAGGCCGCCTGCTCGTCTGTCTGTCTCACCTTCTAGCATGTCACTCCCGCCTGTCCCCAGAGAGCAAGGGCATCAGTCAGCCTGTCCCGTGAGCCCCGCTGACCTGGTGGTCCGGAGGCTGGTCCTCGGTCCACCAGGTCCTCAGTGCCTTGTTCCAGTCCCGGATTCGTACTGGCTCCCACTTTGATGGAAAGGCGACGCTCTGGCCAGCCAGCCCTCAGAGGCCCCTTGGGTCTCATGAAAAGATGGGGAGAGAGCTAGAGGACACCGGCCCCGGGCTGCAGCCGGGTGACCCCAGGTCTGTGTGTGGTCCGTCCCCCATGATGAAGCCATCGCAGCTACGGCCACTTTGGGGAAGACAGGTTCCCACCAAGTGAGTTCATCTGGTCCCACGGTGCCCCAGCAGAATGTCCGGGAGCAGTCTCTCCTGCAGTAGGAGCCCTGCTGGCCACACAGGAGCAGCTCTGTCCATCCACCAGCTGGTAATTGAGGGGGGACACCCGTCCAGATAGCCCAGGCGGATATCCAAAGGAGGAGCCACCACAGGCCCCAGTGCCCTCCTCCTGCCTCCTCCCTCTGCCTCGGCTACCCCCACTCCTGTCCCCTCCCACCCTCCAGCTCTCTCACTGCCCAACAGTGGCAGCTCCCCTAGTGTCAGCAAAGAAGCTGAAGCTGGTAACTGAACCCAGGTCCTAACAGCTACCAGCTCCGAGCTTCAGGTAGAGACTCAGTAAAACACCCCTCCAAACCCAGGGCACGTTCCCAGCTGCAGACAGCCTGAGCTCCGGGTGGGACTCTGGACCCTGAAAGCCTTCTATGCCTCAGCCACCTGCTGGCACCTGCCACTCAGCCCCACCTGCAGCAGGACCAGAGAGGTCCGGGGTGCAGTGCAGACAGATGGTACGCTGGGGGACCGTGGGGGAGAAAGGGGACACTGATACTTCACACCAAGTGTCGGCATGAATCCCAGCACGTCCAAATGTGACAGAGCCACACGCATGTCCTGAAAGCAGGCTGCAGGCACACTGCCCTTCTCTCCACCGCAGGACCGCGGCAGGTTGGAAAGGAGCAGAGGACGTGGCCGACAGAGTGGGCACTGGTCAGAGCAAGTCCAGAGCCGAGGCAGGCGGCTGGGTCACGCCTCGAGTGGCCCAGTCAGGCAAGAGGGCTGGGGGCAAGGTGGGTGGGACAGATGGGCCACAGCTGGTGACTCCTGGCCAGGTGACACTGGGGCTTCATGATACTGCTGTCTTCTTCCACGTGTGCTTGAGATTTTCCACAGAAATGAGGAATCGATGAGGAGAACATGGGCAGATGTGACCATAAAGCACAAATGTGTCTCAGGGGACTTAATGACGGGGTCTGAGTGACGTCCACCAAGACCAGCAGGAGCCGCACAGCAGGACTCGTCTTTTTAGCCCGAGAGACGTTTGTGTCAATCAAGTGGAGTCAGGGACAAGCCTCACTATGAGACGTGATGTGGCACCCTGCTCAGAGGCCCGCTGCAGCAGCAGCCATGTCCAGAGGTTTGCAGGGCAGTGTCCCCGCAAGACAGGGTGCCCAGAACCTTGCGTGGCTGTGCCAGCCTGGGTACACTCCCAGGCAGTCCCCAGGACGTGAGCCTGCGGAAGGGCTCACTGTGGCATCCCTTCTGAGAGCCTGGACACCCCAGCAGATGTCACCCTCAGGGGCTCGGGGCAGCCTGCAGCCTGGCACCCTCACAATGTGTCCCGTGAGATCCTCTGTGCCCCAGGCTGTCAGGAAGGCGTGCACAGGGCAGCCTGAGCGCAGGGCACCTGAAGGAGGGCTGGGTCTCAGCAGGGTGCCTGGAGTCTAGCCTCCCTCCTGAACCGCACCTCCAGCACCTCCAGGACCGGTGCTTTGCTCCCAGTCCCCGGTTCAGGGCTCAGGGTCCACGTTTCCCGTGTCCTGAGAGCGCTGTTCCTCGTGGGGGGCGGGTGGTGCTCCTGAGGCAGGCGGTGCCTTCCAGCTCCAGGGTCACAGACTGAGCTCCGGTTGGGGTTGGCCTGACCCTGGGGGCTCAGGGCAGGGGCTGCTGGCTCAGTTGCTCAGGGCGGGCAGGAGGTTCCGACCTCCTCTGGACCTCTGGCCCGCAGCTCACAGACCCAGGGCCACTCCCAAGGGCGGCCCTTCTCTCCCCACTGGGAGGCCCCTGCCAGGACATCAGAGTGACCAAGTGAGGATCACAGCTCATGGCAGGCCATCTCATGACCGTGGGTCTCCAGGGGAGTCTGGGGGCTTCGGGGTCCCGGCCCCTCAGCACTGGGTGTGAGGCCCTCTGGGACAGGCATGGGGCCATTGTCAGGCCCAGGGCAGCGCCCGGCAGCTCAGGTTGGCCTCAGTTCTCTGTCCTTGGTTCCCCAGCCCTGACCGCCCACTCCCTGGGCCTTCCCACCTCCTGCCGAGGCCCCTGTGCCAAGGACTGGCGGGTCGCCTCCCAGACCCAAGCAGAGCAGGTGGGAGCTCCCAGCCAGGGCCAAGCCTGGCCCACCTCTGTGTCACTGGATGACCTCCTGTCCCATCGAGACTACAGAGCTGGGACGGTCCCCAGAAGCCTGGCCTGACTAGACTGGTAGACAGAGCCGTCCTTGGAGCTAAAACCACGGAGACACCCAGGCTCCAGCCCACGTTGAGCTCTGGGCCCAGCAGGAGCTGAGACTGGGTGGGGCAGGAAGCAGGGGCGGAGTGGATGGGTAGAGCTGAGGGCCAGGCAGCGCCTGCACCCTTCCCTGTGGCTGGGCAGTGCCTGGGTCCTGCTGGTGGGTACCACGAGGCTCCTGTGGGCTCCTCAGGCAACTAATGCCAGTCAGGGCCGGGCAGAGGCTGCAGGCTGAGCAGGGTGTGGCCGAAGCCCACCGCAGGGCACAGGGTGCCTGGAAGGGTCTTCTACACGGGGCTGTTAGGAGCCCTGCTTTGCCATCTGTCGCTAAAATGTCCAGGTCACTTGGGGAGGGATGGAGAGGCCCCACCCCTCGCTGTTCCCTCCTTGGGTTGGGCCCCTCTTAGACTGGGCTCTGCTGACCCTGAGCCACCTGCCTCCATCAACACTGCCTGGGGCCACAGATGGGGGACAGCTGCCTCAGCTCTGTGCAGGACTTGCCACGATGACCTGCTGGTCCCTGTGGAACTTCATCACAGACTTCCGAAGTCCCTGCACGTGCTGGGGGCGGGGGCAGTACGGAGCTGGGCACCACCAGGGAGGAGGCCGGCTGGGAAAAGGGCCCCTGCCGGGCTCCCAGGCTCAGCCCCAGCTGGGTAGGACTGTGGCCCCACGCCACCTGGTGGTGCTGCCGGGAATCACAGCCTCAGCCAGCTGCCCATCCCTGGAAGATGTGGGAGGTGGCACTGGCGTGGCTCAGACCATTCTTCCCTGTCCTGGGAAGTGACCACTGAAACAATGAGGCTCCTGGCCGAGATGGGGGCCATGGGTCCTTTTGTTGAGCTTTGCATGTGCTCTGCTGGGGGACCCTGGAGTGGAGCCCCCTGTCCCACGGACAGCCTGTGGACTTCTTCCTGGGCAGCGAGGACCCAGGCCACCCTGTGCCCAGCACGGGGCCTCCGCTCCTCACAGCTGTCCACACTCTCACCCGCCCCGCGCAGGCAGAGTAGAACACTGCCAGGGCCGTGCAGAGGCTCAGCCTCCCTCATCCACCATAGGTGAGGCCAGGAACCGACCCATGTGCTGGGAGGTGAGGAGGGCGCAGGCCAGGGTAGGTGCACCGGGCACGGGGTGCGGGAGAGGGGTCCCGTGGTGGGAAGGGCCCTGACCTGTCCTGTCGGGGACGCAGGCGTCAGGGAGGGGAGCCAAGGGGCTGGCCGGATCAGGGAGGGGCCTGGCTGTGCGCCTCGGCCAGGTGCTGCGCGTCTCTGTGCTGAGCGCTGGCTGGGGCCCGCAGTCGGCAGACTGCACAGCGAGGGCAGGGCCACCACCATAGCACGCAGTATGCACCAGAGGGTGCTTCTGTCCCAGAGCACCAGGACAGGTCACCCAGGGCCTGTGACTGTGCAGCACGATCATGTCATTGCTGTGTAATCACCACACCACATCCTGCCATAAACCCACATGTCACCCGCCCTGTCACCCGTCCTGTCACCAGTCCTGTCGCCAGTCCTCTCACCCGTCCCGTCACCAGTTCTGTCACCTGTCCTGTCCCATATGCAAGTGCTTATAGGTGCCCCACACTGGGGCCACGGGGCGATGGATCCCTGGTGGGCAGTGAGGGGCAGGGGGCACCAGGGCAGAGCCCGAGGAGCCTGCCAGCACGGGCAGGGCGTGAGGGCCAGGTCTGGGAGAGGCCCAAGTCCACGGCTCTGACCCAGTGAGCTGAGATTCCGTAGCCACAGCGGGGCATCCTGGACACTGGACCCTGCATCTGAAGAGGAAAACCAGGCGTGGCTGGGAATACACCCAGGGAGCTGGGGGAGGGGGCCTGTGCAGACAGGAATCTGGGTGACAGGAGGGGACCAGAGGAAGGCCAAGGCCCAGACAGGATGGGAAAGAGGAGCCGGCAGCAGGCCCGACAGAGGAGGGGACCCCTGGGGCTATGGGAAGGGGCATGGCCACAGCAGCACACCGCAGGCCAGGCTCAGAGGGGGCCAGAGGGGGCCGGAGTCGGCCCTGCCCAGAGCGGGGAGCTGCGACCATACCACCAGCCCCAGGCACCCTCCCCTGCCCTGGGCCCTCCACCGCGAGCCCTAGGAACCGGATTTCATCCCCAGCACCAAGCTGGGCCCTCCCTGGTCAGGAGCTGGGCTCGTGTGATTCCACCTAATGACCCTAACAAAGCCTGCTGTCCACTGGGCCCGGCAATGCCCCAGAGCCGCACTGCAGTTGGTATTCGACCAAGAGGCACTGGAAGCACCTAGGGGAGTAGGCCCTGCTCTCTATAGAAGAAGAAACGGAGGTTCCCAGAGATCCAGACTAAAATAAGTGGCTTAGTAGCAAAGCCACAACTGGACCTGGCTGCCCACTGATTTCAAAGAACCAGATGTGGAGGCTATACCCATGGCCTTGGCTTCCAGCAAAGTTCCATGTTTATATTTTCACCTCATTATCAGCTGCTTTTGAGCTAGACGTCCTGAAAAATGCACAGGGCCTTTTTGAAAGGAAAGTGATCACAACACTCGGTGCGACCGAGAGATTTTTATTGCAGCAGTGCAACAGAGGAGAAGAGAGAGAGAGAGAGAGAGAGAGAGAGAGAGAGAGAGAGAGCGCGCACGAGAGAGGGGCCTGGCAGGAGGGAGATTTTATAGCCCAAATCCAATGGGGTCTCTGGGTCGGCAAGCTGCCTTGTTGGCACAGGGGGTTGAGTGCTCAGCTTGAGCAGGGACTTGGGCGTCTGGGCTTGAAGCAAACAGGTGATAACGAGCCAGACAGGGCTGAGTGGCCAGGCACCCTGCAGACAGCTTCCTCAGCCTGTCCTGCACCTGACGCTTTTCATGTGAGTTGCCAGTGAGTGATTCAAGCAGTGGGGTCCCCGAGCTCTGTGTCTATGATGGTCTGGAGTGAGGCGTCCCCAGAAGCTCACCTGTGAGACAGTGCAGGAGGGCTGGAGGGGAAAGGACGGGCTGTGAGAGCCTTGACGCATCCATCCCCCACTGGATTAGTTGGTGGTGGCTGAGGCGGGTGTGGCTGGAGGAGGTGGGCGTACCAGGGCCTGGCTTTGGGGTATCTGTTTGTATTTGGCAAATGGAGACCTCTCTCTTTCTCTCTGCTTTCTGGTCCTCATGTGAGCAGCCTCCCTCCACCCCACTCTTCTGCCATGATGTCCGCCTCGGCTCAAGTCCTGACCAGCGCGGCCTGCTGTCTGTGGATGGAGACCTTCGAGCCCGAGAGCCCTCAAGTAAACTCTCCTTCTCTAGAGTTGTTCTGGTCAGGCCTTTTAGCTGACTATTACAGAAACTGGTAGCAGAGGTGGACCGTTGCTGTGGCTGACCTGACCGTGTGGTTCAGAAGCTTTTGGAGTTGGGGGGAGGGATTTTGAGATGGGAGCAGTGCAGCTGGAAGTGCTTCGTGTTGCTGACTCGGGGGAGCTCAGAAGACCAGGTGCAACAGGACAGCGGACAGTGCAGACAGGGCTCAAGAGGGCTGAAGGAAGAGGAGGGCACGACGGGTGATGGGACTAGGGGTCATTTGTGTCATGCTGGCTGGGAAGTTGTCTGCACTTTCCCATGTCCTGAGACTTTGTGAGGCTGATTTTAAAAGCGATGGACTTCTTAATGTGGCGGAAGAAATTTCTAGGCAGCATAGCATTCAGGCGGAGGCATGGATATTGCTGGAGACTTTTAGCCAAGTTTATTGTGATACTCATGAGCAGAGAGAATTGAAGACCTTACACTTGAAAGGTAGGAGTAAAACTGGGGCTAGGGAAGTTGCCACTGTTCAAGGCGGGAGGCCACTAAAGGCGTGCTAAGGACCTGCCCAGAGGAGATGAGAAAGAAGGCCGGGCCTCTCAGGAGCTGGCACGTCCACACCCATCTCAGACTCAGGGGAGTAAAAGTAAAGATCCTTCTGAGACCAGCGGGTCTCCCTTCCTGCCCCAGGGCTCTGCCACCCCGGCACTCCGAGGCTGATGCAGCCAGGGCTCTGGAGGCTTGGGGGTGCTCCAGATGACGGAGACCTGGGCGTCAACCACGGGCTGCTCGGCAGGAACGCAGGAGGCTGGAGTTAGGGGAGGAGGCCTGGGAGGCCTGCAGAGTGCAGAGGGTCGGAGTTCCTGTGCCCAGCCCCAGAGAAGTCCAGGTGTGGCCATGTGAGGAGGAAGACGCGGCTGCAGGGGGGACCCCCGAGATTAAGACGTGCCAGTGACGTGGGGCATGGTCCTAGCAGAGACAAGCCAGCAGGAAGGCCACTTGGGCTGCCACCCACAGGGCCACGGGGAGCAGAGCTGCCAGCCCTTTGGAGGGAACATCACCGCCCATGAGGCCCAGACGCCGGGCGTGCAGCTGCAGGACCTGTTGCCCAGCTGGGTCTCAGTCTTGCTTTGGTCCCCTCCCTGTGTTTCTGGATGGAAATGTTCACTCCATACCATGATACAGGGCACCTATCAATTGCTTTGATCTTACAGGAGCTCACCTTGCCAGATCACCTTGAGCTTCAGGGACGACTTTGGATCTGAACTTTGGGCGACTCTTGAACATTGATCCTTTGGGGTCCCTTGGGATGGACTGATGTGTTTTGCATTGTGAGATGGTGATGAGCTTCGGGGGGCCAGGGGTGGGGCGTTGTGGTTTGGATGTGAGGTGTCCCCCAGGTCAGAGAACCCCCTCGGGCGCGAACAGCAGCACGGACGGGGACAGGACTGCATTGCAGGAGCCCTGGCTGCCCAGCTGGTTCACACAGCACGTCAGGCTGAGGCCCAGGGCCAGCAGTCCTGTGCTGCCCACGCTGCTGCCCTGGACACCCTGGTCTTTCACAGCCACACAGCTGACGGCCAGCTCCTCCGGAAGGTGGCGTCTGGCCCTGCCTGCAGCAGTCACAGCAGCCATATGCCCCCCCCACACACTTCTGCCATCAGAAGTGGCCGACCCCTTGCACTTGGTGGAACACGAACTGCAGGTGGCTGCTCAGGTACCTGGGAGGGCAGCAGCCGGGCGTGGTGGAAAGTAGATGAAAATGCTCTGAAGTAGAGTCCGGTTCTGTGGGAAGGCAAGTCAGCAAAGCAGAGGCCCAGGGAGCACCGGCCAGGGGAAGGACAGAAGGTGGTTCTGGGGTGGACGCAGATGGAGGGGCCTGCAGACCTGCCAGGCCTGAGGCACCTGCCTGCATTGCAGCCAGAGGAGGAGGAGCGCCCGGGGTCCCCTGCAGGAACAGGCCACAGAAAGGGTTTCTCTGGCCTTGACCCGGACACTCTTCACCACCCTGCCTCCGGGCTTGGTGTGGTTTAGGGAAAAACTGTCACATCTCTCTCTTAAATTTCTCTGTATTTTCCTACTTTTCCCTCTGTCTCCCGTGGTCATCAGGGTAGGGGTTTAACGTCCTTGTCTGTCCCCGTAGCACTGGCTCTCCGTGTCTGTGGGCCTCGTTCTGCTGGCTCCTTGGTCCCTTGATGTCAGCACCAGGTTCCTGTTTTGTGGGTTTGATGGTGCAGAGGGACGCGGTCTGTAAACAAGTCCCAGGGGAGTGAGCCCCTGGGGACCGGGAGCCCCCAGCTTTGTTAGTGATGATTTACCTCTGGTTTCAGTGTCGGGGTGGGGGCTCCTGAGCTGGGGACCAGGAGAATAAAGAGCCGCGATTTCCAGGCCCAGAAAGACTGACCGTCCTCAGCTGGGCGTCTGCCCACCACCGTCCGTCTGCCGCTCTCCGACGCTGAGCAGGATCCAGCCACACATTGGAGGCAGCCCCTCCCTTAGGAAGACTCCGCTACAAACCCTTCAAGAACCTAGAAGATGGCAGCCTGCCTTCCACCTCGTCCCCAGCTCGCACGCAGCTGCGCATCTGGCCATCGGCCACGCGGGCACCCTTTCCTCTAGGGTCCCTGGCATTCGGGATCGTTGCCCTGCTGCTGGCTTCGCTCCGACTGCTCAGTGCCCCCCCACGGGCAGCCGGGCACGCTCCCTGGGCACGGCCATGCTGTCAGCACCAGCGCCTGGCCCTGCCCTGCTCCTCCGCCCCTCCTCGCACCAGGAGGTCGGGACTCCGCTGATATTATCTCCTCCCTGGTTTTAATGTTTATGAAAACCACAATAGATCTCAAGAAAATACTAGAAACGAATAGAATGCACATCGGCTGCAGTGGAGGGTGCTTGTGATTCTTGACTTATTTATTGTATATTCAGAATTCATTATAAAAACCAGTAACACCCGTATTTTAAATAGAAGGAAATTGCCAAAAAAGAAAGTTAAAATATGCTCATCCCGAATAGATTAGTAAAAGTACAGAAACTTGATTTCGTAATTATGATTCTTTCCACAAGAAGCTCAGACTCAGATGGCTTGTCTGGTGAATCCAATCGGAGATTTAACAAAGAAACGTCTCCTCTCTCACGACTCCCACAGGACACGGAGGACAGGCAGCTCCCTCGGGGGCCGTCTTATTCACAGTCGGAGCAGAGACATCACCAGAAAGCTGAAGGCCAAGGTTCTGCTTGAGCTGAGACACCCGGACCCTCCACCAGCACCAGCTCGCGGGAGCCAGCGACGCAGGGGACCGTGCCCCTGACCGCTGGCCCTGAGGAGTGCGATGTTGACGGAAAGTCTGACATCAATTAACACTGTCTGCAGAATAGGGAGAAGCCAAGTCCTCCCAAGTTCACAGGAAACCCTTTCGCACCATCCAACACCCGTCCTGTGGGAATTCTCTCCCTCCAGGAGGACAAGGAGCGGCTGCCTTTCTGAAAGCCCTCTGCAGAAACCCTGCCGCAGACAGCGCATCTGGTGGGAGGGGCTGGGACTCCACTTAGGACCCGGGGCGAGGCACGGTCACCTCCCCATCCCTGCTCAGCATTTGCTGGCGGGTGCAGCTGTCGAAATGAGGCAAGGACACCAGATGAGGCGTCCAGACAGGAGAAGGACAAGAGGCCCCACCCCAGGGGAATGGAGGAAGCCCAGGGAGGCCAGAAACAGCCCAGCCCACAGCTCCAGCAGGGTTCCTGGATCCAAGACCAGCGCTTCCCAACCGAGTGCATGTCCTCGGCTAGTGACGAAGGGTCTCAGGACATTAGGAAAGATGCTCCATTCGCCGTGGACGGAGACACAAAGAGCTCCAACAGCAGGACAGCTTTGGAAAAAGAAGGACATTTCCCGATTCTAAAGCTCCCTTGGGGCGCAGGAGTCAGGGAAATGCGCTAGGGCCCAGGTCTGACCCCTACCGCGACGCCCACTTACCTGTCAACTAAGGTGCAGAGGCAGATCACTAGAGCAGAGATGGCCTTTCAGCAAGTGGTACTGGCCGTGGGCCACTCATTAGAAATAAGAGAATCTAGACCTGACCTCACACAGTGCAGGAAATGCACCCAACGGTAAGACTGAGAAGAGAGCAGAGGAGAAGCTTTGGGCCTTTGTAAGGCAAAGTTCTCACACTGACACCACAGAAGAAGACCATGAAGTACAGAAAGGGTGATGGATACCATCTGGGACAGGACTTGCACATCCCAAGACGTCCCAGGAAGTAAGAGGAGCCGCTAGGAACGGTGCATCTGACGAAAGGGTGGATCGCGATGCATGAAGAGCTTTTGAAAAGCTCACAAAAGACGGAGGCGGTGTGGGTCCCGGTTTCCCGCACCACGTCGCATCCCGAGCTCGGTGGATAAGGAAAATGGAGAAGCTGGCACCCGTGTGGCTCCTGGGGAGGTGCTGGACGGGGGCCTGGGCCTGGGACACAAGCCAGGGCCTCCCCAAGCTAGTTAGAGCCTCAGGCGGGAGGTCTCAGGTCCCGACTCCACTTGTTGGCAAGACCTTTGATGCTGCACCAGCCGAACCTAAAACCCTCAGAAAGGCTTTGGGAACTGTCAACAGAGCTGCAGAAAGTCCGTGAGGACCAATGCACCCCGCCACAAAAACAGCCGACCTTCCCTGCAAGCAGAGGAGCGAGAAACCGCTGAAGCCAAAGCTCTGGTCCCGCCTCCCAGGAGACTCTCGAGGTGGAAGACCTCTTTCCCTTGGATCCTTCAGCTCCTGAGCGTTCGACCTCCTGAGGAGCATCCGGCCGCTCGCCCCCCCGCCCCGCCCGAGGGGAGGGCCTCTCCTGGTCCTTGATGAGGAGGGACACTCGAGGGGCTGTGCAGCTCGGCCCCGCGCCTGTGGGGGTGCCATCGTCACCGTGGGCATCGGATCCGCTGCAGTCCCTTCAAGTCCCCTTCTGTCAACCTGCGTGTGGAATTGCCACCCGTTTGTTACCACTTGGATGTTTGCATTTCTCAGTGCTTTCCAGTCTCTTTGTGTTAATAAAGCATTTGTTTAACAGGCGAAAAAAAAAAAAAAGATGGAGCGGTCCAAGAGAGACCAGCTGTTTGACCGAGAAGGTATCAAACGCCTGCCAAGCATGAAAAGACGCTCAGTACCGTGGTCATCAGGGTCAGTGCAAATGGAAGCCCCTGCAGGATGACTCCACACGCCGGACACCACCCAAGAGGCGCTGGCCAGGCCCTGGGAGACGGGAGCCTCCGCTGTGCCGCTGGGCCCTGGGTGCCAGGCCTGGGGGAAAGGGTGTCTGGGCCCCGGCAGGGAGTGGACAAGCCAGACGTGACATCTGTGCACAGCGAGACCGTGGCAGGCAGGACCCCACGCCAGCCAGCCGTGGCACAGGTGGTGTCGGGGACCCACGCTGGGTTCCAGAGAACGGAGTCGGGGAAGACTGCTCGGTGTGTCCACTGTGCAGAGGGCTCCAGTCAGGGAGGGTCAGCAGCGGCCCGGGCGGGGAGGGAGCAGGGTTAACCAAGTGGCCGGGAGGACCCAGTGACCCTGAGGCAGCTCTTGGGTGGGGGTGATGGAAATGCGTGAAAATGGGTGGAAGCGGTCCTGGGCGACTTGACGGCCCCCGGATCTCCCAGAGTCCTGCTCGCCCCCACAGCAGGTTTCCGGGGGCGTCAGCTCTGGGATCAGAATCAGCACGCAGGCTGCCCCGGTCCCCCAGACGGTCAGGCCGAGCGGGTGCTGAGGGGCTCAGCCGCAGGGGTGATTTCCCTTGTCACGCTGCGTGAGATGCGGTCTCGTGTCGGGATCTGCCGGGTTCCAGGCGGGCAGCCAGGGCCACGGGCCATGGAGGAGGAAGGTCACCAGTGCAGGAACCTGGTGCTCCAGAGGGTCTCAGCTGTCCAGCGGCCTGCTGAGTCCAGCTGAGCTGCAGGCCTCACCCTGACCTCTGCCTGCTATCCTCGCTCACTCACGACAGTGAGCAGAGGTGATTGATAAAGTCGTTTTATTTGGGAAAAATTATTTTCAGGAAAAATCAGCAAAGTGTTCATTCCTTCCTTGAATAAGTGCCTCCGGTGACAAAGGGACACCTGAGCCCCAGCCCTTGTGATCTGCCTCCTCAGCACCTTCCCACAGAGCAGCCAGGCTGGGGGAGGCTGCAGGGCCCTCCCCACACTGCCCCAGGCACTGCGTCCACTATCTTCAAGTCCCAGGCGCCCGGGTTGGCCTCTCCTTAGCTTCCACAGACGTCCAGTTGTTCAGCCAGTGGCCACCGGAACACTGGCCAGCTGGGTCAGCAGCTGTGTGCCTCAACTCCATGCAAGTGTCCTTCCCCAGCTCTGGTCACACTGGGCCAGTTATTGACAGTGGGCAGTGTTGGTAGCACAGCGACACCGTCCATCGACTCCCGATGGTGGAGTGCCAGGCTGACTGGAAGGGAGGCCTGGGTGGCACGGCATCCTGACCCTGTCGTCACCCAAGGGGCTCCTGACCTGTCCTCGCCCAGGGGGCTACTGACCAGTCCCCACACAGGGAAATCCTGACCCGTCCCCACACAGGGAGATCCTGACCCGTCCCCACACAGGGAGATCCTGACCCGTCCCCACACAGGGACATCCTGACCCGTCCCCACACAGGGACATCCTGACCCGTCCCCACACAGGGAGATCCTGACCCGTGCCCACACAGGGAGATCCTGACCCGTCCCCACACAGGGACATCCTGACCCGTCCCCACACAGGGACATCCTGACCCGTCCCCACACAGGGAGATCCTGACCCGTCCCCACACAGGCACATCCTGACCCGTCCCCACACAGGGACATCCTGACCCGTCCCCACACAGGGAGATCCTGACCCGTCCCCACACAGGGAGATCCTGACCCGTCCCCACACAGGGACATCCTGACCCGTCCCCACACAGGGAGATCCTGACCCGTCCCCACACAGGGACATCCTGACCCGTCCCCACACAGGCACATCCTGACCCGTCCCCACACAGGCACATCCTGACCCGTCCCCACACAGGGACATCCTGACCCGTCCCCACACAGGGACATCCTGACCCGTCCTCACACAGGGACATCCTGACCCGTCCCCACACAGGGACATCCTGACCCTGTCCCCACACAGGGACATCCTGACCCGTCCCCACACAGGGAGATCCTGACCCGTCCCCACACAGGGAGATCCTGACCCGTCCCCACACAGGGACATCCTGACCCGTCCCCACACAGGGACATCCTGACCCGTCCCCACACAGGGACATCCTGACCCGTCCCCACACAGGGACATCCTGACCCGTCCCCACACAGGGACATCCTGACCCGTCCCCACACAGGGACATCCTGACCCGTCCCCACACAGGGACATCCTGACCCGTCCCCACACAGGCACATCCTGACCCGTCCCCACACAGGGACATCCTGACCCGTCCCCACACAGGCACATCCTGACCCGTCCCCACACAGGGAGATGCTGACCCTGTCCCCACACAGGGACATCCTGACCCGTCCCCACACAGGGACATCCTGACCCGTCCCCACACAGGGACATCCTGACCCGTCCCCACACAGGGACATCCTGACCCGTCCCCACACAGGGACATCCTGACCCGTCCCCACACAGGGAGATCCTGACCCGTCCCCACACAGGGAGATCCTGACCCGTCCCCACACAGGGACATCCTGACCCGTCCCCACACAGGGACATCCTGACCCGTCCCCACACAGGGACATCCTGACCCGTCCCCACACAGGGACATCCTGACCCGTCCCCACACAGGGACATCCTGACCCGTCCCCACACAGGGAGATGCTGACCCGTCCCCACACAGGGACATCCTGACCCGTCCCCACACAGGCACATCCTGACCCGTCCCCACACAGGGACATCCTGACCCGTCCTCACACAGGGAGATGCTGACCCGTCCCCACACAGGGAGCTCCTGGTTCCTCTCCTGCGTCTTGCACAGTGCTCACAGCTTGGAACCCGTGTCCACAGGTGTCTCCTGCCAACCTCATGGTGATTCTACCGTGTGAAGCACAAGGTCCCCATGGGTCCTCTTGGCCTGGCCCTGGCCCAATATGGCTATTTATATTGAAATCCAAATTGGCAAAGGAAAAGGAAATGACCAGCCAGATTCCTTGGCCACACTGACCAGCTTGGCAGCTCCATTGCCCCGTGGGGCAGTATCTGCTGTGGTGGACACCCCGCCTCAGGAGGGGCCACTGGACCTGCTGGTTCTGCACACATGGCACCCTGAGCAGGGCCTGTCCCTCTGGGTCCTTGTGTGACTCCTGTTGAGAAGTGGCTCCCGGGGGCATGTCTTGGTGGGTACACAGCTGGTCCTCGTGGCTGATCACGCAGGCAGGACGAACAGAGGGCTAGATGGACAGGCAGAGCCCATGGAAGCCAGGGGACTCAATTGCCCAAGGTGGGCGGGGGAGACAGCTGTGGGCATAGTGGTGAAGGCTGTGGCCCAGTGGCCTGCGCTCACGTTGGGTGCCCACCTGCACCGTCCCTGGGAACCTCATATGCTGGTTTTCTGCCATGGCTGCCCCTTCTGGACGCAGTGGGCCTGTGTCCCAAAGCCAGCCTCCCAAAGGGCTGACCAGCAACACTGACCTCTGGCCCCAGAGCCTGCTCCCAGTGAGGAACCTGACCAGGAGCTGGGACAGGGCAGGGGGGTAATGGGGAGCAGAGCTCAGAAGCAGCAGGAGAGTCCAGGGAGCTGCTGGCCTGTGCCTCCTTGGGACTGGGGCCTGGGGCTGTGCCTGGACCAGCCTCACAGCCACCGTGCCCAGGGGAGGCCAGGCCTGTGGAACTGGGCGGCCAGGGCCCGGCTGTGCGGGTGGCGCTCTGGCATGCAGGGCGGCCTCGCCCCTGTGTGGGGAGACATCTGGTTCTGGTTGGGTCATCCCAGAGAGAGAAAGCTATTCTCGGTGTTGACAGCGAGGACCTGGTGGCCCAGCATCTGCCCCCTCCTCCCAAGGCCTATGGGCCACCTGGGGGCCTGCCATGCTGGGGCCTGTCCCCACCCAGGGTGCTGGCAGCGGTGTGGTCAGCTGAGAAGCAGGAGTGGTGTCCCTGGGCCAGAGGAGGGATACAGGAGGGCTGGCTGGCACAGCCTGGCCCAGGAGGCTGGGCAGGTCCCTGCCCCCCCCACTTTGTCAGCGGGAATTCTGCTCCTCCTCCCCTCGGGGCGTCCTGAGAATTCCAAGGCCTTGGGGCCCCGTGCTGTTCCCACCCGGCCCCCTTGGAGCTGTGTGGAGAGGGGCCTGGCCCTGCCCCGCGGCTCTGAAGGCCCAGCCTGGTTCTGCGGGGACCACAGGGGGCTCTCTGGGAAGCGCGAGCAGGCGCTCTGTTTCCTAGTATTCCCTTCTTGGCGGCTTTTCAGATCATTTTACTTTTCTTCATGTCCTAGAACCCTGCCACTCTCTAGGAGTGCCACGTCGGTGGGACCTGTCCCTCCGGAACTTCTGCAGGTGGGCCTGCGTGTCAGCAGCTGGCCACACTCCCCCGCTCTGGTCTTTGCCACCGGCCTTCCTGCCCCGAGGTCCCATGTGCCCGTCTGGCAGGTTGGCCATGGGCTTGAGCCGTCGGCGGAGCCTCGCTTGCAGCACGCTGCTGGCCGCGGCTCTTCTCTCCCCACCACTGTGTGGCGGACGCTGGCTCTGAGCCCTTTCCAGAGGCCTGGCCGTCCTCCCTGCGTCCTGCAGAGCTGGGGGTCCCAGGCGCTGAGGACGCTGGCTGTGCCGTGCTGCCTGGGGAGGAAGGGCGGGCCCAGGGCGAAGGTCGAGTGGGACGGGGCAGGTGACACTCAGGCTGGGCAGACCCAGACCCTGCTCTCTGATGGACAGAGCTGTCTGACCCACCCAGCTGGGCACTCTTGGCCCATGCTCTGTCTCTCCTGGGCCCTGGCCTCCTTCTGAGAAGCACATTTCAGAGGCTCAGCCGCCTTCAGACCTGGCATGACCCCAGTGGAACCACTGTCCTCCCCGGGCAGCTGCTTCTCTGTAGTGGAGTCACCAGGAACACAACGTGCTGTGGAGGAGAGTGTGGGAGGGGTCCCTAACGGCCCTGCTGGCCTCGGGGCCACTCGCTGCCCCTGGAAGGCCCCTGCGGGTGACTCACAGGATGGGACAACTGGGGCCATGAGGCCCTGGAGCCCCCGGGGGGCTGGGGATGGTGGGGAGCAGAACCCGGGCCTGGACAGGGCAGCTCCTGGGGGCCTCCCACCCTGGGTGCGCCTGAGCCAGAGGTGCTCCAGGGTCTGACCCCGGCCCGGCTCTGAGCGTGCTGGAGGGATGTCCCGGGCCACAGATGCCACCGCCCAGGAGGAGGCCCCGTCCCAGCGCTGGGGAGGCTAGCCTGGGTAAAGCAGAGCACATACTTCTGTCCTAAACAGATTTTATCTGAAAGAGAAACAGATGGGGAGGAGGTGGGTCCCTTCTAAATGAGCGCTCAGGAAGAGCCCGGGGCTGGACACGTCCCTTCCTCCCCTGCAGGTGACCACAAGCCTGAGGGCCCTCCGTGCAGCATCGGCGGTGAGGCCTGCCCGGTGTCTGGAAGGGGCTGGTCAGACCTGATGTCTCTCTCCCTCTATGGTCAAGCAGAGCCAGAGATGCACAGCAAGTCTCTCCTGACCGCCCTGCCCGGCAAGCCACAGCCCAAAATGAGGGCCGGCGAGGGTCTTCCCTCAGGGGACTGGGCAGACATGGGACTCTCTGGGAAGCCGCCCTGGGCAGCACCGCCTGGCCCTCCCAGCTCCTGACCGGGGTGCTGCTGCTTGGGTGGTTGAGCTCTAAGAGAAGCTTCCAGAATGTAGAGAGGGAGTCTCTGGTTGTCTTTTACGATTGACAGTCGAGTCCCATTTGGGTGCAGGACAGATGGCGCCCGAGTCGAGCCTTGGTTGGGCTGAACTCCTCCTGACTCGGTGCAGCCGGGCGCTCCCAAGGCCCAGTGCGATTGCCCAGGGGAGCAGCCGGCCACTCGCGCTGACCCTGCTCACTGGCCTGGGATGAGCAGGAGTGAGGGTCTTAACCTGATTCCTGGGTCCAGCGGTCAGCTGAGCGTGGGGAGTGCCCTGCTGCCTGGCGCTCAGCCTGGACAGGCTCCTCTCGGACGGTGGCCCTTGCAGAGAGAGACGTTCGCAGAGCGGGAACAGCAGCCGCTCACGCAGAGGCAGCACCTTGGAGGGTCCCAGGAGACTCGAGCCTGGGTTTGAGGTGGGAGTAAATCAGTTTCCAAAGAGACCGCCAACGTCTGGAAGCTTTGAACCTGGGGCTTCACAAGGACACACAGGTGAGCCCCTCAGATCTGTGACACACACGCAGTGGCCGCGGGCCAAGGCTGTGGTCCCCATGCGTGGCAGGACAGGCCTGAGCAGGTGGAGACGGCGTCTCCCTGGGCCAGGGACGCCCGTGCTCTCCCCCGATGCCCCAGACACGTGCAGGCCGAGAGGCGAAGGCCTGAGGCTGCAGGAAGCTGTGGGAGACCCGGGTCCCCCGAGCTCCCTAGGGCCATCAGCCACCGGCTACAATATGGAGCAGGGGACAAAGGCACCTAGGGCTGCGGCACTCGTGTCCAAGGGCTGTGTCCCCGAGCATCCTTTGGTGGACCCTGGTGTGTGGACAAGGCATGGTCTGCCCTGGGTGCAGGGCTGTCTGGCCTGTATGCAGGCCCTGCCCTGGCATGCGGTGTCTGCAAACTGAGAGCCGGAGCCCATGGTCTCAGTGAGGTCCAGGCCCTGCCCAGGAGTCCGAGGAGGTCCAGGGTGCATGGCAGCCCTGCCGGGGAGTGGGCTTTGGGAAGAGGGCACAGCCTCTTGGCTGCTTCCAGAGAGAGGAGTGTGTGCAGGAGTGAGCTGCCTGCCCGGCAGCTGGGCAGGGCTGCGGGAGTGGGAGAGGCTGCTGGGGCTCCTGCCCTCAGCTGCGCAGGAGAGACTTGCCACTGGGCCTCCTCCAAGGGACAGTTACTGAGGCGGATCACCCCAGGCCTGGAGAGCACAGAGCTCCAGGGAGGCCACATCCTCAGGTCTGGAGCAACAGCCCAGCGCAGGGCCTAAGCTTCAGGCCAGCAGCCCACCCGGCAGATCAGGCTGAAGGAGCAACGAAGAGGAAATCGGGGTTCGAGAAGCCGAGAATTAACACGGGCCCTGCAGACACGGGCTGCCTGGGCAGCGCCAGCAGGGGCCAGGCACTGGGCTTCCTGGCGGGCACAACAAGGGGGCTAGACCCCTCTGGGACACAGACACTGCACCCTGCTCCGCGAGCAGCCTCAGCACAACGCCAGGAGGCCTCGGGGTCTGGCTCGACTCCCCACGTGTGGGTTTTACATCAGGAAAGAAATGGCTGAACTGGACACGGGCAGCCGCCCGGGGAAAGGACCGCGTGTGTCTTTGTACCCCACAGAGTCACCGCAAAGTCTCACTCAAGTTGGGGGCGAGTCACAGAGTCACAATGCTCTGGCAGAGTCCCTCGTCCCCTCCCCGTCACACCCCCAGGCAGTGTGTGCGCTGCCCCCACGTCCCCAACACCCCTCGCGCCTGGCCTTGCTCCCCCACACAGGGCCTGTTCTGCCCTCCTTCCCCTGGGCAGCTGGAGGAGCAGCCCTCACAGCCATGTCCGACCCCAGACCTCGCCACCTCAGGACCTGGCGGCCTGGCTGGGGGGCCTGGGCCCTGACAGTCCCCAACCTGTCAGGGTCACTGCTGCAAGCACACTTGCCCACTACCAATTTGCTGACTGACTTTCTGCCCAAATGTCCAGCATCTCCTGGGACTGCTGACCTCTCCATGAGCTCCAGGGAAGCTGAGGCCCACAGGCTCTGACACAGGACACAGGAATTGGGCCTGACCCCCATCCCCGGGGTGGACAGCCGCTGACCTGCCATCTCTTGGGGCTTAGGATGTAGCTTGTCACCTACTCTTTCACCCAAGAGCCTGGTTGTCTCCCACACCCTGGATGCACACAGGCTGCACACACAGCTGTACACACAGGTTGCACACACAGGTTGCACACCCTGATGCACACACAGGCTGCACACACATCTTGCATATACAGGCTGCACACCCTGGATGCACACCCTGGATGCACACACAGGCTTCACACACATCTTGCATACACAGGCTGCACACCCTGGATACACACACATCTTGCACACACAGGCTGCACACACAGGCTGCACACCCTTAATGCACACACATCTTGCATACACAGGCTGCACACCCTGGATGCACACACATCTTGCACACACAGGCTGCACACACAGGCTGCACACACAACCAACACAGGCTGCCAACTGACTGCTCCAGTAAGTGCAGCGATGTTCCCAGAAGCTTCAGTGGGGACAGGCCGTGTGTGAGGTGACCTCGTCCCACCAGGGCTCAACACGGGCTTCTTCCCACATTCTAGACACACAGTCGTGTGCCATGGTGGAGGGTCCATCTTGGAACATGTCAGACGCACTCACGCTCCACACACACAACCAGCACGGAAGGCTTGTCCACGTCGGAGGACCCTGGGTGTCCTGGCCTCCTCTCAGTGTCCGCCTGCCTCATGTCCCCACTGCAGGTGGCCATGAAGCCAGGTGATCGGGTAGCGTGCTCCCTGCTCCCTGCAGGCAGTCGGTGCTCGCACGGTGGGCGGGCACCACGTGGTGTCTGTAGGCACGGCAGCGGTCGCCCTGATGAACAGCCGGTTGGACCAGTGAGTTAGAGCTCAGTGGTCCTGACTGGCCATCTCCTGCCTGGACACCTTGGGGCTTTCAACAGCCAAGGTGTTGTGGTGACCTTGGCCACCGTGTGCGGTGACGCTGAGCTCAGCTGTGAGCAGCAGGGGCACAGCCGCCTCCCTCCCGCGTTGACGACTTTTCCACTGGTGACGCACATGCGTGTGCAGGGATGTGAACAAAGGCACGCAGGGGTGTGTCCAGGACCCGGCCCCTGGGCTTGAATTCCCGTCCCTGGCATCACTGTTCTGCCCTGAGGGCTCAGCACCCCTGAGCAGTCCCAGAGGCCACAGCAGAGGGACCTGTCCCACTCTGACCTGGGCTTGGCCTCTGGGGGGATGGACACTGGCCTGAGTCACTGGCTGGTGAGGGGCTGAGCTGGCCTCCCCACCCCCACACGCCATGGCCACGGCTTTTCTAGGGGAGTTCCACAGCCCTGTCGAAGGTGCAGTGTCCATTACAGGGGAGCCCAAGTTGAAGAGCCCGATGGACAGGGCCCCAGATGGAGGCAGTGGTGGGGTCCTCAGGACCCACGCTGTGCCGGGTCCTCCTGTTTGGTGGCCCTCCGGTCCCTGGGTGCCACTGCTGTCACTACAGCTCCAGGCTCCCAGAGGGCAAACACCTCCGCTGCCCACCCTGCCTGCGTGGAGCCCCACTGGTCCGTGTGCAAGTGCCCTGCAGGGTCCATGCTTCCCGGGCCCTGGGTCCCAGGCTGCCGGCTGCCTGGGTGCCCGCTGGCTGGTCGACTTGACTCTTCCAAGCCGATGCCACACACTGGAGTCCAGGTCCCCTGGTCCCTGGGGAGAGCAGTCTCTGGCCACGCATGGCCTGCTTCTTAGTTTTCTGTCGGTTCAGTGGGGTTGGGGGAGGACAGAGCAGTCCCTGCTCTGAAGGGGGGTCCCTGGACTTGCTCTTGGGAGGTGGGGACACCTTTCTAGCTTAGCACTCACCAGGGTCCTTCACTGGAAATACAGGACCCCGATCCTCTGAGGGGCAAGAAAAGACCCTGCCCCGAACCCTTGGCTTCGCGTCCCACCGCCCAGGGGAGGCCCCACATTCCAACACCTGGGAGGTCATTCCAGGGGCCATTTAGGATGCGCGGGACACTTTCCAAGGATATTTATTGGTACCTTTTTTCTAACAGTAACAAATGGAAGCAGGTTAAATATCCCCCAGAGGTCGGTTTAGGATGTGGGGGACAGGTTCACGGGGCTGAACAGCGGGTCGGTGTCTATGCACAGGCACATCTGACACTCAGCCGTCGAACTCGCCCGCGCGTCCCTCTGCGTGGTGAGATGAGCAGTGTGTGGAGTGCTATTTTTGCTTATTTAAAACTGTGCTTTTAGGGCTGGGGATGTGGCTCAAGCGGTAGCGCGCTCGCCTGGCATGCGTGCGGCCCGGGTTTGATCCTCAGCACCACATACCAACAAAGATGTTGTGTCCACCGAGAACTAAAAAATAATAAATATTAAAATTCTCTCTCTCTCTCTCTCTCTCTCTCTCTCTCTTTAAAAAAATGCACATTGCTTTGTATAAGAAAAAAGGCAGTTCATTAGAACCAGGGTAAGACGGGGGGGGGGCGGTGCCAGCTGAACCAGACCTGGGCCCACTGGGCCTGACCAAGTTCATAGGGAACGTCCAGCAGCCTCAGCCAGGCCGGTGGCTCCAGGGACATTTCCCACTGGAGGGCAGAGCCTGCCCTGGTGCCCACAGCAGCTGTGAGGGGCTGGACACTTCCAGTCCAGGGGAAAGTGGCCAGGTGTGGGCCCAGGGCAGCGGCTCCAGGAGGAGGGCAGGGGCGCTGGACGCAGCAGCAGAGCTGCCCCCCAGCCCCATCGGGCGGCCAGCCTGGGCCCCCAGGAGGAGCTGAGGATTTGTCGACCCACTCCTGGGGACTGTAGCCCAGGGCACCCACGTTCCGTGCCAGTGCACCCTGCCACCCAGCTCTGGGGACCCGCTGCTCATGAGGTCTCTTTCCCCAAAAGGGACACCCCTTAGAGACCTGGCTGGGTGCTGGGGACACGCAGCTCTGGCGGAGGGGGTGGTCTGACCCATCCTTGAACCTGCTGGCAGGGAAGCCCGTCCAGAGGAGAGGAGGGGTCTGTGCTGCTCCCTCTGCCGGGCCACCGGCGGGTGGGCGGAAGGTCAGCCTGGAAGGAGAGGCAGGTGGCAGCTCCCCGTGCCGGAGGGGCTTTGCTCTCTGGGAAGGCTGCAGTCCTGAGGAGTGGTGTGCCTGTGTGTGCAGGTGCACAGGTGTGTGGTGTGGGCATGCCAGTGTTCCTGTGTGTGTGCAGGTGCACAGGTGTGTGATGAGGGAATGCCAGCGTTCCTGTGTGTATGCGCAGGTGCACAGGTGTGTGGTGTGGGCATGCCAGTGTTCCTGTGTGTGTGTGCAGGTGCACAGGTGTGTGATGCGGGCATGCCAGTGTTCCTGTGTGTGTGTGCAGGTGCACAGGTGTGTGATACGGGCATGCCAGTGTTCCTGTGTGTGTGCAGGTGCACAGGTGTGTGATGCAGGTGTGCAAGTGTTCCTGTGTGTGTGTGCAGGCACACAGGTGTGTGATGCAGGTGTGTGAGTGTTCCTGTGTGTGCAGGTGCACAGGTGTGTGATGCAGGCATGCCAGTGTTCCTGTGTGTGTATAGGTGCACAGGTGTGTGATGCAGGTGTGCGAGTGTTCCTGTGTGTGCAGGTGCACAGGTGTGTGATGCAGGCATGCCAGTGTTCCTGTGTGTGTATAGGTGCACAGGTGTGTGATGCGGGCATGCCAGTGTTCCTATGTGTGTGTGCAGGTACACAGGTGTGTGATGCGGGCATGCCAGTGTTCCTGTGTGTGTGTAGGTGCACAGGTGTGTGATGCGGGCATGCCAGTGTTCTGTGTGTGTATAGGTGCACAGGTGTGTGATGCAGGTGTGCGAGTGTTCCTGTGTGTGTGTGCAGGCGCACAGGTGTGTGATGCGGGCATGCCAGTGTTCCTGTGTGTGCACAGGTGCACAGGTGTGTGATGCGGGCATGCCAGTGTTCCTGTGTGTGTGCAGGTGCACAGGTGTGTGATGCGGGCATGCCAGTGTTCCTGTGCCTGTGTGTGTGCAGGTGCACAGGTGTGTGATGCGGGCATGCCAGTGTTCTTGTGTGTGCGCAGGTGCACAGGTGTGTGATGCGGGCATGCCAGTGTTCCTGTGCCTGTGTGTGTGCAGGTGCACAGGTGTGTGATGCGGGCATGCCAGTGTTCCTGTGTGCAGTGTGTGGGGTGACCCCCTCTGCTCCCCTGCAGAGGTTTGTGTCAGAGCCCATGCAGCTGGGAGAGGGGTGTCCCCAGAGGGTAAGGACGAGGTTTCCCTGCACCCTCACTCAGAGGGAGGAGCTCCCCAGGTCCTACCCTGTCACCAGGGGACCCTGGGCACTGCCTGCAGAGAGGGTTCTGTGTGGGGGTCTCGCCGAGGACAGCTCTGTGCCAAGTCCCTCTGTGCACCCCCACTGTCCTTGCTGCCCCCCACCCCCTCCCTGCACAGCCCACCCACCCGGCTTGTCCGACAGCACAAAACTGCCTGAGAGCAGGAAGGGGTGTCCTTGCTTCTTCCCAGTGTTGGGGTGCCTGGGGGAGGCGGGCCCCAGAGAGGCCTGGGTGGACACCTGGCCCCTGCACCTGCAGGCCTCCCTAGGGGGTGGGCAGGCATGAGTCTGCCTCTGCACCTGGCCCTTGTCCTGGCCAGCCACCTGCCCATCCTCGGGGAAGCCCGGCCTCCCCTGGGAGGGTAGAGGAGACCAGGGACAGGAAGCACCTACTCAGTGTGTAGCCGTGCTCAAGCTCATGGCCTGGTCTCCAGACGGACCCGGCTCTGGAGGGAGGAGGCTGCTCCGTGGTGTGGCCCTTCGCCCTTGAGGGGCCCAGGCTGGGGCCTGGCCCTGCATCCTGGGAGCTAAGAGGGGAGGCGTCTGCCCCAGCAGCAGAGGAGCCAGGCAGTGGACCGTGGCCAGGCGCTGCAGCATGCCCGGCCACGCCCATCACGCCCACGCACACGTGCACAGGCACCCACACGTGCACATCCCACCTTCCTGGGCAGGAAGGTCTGGGTCCTGAGTGCCCAGAGCAGTGGGCTTTCCAGGTGAACACAGTCCTCCCCGACCTCCCCTGCCAGCATGTCCTCTCTGCTGGAAAGTTCAGCTCTTTCTCTCACCTCCCTGGACGCCAGCTGACCCTTAGGGTACAGGCAGAATCAGCCTGCAGACCCTGAAGGTGCCAGCCCGTGCTCAAGGCTGAGTAGTGGGACTCCTGGTCCTAGGTCCACGGCTCCTCCATCCCCTGGTGGTTGGTGCAGTGGATCCCCGAGTCGGGGGGGGGGACATGGCGGTGAGCCAGCAAAGCCCTGCCCTGCGCTGGGGGACACCAGGTGGAGTGGAAGCCAGGGTTGGGGTTGAATTAGTAAGACGTGGTAGGGGACAACTTCAGGCTGTGAAGGAAACACCAGGTGCACCGCCAGAGTGTCCGGGGGAGGCCAGGAGGGCCTGAGCAGGCCAAGGCTGGGCGTCTGCACCCTCCTTAGAGGCCAGGGGACAGCCCTCAGTCCTCCAGGGCCTGTGCCCCGGGCTGCCTCGGGCCCTCCTGCAGGGGGCACCAGTGTGAACGACTTGAGCCGCTGTCCTGCTGTGCTTGGTGCCCCCCACTGACTTAGGGGATGCTGCCCAGTGGTGACCTCACAGGACAAGGGCCCAGGGTCCTTCCTGCTGCACCATGGCCAGCTGCAGACCTGAGCCACACGCTGGTGGCCAGGCCTTCCCTGCTGGGCGTTAGGTCTGGAAGGTGCCCAGACGTGAGCCTGCGGGCAGGAGCACTGCAGGTCAGGCCAGAGGTCAGGGACGTGGTGGACACTGGCGTGGGCAGGGGCGGGGGAGCCGCGGGGACCTCCAGCCAGACTCTGACATCTTTGCAAAAATGCAACATGGAGTCGTGGCCAAGTCTGCTCCTTGGAGATGCAGACGGGAGAGGCAAGGGGGGCTCCGTACTGGGGACACACACACTGTGTGTGCTGGGCTGCTGGTGCTGGGGTGCAGGAAGCCGCAGGGAGCCGGCCGCTGGCCCTGGCCTCTTCCACTGTGAAGACAGAGGGATGTCCCTCGGAGGAAGTGCTTAAAGAAATTCAATGAGACTTTTTAAAATCCTGTTAATTTGGGAGCAAGCTGCTGTGGCCAGCCAGGGAGGGGGGACTCATGGCCCCCTGGCTCCTCAGCGTGGCCCGGCCGAGCCGTCGTGGAGCAGAGAAGGGCTCCGTCCACACAGGGGACAGGAGGAGCCTCCTCTGTGTCACTGATCCTTGGCAGGCCCCCTGCTGGGCCTGGTCCTGAGTGCTCCCCGGCATCTGTTCCCATGGTGGCCAGGAACACAGGCCTGAGTCCAGGGGGCAGGGAGCTGGCCACCGTCTCAGGGCCATCCCTGCTTCCCCTGTGTCCTCCCCCAGGCTGGTGGGCGCTGGCCACAGGCACTGGCTGGACAGGAAACCAGATCCTCTCTGGGAACCTCCTGTGGTTCTGCCTCTGGTCTCCTGCCCTGCGTGGGTCTGCAGCTCCGTCTGTAAGGCCCGTCCCGCCCCACGTCCTGCCCCATGCCCCCCCCACGTCCCCAAGTTTCCCAGCCCAGCCCCCTGGTGGGACTTTCCAAAGTGCTCCCACGCACAAGCCTGAGCCGGCCCCACTCCCCTCTGCCTCTTGGGGAAGCCAAGGCCCCGAGGTGGCCGAGTTCCCACAGCCAGTGGCGGCCGCGCCAGACCACTGCGCATCTCTGGGCTCCAGGCCGGCTGTGTCCACACCCCCCAGAAAGCCACCTCCCTGTGGCAGAACCGTGCCTCACACAGGAACCGCGGCCCAGGGGGCCTGAGCGCGGGCTGTGGTGGGCCGGGGGGACGCATGGCCCTGCAGAGCCATAGGGGAGCAGAGAAGGGCTCCGTGGAGGGGCTCCTCCTCACAGGGGTCGGCCCAGTCGCACGGCCACTTGCTCCTTTCCCCACAAGTGCCCTCGTCCCTGGGGGCCAGGGGTCTGTGGGTCTAAGGAGCATGGACACCGCTGCTCTGGCAGCAGCGATGGGAGGGGCCCCTCTGCTGGGTGGTCCCTGAGCTGTGGCTCTGGAGGTGCCTGGGTTTTAGGGCCTGCAGAGCCAGTGCCCCTACAGCCTGCCTTTACCTCCCTGCTCCTCGTCCCTGGGGGCAGCGGGGCACCCCAGGAGGCACGGCACCTGTGTCCCCCTGGGAGCTCCCCAGTGGGCATCCCTATCTGTTGAGAAGTTGTGCCGCAGCATCTGAACTAAGTTAGATTACAGATGCGGCAGCAATTTCCTTCTCATTATTACTTAAAAATGTGTTTTAAAAGCCTTCATTCAGGGCTGGCTAATACTCCACTGGTGCACACACCACGTTTTCTTTGTCCATTCATCGGTTGAGGGCACCCAGGCTGGTTCCAAGGTCTGGCTCTTGTGAACTGTGCTGCGAAGAATGAAATCATGCCTCTGCTGGTCGAATGCTTTCTCTGATATGAGGAATCTAGCCTAAAATCAGGGGGCAGAAAAAAGACATGGGGGGCATGCCATCAACATAAAAGGGGAGAAGAAGAAGGGGACCGAGGGGGAGGGTGGAGGACCCGTCCGGGAGGGAGAGTGCCTCGCCACATTCCCCCGAGAAGGGCCCCAGCCCGTCTCCATCTGGGCACCCACAAGACGCTGATCTCAAGACACACGGAGAGGCCTGGGGAGATGGCAGAGCAGAGGGGGGGGGCGGGGACAGACTGGAGCAGACGGCACCCACGCTGTGCCAGAATGGACCCCGAGGCCATCCTACTATTAAGGACCAGAAGGTGCTTTTGAATTCTTCATTCGCTCACTTGATATTAAGTAAATTTTAAAAACCATTTTAAAAAATCAAAGGTAAGTTCCACTCAGAATCTTGGCGTCTAAACAAAGCCGCTGGGCTCCCGCAGGGCCTGCTGAGGAGGGCCACACCGGGCCTCTGCGGCCAGGGCTGGCCTCGGCCTCCGGGAGCGGTCCCCACGCCTGGCTCTGGAGGTGCACTGAGAGCTCGGTGCTCCCGTCTCCCTGAAGCCTTTCCCTGAAGTTGACGTGCCAGTCCCGCACTCTAAAGGGGACCTTGAAGGCAGCCCAACGTCTGCTTTTGCGGAACACAGTGAAGCCACGCGGAGGCCACATAGGGTCCTCCTCCATTCCCAGTTGAGCAGAACAGTGTGTGAGGGAGGGTTTGTCTCTGGAAGTCAGGTTCTTCAGCACGGTGCTCCTTCACCCTGGGAGGGCCAGCTGTCCCTCTTAGGAATCCTCCAAATCCCGAAGGTGGAATGCTTCCCAGCCGATTCAGCGGTTCCAGGTGATTGGCCAGCGCGGCTGGGACGGCGTCCCCCCAGGAAGTGGGAAGAGGAGCTGAGCCTCCTGTCTCCAGAAAGGCCAGGGGCCCCGTGGACACCGCACACTGCCCCACCCTGGCCTCCCACTTCTCCCCGGGGCTGCCCACGGGCAGTCTTCGGCAGGACTGCTTGGCCTGGTCACTCTCTGAAGTCTGTGCTCCACTGAGCTTTGTCCCTGAGGTCAAGTCAGGGCCTGCAGATGGTGGCCACAGGCCTCTACGACAGGGAGCAGTGCCCAGTCCCACCCCAGGGCGCTCCTGCTGCCCGGCTCAGCCACACCTCCGGCCCCTACACCATCCCTGCCTTTGGGGATCATCACCAGCACCTCCTAGAACAGCACTCCAGGGGCTGCTCAGAGGGGAGAGGCCAGGACGCCAGGTCACCCTCAGGTGCAGGACCTTGGGGAGAGTGTCCAGCTCTGGGCCTGAACATCCATGGAGCTCCTTCTGCTGGGGCCACATGAAGCCTGTTGCCTTTTCAATCACTCTGTGGGTCAGTGGCAGTGCCTGGCTGCCCCCATCAATACCCAGCAGTACCCAGTGGCTCTCAGTAGTACCCTGTAGTACCCAGCAGTTCTCAGTAATACCCCACAGTACCCAGAAGCTCTCAGTAGTACCCAGCAGCTCTCATAGTACCCAGCAGTACTCAGCGGCTCTCAGTAGTACCCTACAGTACCCAGCAGCTCTCAATAGTACCCAGCAGCTCTCAGTAGCGATTTCGCGGCTGTGACTGAAGGTCTGACCAGAGGATTTTGGGGAGGCGCTTCCCTGAGGGCTCTTGATTCCAGAGGTCTCAGTCCTGGGAAGGCCGCTCCACCCCCCGGGCTCCAGGTGAGGCTGATCCTCGTGGCGGAGATGGTCAGGCAGCAGAGACTCACTGGCCAGGCACAGACCCAGACCCACCTCCTCCAGCCGCACCTGCACCTCAGTCACCACGCAGGTGACCCCACCTGAGTCACTAACTGGGTTAGGACTCCCACAGCCTAATCTTCTCCTCTGAAGCTTCTTGACTGTGTCACGCGTGAGCTTTTGGGGACACCTCACTGCCACGCCACCACACTGGCACCCTTCCCAGGCCGCTGCAAAACCCAGGGGAAGCGGGAGCAGCGGGGCCAGTCAGGAGCGAGGCCCCCACCTGGTCTGTGGAGACCACAGTGACTGTCCACATAAAGCAGAGCAGTAAGGGCCCAGCTACACTGCCCCAAACCACAAGCTTCTCCAAAAAGAGAGACACCGCCCGGCGTGGTGGCAGAAGCCTGTGGTCCCAGAAGCTCAGGAGGCTGAGGCAGGAGGATTGCACCTTCTAGGACAGACTCAGCAACTTAGTGAGACCCTAAGCAACTCAGCAAGACCCTGTCTCAGACCAAAAATAAAAAGGGCTGGGGACATGGCTCAGCGGTTGAGCACCCCTGGGTTCAATCCCCTGTTCAGAGAGAGAGAGAGAAGGCCCATGAGAAAACCAGTGAGGAGCTGAGCCGGTCCTCCACGTTCTGGAGAAATCCTCCAGGCCCTTGCGACCACTCACTCCTTCCAGGACCTGGCTCTTGCCATGTTCACCCAGGGAGCTCCCCCCTAGTGACAGGGGCCACTCAGGGCGCAGGACCTGCAGGCTAGGCATCGGCCATACCTCTGAGGTGCAGCTGGGCGTCTGCCCTCTGGTGCCTCAGACCCCGGGAAGCTGCTCCTGGCCCTGCAGGACACCCTGGAGGTCCACGGGGCTGCAGAGCTCCTGGCCGCCCCAGGATTGGTGCTGCTGCTTCCTGTGTGCAGGGATGAGCGGAGCTGCTGTAGGGCAGAGCTGTGGGCACACGGGACCTGGTGGTCCTGCTCACACCTGTGGGGTGCACACCTGCGGTCACCAGAGGCTGTGTGGCCAGCTGCGCTGCAGGGGCCGGCGGAGGACTCTCAGGAGCAGCCCATTCCCCTGCCTGCCTGAGCATCCCCAACATCGCCCCCAGGAGGGTAGGCTCCCACTCCCAGCTCCCAGCAGGGCTCCAGACCAGCAGGCACTGCCTCGTGCTCACACACACAGTGCTGGTCTCACGCCCTGGTCCAAAGCCCGGCTACCCGCGTTGGTCTTGTTGTGGAACCCGGTTTCCACCACCCTCCTCGCTAGAGAAAGAGATGGCTCACGAAGACGCACAGTCGCAGCCCCTCTCCGCCCTTCCTCCTCCAGCAAGGGTCTCCTAGGGATTCTGTCACGGTCCTCCTCCCTGATGTTCATAATTTGCACTTGCAAATTAATTGGGAGGAGTTGCATTTTTAAATTTCTAAACAAATGGATTAGAACTCACAGGACCCTTTCATCTGGAAGATCATCAAAGAGGTTAGAAAAAAATCTGCCCTGAAGTTTTAAAGCATCCAAATTTAAGAATTTTTGTAGAGGACAAATATTTGTTGTAGGCCACAAAATTATACAACAGTGGAATTTATTCCCAACATCCGTTTTCTAAGGACGATCTTCATAGAATCATTTTCTTAAAGAAAAAAAAGAAGAGGGGCTGGGCTGGGGCGCAGGGGCAGAGCACTTGCCTGGCGCATGTGAGGTGCCAGGTTGGATCCTCACACCACGTAAAAATAAGTAAAAATTAAGCAAGGTACTGCGACCATCTACTACTAAAAGCTATTCTCTTACCTATTATTCAAATGCCAACTTTCCCTTGAGATACAGACTGCATGTACATTTCAAAAATTCTTATAAAATCTGTTATAAAGTGAGCCGCAGCCTCCTGGCGTGGACGGGAAGGGCAGGAGGGCGTGCAGGGCGCCCGGGGCAGGACCTGCAGCGCCCACCCTCCCTGAGAAGCACCCGAGAGCCAGAGGGAAGAGGGGAGGCCACGCCGCTGAGGGTGCTGGGTGGGGGGTGGGCTCTTCTCCACCTGGAACCTGGGGACAGAGGCTCCTGCAGAGCCGTAGGAGTCCCCAGGCTGGGGGACGCCCTTGCTGGCTGCCCTGAAGGGCGTCGAGGTGGCTCCAGCAACAGACCTGCGCCCAGACTGCTCAGAAAGGGTGGACAGCAGTCCATCGGGGTGGGGGTGAGGATGGGGGGAGGGACGTTGAGGGGCATGTCAGTGGCCAGCCAAACACTCGCTCAGTGACACAGAGCTGGAGAGGACACTGGGCAGGGGCAAGACGGTAGAGCGCTTGCCTGGCCCGTGTGAGGCACTGGGTTCCATCCTCAGCACCACATAAAATAAATAACCAAAAAAGGCGTCGTGTCCACCCACATGTAAAAAAAATGACCACAGGCAGGAAGGATGACCGAGGTGCAGAAGCTCTGTCCCAGCAGCCATCCAGCGGGTTCAGGAAGAGGCTGTGGTACCATCTGACTAGTGGCCCTGAGGACGGACCTTGAAGACCCATAGAGACAGACCGAGTCCTGGCTGGGGGCCAGAGTCACTGAGCAGGACGTCGACGGGAATGATCCTAGCAGACCTCAGGAAAGAGAGAAAAAAGCAGCAGAGCATAAAAAGAGGTCCAGGTCCCACAGGAGACTCCATGGACACACAGTAGGAGATGACCAGGTCCCACAGGAGACTCCATGGACACACAGTAGGAGATGACCAGGTCCCACAGGTCACTCCATGGACACACAGTAGGAGATGACCAGGTCCCACAGGAGACTCCATGGACACACAGTAGGAGATGACCAGGTCCCACAGGAGACTCCATGGACACACAGTAGGAGATGACCAGGTCCCACAGGTCACTCCATGGACACACAGTAGGAGATGACCAGGTCCCACAGGAGACTCCATGGACACACAGTAGGAGATGACCAGGTCCCACAGGTCACTCCATGGACACACAGTAGGAGATGACCAGGTCCCACAGGTCACTCCATGGACACACAGTAGGAGATGACCAGGTCCCACAGGTCACTCCATGGACACACAGTAGGAGATGACCAGGTCCCACAGGTCACTCCATGGACACACAGTAGGAGATGACCAGGTCCCACAGGAGACTCCATGGACACACAGTAGGAGATGACCAGGTCCCACAGGAGACTCCATGGACACACAGTAGGAGATGACCAGGTCCCACAGGAGACTCCATGGACACACAGTAGGAGATGACCAGGTCCCACAGGTCACTCCATGGACACACAGTAGGAGATGACCAGGTCCCACAGGTCACTCCATGGACACACAGTAGGAGATCTGGAGAGCAGAATAGAAATGCAGTGACCGTGCCACCCAGGTCTTCAGAAGAGGTCAGAAATGTTGGCCAACCCCCAAGTTCTGGGTGACAGCGTTTTTCCCCATCAGGGTCTCCCCACCTTGGGAGGAAGGTGTAGAGGTGCTGGTCATCTGACCAGCTGGAGTGACCGACTGAAGGTATCAAAGGTCACAGGACGGATTTCTATTTTTATGAAAATCTTTACTTGGAAAATGAAGTCCTTGCCAAAGTCTTTCCCCTGAACGAGAGGATGCCCCCTGCCGTGTCCCCTGGACCCCCGTGGGAATCTGACCCAGTCAGCTGCAGAGCAAGAGCCAGCCCAAGTGGCCATGTAGCAGGGCTCCCTGCCCAGTCCCTGCCCCCTGAGCAGGCCAGTGAGGGGGTCTTCCGAGAGGCCCTCTCGCCAGATGCAGCCCTGGTTCCTGACGTGGGTGACCAGAGAGGGAAGGGGTCGCTGGCCACGGACAACAAGGGGGGAACAGAGGGAGGGAGGGCGACTCACTGCACATGATGGAGGCCAGCCTTCTTCCTTTGTTTGGGTAACTTCAGTCCCCGGGAGCCCAGCAGTGCTCACCTGGTCAGTCGCCCAGATCTTGAGGTCTCTTTGCTCAAACCACGGTTCTCGACTTATTTTGGGGGCAAATACGGAAAAGCCGGGGAGCAGCGCCACCAAACATTAGCAGAAAACTCCCTGTGTGGGGGCGGGTGCTGGGAGGACAGCTGAGGACTCCTGTGTCCCGCCAGAGAGGACGGGCATCTTGTGAGCCCTCGGGCACCACACGCAGACGTGCCACTCCTGAACCAGCAGCCCTGATGTGGGCCGTCCCTGCTGGGCCAGGGGTGGGCGGGACCGCCAGTGACCAAGTGGGAACGTCATCGAGTGCGGAGGCCCAGGCTCGCCAGACCTCACTGGTGTGGACGACTGGACAGGTCCATTTTATCACAGGCAAACTCCACCACAGACGGTCAAGTGAAAAATCACCAACGCTGCAGCTTCTTGCCAAGGGAACGGATCCAGCTGTTTCCCAGCACAAGCCGTTTGTCACCTAACAGAAGAGCCTCAGCCTCACCCCGTGGCCCTGAGAAGCCCAGCAGGGGACACCTGCAGGAGATCAGAGGAAGAGGCAGCAGCCCAGACCCAGCGCCCAGCGGAGGCACCGTCCCCTCGACCTGCAGAGGCTCCGTGGGTTCAGCCTCCGTGTGCCAGAGGGGACACCCAGAAACCACAGCGGGAGACACACTCACGTGACAGGGACGGGAGCCCAGGAAACCAAGGAGGAGCCCAGAGCCTGAGGTGCGGGTGCTGCTGTGGGTTCAGCGTGGAGCCCGCAGAGTGGATATGGACGCGCCAGCTCCCTGGGTGCGGCCAGGTCCGTCTCCAGAGGCGATGGCCGTCAGCTGAGAGAAGATCGGAGCGGGCAGGGAGACTCCAAGTCCAGTGGCGAGACCCCAGGCCTCGGGAGGGGGGCGGAGCCCGGGAGTGGCCTGGTGGCCCTTCCTGTCACTCCTCCATACCAGGCTCCAAGCTCTCTTGTTGCTGTCAGGATCAAAGCGAAGCCTGGTGTAAGTCAGCAAGTGGACAGCCTGGAGGTGCCCCGCCGGGCTTGCTGCTGGACAGCAGGCGCCACCACTGCACCTGCCGCAACCCAGCCTCCTGGGAGGCAGCGGGGCCTGCACAGGGCTCTTCTGCAGGGCGTCCAGCAGTTGCCTGTCCAGCTGGGCTAGGTGCTGCCTGGTCATGGGTCCTGTGGCCAAGCCCCGCCCCTCCAAACATGGTGAGCAGCTGTCCCCCTAACTATCACACCGCCCTGCACACCCTCAGTCAGCCCGGGTGTGTCTGCACCGCAGTGTGCGTTCCTTCATTGCCCGAGATGTGACATCTTAGGAAGGTCTGCTTTCTACCTGGTGAGAGCCCCAGGAGGCTCGTGCCCCATCTCAGGTGAAGTGGCAGACTCTGGTGGCACAGGCACCCTCTACCTTCCGCCCCCATCCTACCCAGTGAAGAAGCACAGGGCTTTTCTTCTAGAACATCACATTAGCAGCAGTCACTGACCTGGTTCTGACTGATGGAGGGCGGGTGAGAGTCCAGTGGGAGACTTCTAGAAGACTTTTACCTTCCAGCCCTTCCTTGCTCTCCCTTTCCCTTCCTGCTACCTTGAGTACAGACAGCATCTGTGGCAGCCATCTTGTGATCAAGAGGAAAAGACAAGAGAATCTCAAGAGATGTTAGACTAATGGTTTTTGCTGAAATAACTTCAGCAGCTTTCTGTTTCAGACTTCTTAACTATGTAATGAAAAGAAAATTAGCAGAAGTGGATTGCAACAGGTCTGAATTCAGCGTTTGGTACATGAATGGAGGAAGTTGACTTACTTATCAAAGGTGTGCAAACAAACTCAGAAACTCTGAAATACAGCAGTCCCCCCTATTCATGGTGTTGCTTCCAGGGGCTTCAGTTATAGGTGGTCAATCATAGTCTATAGTTACTAAATGGGAAGTTTCCGAGACTAAAGACTCATGCATTTTAAATTGCATACCATTCTGAGGACTGAGATGAGACCTCGTGCCTTCTGGCTCTGTCTATCCCAAGATGTGACTCTTCTCTTCGTCCAGAGTATCCACCCTGTATACACTACCCACCTGGGGGTCACTTCGTGGCTGACTCTCATCTGATCAGCGCTGTGGTCCTGCAGGGTTTGTGCTCAAGTGACCTTGTCTGCTGACTTTGGCCCCAAGTGCAGGAGGGTGCCGCAGGCAATTCAGACATGCTCAGAGGGGCCAGAGGGGCTTCCTTTAAGAGATGAGGAAAAAGCTTTCCGCGTACTAAGGAGAAAGAGCTTTCATGCTGAGGTTGCTCAGGTCTGTGGTGGGTGTCTCTTCCTGCGCCTGGTTTGTAAATTGACGGACAGGCCCATTCCCAGCTGCGATGGGAGGTAGGTTGTTGAGAGCCACAGAGTTGGAATGGCCCCTGGCATTTGGCCAGAAGTAATGGTTGAGAGGCGAGCCATTAAGGTGATGCTGGATTGATTCAATTGTATATTAGACCTGTACTGTCCCATAATAGGATGGCTCTTGCTGCCTTGGGTGTCCACTACTTTGGAGTTCCCGTTGAGTTCTCGTGGGTTCCGAGCGTGAGTGCGTGCGCAGCCCGGGGGAGGGAATTCCGGTTGGTGTGTGGTGTGTTCCTGAAGGAGCTGCGTGGGCGGCGTTCAGGAGAGTTCCCGGGGAGTGTGCGTGGAATGCTGTTGGAGTTCAGGCCATAAAGTTTCCTGTTTTTAGATACAAGTACTTTGTGGCGGCTCGGTGATTTGTGCCCAGCCAGACCTTGGCATTTGGTGGCCGTAGGGGGAATGCCTGAGGGTAAGTGATAAGGTAAATTGCTCGCCCCTGAGGGAAGGCGAGAGAATGGGTGACCATTTCAAAAAACAATGTGTTCTTGTTTTGATTGTTTTGTTTTTGTTTCAAGCTGCCTGTCCCTAGAACTTTCTCAGGCAAACTGGGAAAAATGGTTGGCTCAAGGTTTGAAGATGTTCGCCCCAAGGAAGAGATATAGACCACAGATGCACATGTCAAGAAAATAGGAAAATTGATGCAACAATTTTTATTCCGTTTTTGTTTCATTCAGTTTCTGTTTTGTTTTGTGTTATAGTAGATCAGAAATTAGCAAAAAACAAACTGAAAGAGTGTTAAGTAAATTGTTAGAGGTTCAGACCATGGAGAAAGACATTTTAGATCAAGCAAAAGAGAAGATCTCTCGAGCTAGTCAGACAGGGGAAGAAAATTTAAAGGAAAGGGGGCTATGAGGGAAAAGGCCACAACAGGAGGCTGTTACTAACACCTTTCTATCACCAGAGGGCATAAGTGTCCAACCAACAGCTCCACCTATGGGGCCCCCAACCCCCGTAGTTGATAAGTGGGATCCTGAGACAGGACCTCAAATATTAACATGCCCTGTATTTGAGCAGCCAGGAGGGTAGCGAATTCACCGTGCTTTAGATTTCAAAAAAGTGAAGCAGCTATAAGAGGCTGTAACAACCTATGGTCCCCAAGCACCCTTCACTGTAAGCATGGTCAAATCCATTACCAACTTGGACATGACGCCACCAGATTGGGCTAGCATGTGTAAAGCTGTGCTAAATGGAGGACAATATTTGTTATGGAAGGTTGCCAATGAGGAATTTTGCATGGAGACAGCTAGGCGAAATGCAACAGCCGGTTACCCTCAAACAAATCTAGATATGTTGTTAGGAAAAGGACCTTATGAGGGTCAGCTTCAACAAATTGCATATGATCCTGCCATATACTCACAAATTGCTGCAGATGCGGTTAGGGCATGGAAGACTTTACTAGGACATGGAGATTTACAAGGTCAATTATCTAAGGTAATACAAGGAGCTAATGAACCTTACGCTAAATTTGTAGAAAGACTTTTTCAAACAGCTCCCAGAGTTTTGGGGGATACAGAGCAAGCAATGCAATTAATTAAACAGCTAGCCTTTGATCGAGCAAACAGATGTTGCAAGGAGGCCATTAGACCATGGAAACATGAAGATTTAAACACATATATTAAGTTATGTAGAGACATTAATGAACAAGGGCAAGTATTGGCAGCTACAGTACAACAGACTTTAAATGCCAGGCCAAAATACATGCTACAATTGTGAACAAACAGACCATTTTAAAAGGAGTTGCCCCATAGGAGGAGGGTTTAACAAAACTAGGTATCAAAGGAATAGAATACCGGGTATTTGCCCACGATGCCGTAGAGGTAGACATTGGGCTAATGAATGCCGTTTTCAAACCACCATAGAGGGTACTCCATTATCAAAAAATGAACAAGGACCAGGTGTTTATCCACGATATCATGGAGAAAGGCATCGCGCTCCATTGCCAAAAAACGGACAGGGGGGCCCAATGCTCCGGGGCCCGTGACCACAAATATACGGGGCAGTGGAGGAACCCAGCAACACCATCAGTATATTGCCCAGGACACATTATCCATTAGATCCCTCATCAGACAAACCAGAGGGAGCACCAGGGTTGGACATCTGTGCCTCCGCCAGAGCAGTACTAACTCCAGGAATGGAAGTTCAAATCATTCCCACAGGGGTAAAAGGACCTCTTCCCCAAGGAACAGTAGGCTTATTATTACTCTAAAAGGACTTATGATAAGTCCTGGGGTAATTGATCCCGATTATGAAGGTGAAATAAAAATTATAGCTAGTTCTCCAAGAGGTATATCAGTAATTTCACCAGGATATAGAATAGCACAGTTATTAATAATACCAAGCCTACATGATAAATTTTCCAGTCATACTGTAGAAAGAGGTTCCAGAGGATTAGGCTCCACAGGTGTAGATTGGGCTATGCTGTCTTTAAATTTAGATTCTTGCCCCATGCTAAAACTAAATATTCAAGGACATGAATTTAATGGGCTACTGGACACAGGTGCAGACCTTAGCATCATCTCTCGTCAAGAATGGCCAAAACATTGGCCATTACAACAAGCCACTCAAAAGCTTTGAGACCCAGGAGTGGCAACAATCCCCATAGAAGTGCAATGGTATTAGATTGGAAGGATCCTGAAGGATGTGAAGGAACTGTACAGCCATGTGTATTGGATCATCTTCCTTCCTCTTTAAAAAGCCATGGGCTACATTTTTGTATTGTACCAACGTATGCCCTGACTGCTCTTGATTTTACTGGGAAGCCTCCTTCCTCTAACAATTTACTTAAGACTCTTTCAGTTTGTTTTTTACTAATTTCTGATCCCATATTTCTACTATAATACAACCAACAAGATGACGCCAAACAAAACCGGAACAGAATGAAACAAAAAATGGAACCACACAAAGTCATTCTATCAGCCTTTCTATCCTCCTGAAATGTCCATCCGTCCTTTCTCCCTATCCGTTCCTCAGATGTGGGCGGTTTTTCTTCCGTCTCACCCATCTCCAGGGTCAGGCAACTTAAAACAAAAGTGAAACAAAATGAAAGAAGAATCTTAAAATGGCTCCCCCTCCTCTCGCCCTGCCCTCAGGGGTGAGCAGTTTACCTTATCACTCACCCTCAGTCGTTCTCCTGTGGGCCACCAAATGCCGCAGTCTGGCTGGGCACAATTCAGGAGCCACTTGTCAAAGGAAACGAACTTTATTTTTAGAACCACACACACCACACCACACAGCTCTTCAGGAAGTCCCTCAGAGCCCAACTGCCACCACCGGCTTCCCACCAGCCTCTCAACCCCCACTCCTCCCGCTCTTGAGGCCAATTGGCTGGGTCGCGTGGGCGGAGCCAAAAGAGTCCCCCAATAAGCAGCTCCGTGGTCTGAAAGGGCGGGGAAACAGCCCAATGAGCATCACCGCAGAGGAGCCAATCAGTTGGCAGCTGGAAGTTTGCTGGGGCCCCTTCTGCTGTGGCTCTCAACATCTCACATCACCTGGCTCACATGATGGCTCACATCACCTGGCTCACCTCACCTGGCTCACATCACCTGGATCACATCACCTGGATGACATCTGGCTCACATCATGGTCACATCACCTGGGTCACCTCACCTGGCTTACATCACCTGGGTCACCTCACCTGGATCACATCACCTGGCTCACATCATGGCTCACATCACCTGGCTCACCTCACCTGGCTCACCTCACCTGGATCACATCACCTGGATGACATCTGGCTCACATCATGGTCACATCACCTGGGTCACCTCACCTGGCTTACATCACCTGGCTCACATCACCTGGCTCACATCATGGCTCACATCACCTGGGTCACCTCACCTGGTTTACATCACCTGGATCACCTCACCTGGCTCACATCATGGCTCACATCACCTGGCTCACATCATGGCTCACCTCACCTGGCTCACATCATGGCTCACATCATGGCTCACCTCACCTGGCTCACTTCACCTGGCTCACCTCATGGCTCACCTCACCTGACTTGGCTTCCTCTTATCAACATTATTTGGGGCCTGCGTGTCTCCTGCAGGTAACAGGGAGTCTGCTAAGGAATGTGACATGTCCTGTCCACTGAGGCCAGGCAGGGCTGCAGGGGAATTGCTTCTTGGGGGTGGGCCCAGTTGATGGAATTATCCCCTTAACCTGGGTCCCCATGGCCCTCATGTGTCTGTCCCCTGTCATTAGGAAGGGGGCAGTACAGTGTTCTGGAGTGTGGGTGGGCGTGCCGGTCAGGGATTGCCCAGGGACTGCTGTCCTAGTCCCTGGCCTCCGTTAACCTCTCTCACCCTGCTGCTCTGGAGCCAAGAGCAGTGACGGAGGCCTGGCCTGAGAGCAGCAGTTTTGTCTTTCTGTGCCACCAGGGAACCTGCAGGGCGCATGGCTGATTCCGTGTCTTCCCACACAGGGACGACCCTTGGGCACCTCCCTGTGGGAACTGACAGGAAAGCCAGCTCACAGCTGCCCCATCTCACCTTGTTCTTGGCAGAGACCAGTAAAGGTCCCCCAGGTTGAGGGAAAGGTGACGCTTGACAGAATCTTGGAGCTTTGTGGCTGTAGATTCAGGTCAGGGCGGCCCTTCAGGAAGCCATGAAATGTCCTGCAATCCCTCGTCGGGCGTGGCCAACCACAGCGGCCAGCCTGGTCCTGACTGCTCAGTCTTCTTTAGCCTTGTGTCTTTGCCCTTTCACAAAGGACACCGTGGTCACTCACAACTCACCCCTTCCAGGGCCACCTGGTGGGCCTTCTGGTCGGCCTGCCGGGCAGCGTCCAGCTCCTGAGCTGCCTCCCTGCAGCAGCTCCTGGTCCCACCACCCTGCACCCCCAGAGTGGCGCCCTCCAGGTACCTCACTAGAGGGGTCCCTTGGCAGCCGGCTGGTCCCAGCACAGGGTCCTGGAGGCCCACATTCATGGAGTGAGGGTCAGGGTCTCCCTGCGTCCTGGGGTGAACCATGGGCCACCACGGGGACCGGCCTCTCTGCCTCTCATCTGGACACTTGGCCGGCCTCTGCGTGGCTGTCATGAGCAGCACGTGGGTTTCATGGGGAGAAGGCGGCCTGCTGCCTCCTATGCTGCCTGAGTGTGGGCTCATCCTCGAGCTTCCTCGGATTAGATTTCTGCTCTGCATTTCATTGAGGGTAATGCACAGACGGAGCTGCGCCCTGGTGGAGCCCTCAGGAGACACAGGGGTCACTTCTTCCCATGGTTGGTGATGTGAGCTTGGATGTGTGGTTACCTGGTGTGGCCAGATCCCACCCCTGCCAAAAAGCTCCTCTCCCTTGGCAGGTAACAGAGAGCCAGGGGACTGTTTCCCACACTCACCCCCTGGTTTTCGCCTCCACTGATGGTTCTTGTACAAATCGCTTGGCGATGGAGGAGCCGTCGTGACTTTCTCTTATCTTTCTTGTTTGAGTCTGTTAGTTTCCATGCTATAGGAGAGAAGAACTTCTCTAAGACAGGTCTGGTGCACAGGCCTGTAATCCCAGCAACCAGAGAGGCTGAGGCCGGAGGATCGAAAGTTTGAGGCCAATCTCAGCAATTAGCAAGGTCCTGTCTCAAAATAAAAAATAAAAAGAGCTAGGATGTGGCTCAGAGGTAGAGCACCCCTAGGTTCAATCCCTAGTACTTAAAAATTAAAAATAAAAAAAGAGAGAGAGAGAAAGAATTTTCCATTCTCTCTTTGCTTCTTTTAGAAGTCAATATGGGCACAGTGTCTCTCTCGTTTTGAGACATTTGCTGTTTCCGCCCACGGCCGGCCTTGCTCACTTGACGCCCCTGCCGCTGTGGGTCTGTCGGTCAAGGGCCTGCTTCTAACACCCTGAACGGAAGGCTGGGTGCCTGCAGCCCTGAAACCCATCATTTCCTCTGAAACTCAGAACTTGGTGCAGACTGATGTTTGGGGTCGCATCGGGCCACCAGAGTGCACGTGGCTGACAGTACCACTGTTCCTCAGCCCTCTGAGTGGACAGAGTCAGGATACCTATAGTATTGTCCTCAGGGAAAGGCGGGCAGTAAGACACTGTCCCTGAGCGTCCCCTTGTCCAGCCCAGTTGAGGGAGGAGTGGAAGGTCCAGGCCCAGGTCATCTGAAGGACCCCAGCTCCCCGGGGCACGCTGGGAACCAGGCCAGGTGCTGGTATCTGCAGAAAGCTACTTTCCTGCAGGGACTCCAGGGCGGCGGCTCCTTGGAGGCTCAGACCAGCTGCCAGGCAAGCCAACAGGGTGTCGCTGCTCCTGCAGGGAGGGGGCAGGACTGAGGGCCTGTGGAAAAGACACGCGTCACTCATCCAGCAGCTGCCGCTGGACCAAGCTCTGTGTGGGAGAGGAGGCGCTGCCCCACGAGGGACGGAGCCTGCCCCCGTGAGCTCTTCTGGGACCAGCGCAGAAACTCTGCCCTCCACCGCTGGGCCGGGGGACACAGCAGGGCTTTATCCCATCAGTTCAGAAACTGGAAAGCCAAGATCAGGGCTGGGCTCCCTCCAGAAGGCTCCAAGGAGGATCCTTTGGGTCTCTCTGGCTTCTGGTGGCTCCAGTTGTCCCCGGGCAGAGGCTGCATCGACCCCCTGAGCCCTCTTCCTGGGATTTCCTCTGTTCTTCGTAGGAAAGCTGCCTCTGGGCTTTGAGGTTCGACCCAGATAATCCAGGGGGGTCTCCTCTGAGACCCCGAGTTTAACTACATCCAGAAGATTGCACTTACAGGGTTTGGGATGTGGACCTATCTTCTGGGACCAGGGGTGAGGCAGGTGACCCACTGCAGGTGAGCGGAGTTGCATGGGGACCCGGGTGACAGGCCAGATTTGACCCTCAGGCACCTGATGTTTTGCCCGGGTCAGGACCTGCCACCTCTGTGCGCCAAGAGACCTGAGAGGAGGAGGCAGGAGGAGCCCTGTCTGTGCCCAGGGCTGGCAACAGGATGGACAGCTTGCAGGCCTGGACAGTGCAGGGCAGGGGAGTGCCTTCCAATGCAGAGGGCACCGTGTCCTCTGTGGGGAAACTCCCCGACCCTGTGTCCCCACAGGAGGCTCTCAGGCTCAGGGGAGGCCGGCAGTCCCTGCACCTGTCACACTGCTCTGCAGAAGGGCGTCCGCAGAGACCTGAGGGCAGCGGCCCCTCCATGGCCGGTGCTCTCCCGGGCCTGCTCAGCCTCGGGTTTGCTTTGAACTGGGTGGTTCCCAACAGGCTTTGATGTCCTTGAGGCCTGACAACTCTCCCAGGTCTGTCTGGGGAATGGAGCACCTTAAATCACAGGGGAGCAGGGAGGCAATTAAACAGCTCTCGGCTTTCGACCTGGCCACACGGCCTGCTCCTCCCCAGCCAACCCGAGCCGTGCTGACCCACGAGAGCGGCCCGAGGGCCAGGCTCACCCCCGTCCTTGCTGCTGATGACAGACCTCAGAGCCTCTCTGGAGCAAGGAAAAGAGTATAATGAGCTTAATTTTGGCAGCATAGAGGTCATTATAATCATTTCCCTCTGAAGAATTGTAAATAATCCATTTGCAAAACTCCAGTCAAGGCCTCTAATTAGCCGAGTTGGGCACTGCAAAGCGCTTCCTCCTGGCTTCGGAGTTGCCTGTTTGGGGGTCTTGCTTGTGTCCCCCCCCACTCGGCAGGTCAGGAGTCTCCCTGGCCCTGTCTCACGTGCTTTCCAGTGGTGCTCCGGCAGCACCCTGCCCCACTCTTACTCAGGCACACTCAGGTGGGGACCTGGTGGGGTGACAGCCTTGTTGTTATGGCCTCCTCTCTTTCAGCAGCCAGAGGTCTGGAGGGACCTTGGGGTCAGCTGGGAGTCCCAGCTTGCACTCTGCCTGCCACCTCTACACGGGCAGGTGAGGGGGCCGTGTGGTGGGCAGGGCAGGGCCTCCAGGGAGACGGAGTGCCTCCTGCGTGTCTCCCTGGTCCCCGCGGGTCTTCTATGGTGGCTGCAGATGAAGCTTCACTTGGACCAAGGGAGGAGCCTGAGCAGAAGCCACACACCTAGTGTGCAGAGGGCAGGAGGAGGAGGGAGGGGGCGAGGACGTGGCCGGGCACCCTGTTTACTGGCGAGAAGATGGGGAACAGTGGAGAGAGGGGCGCTCAGGATGGCAGAAAGGCAGGAAGCGAAGGGTCTGGGTTCTGGTCCTAGAGCATCCGGGTCCCGCAGCATTCCCAGGACAGCTGACCTGGCGGCCCCGGGGCTGGGGTCTGAAGGTGTGTGTCCTGGGCCTTGTCCACATTCACATTGGCAAGGCTGACCTGGTCCCTGGCTGCGAGTCCTGTGGTAGTTTGCAGCAGGTGCTGACCCCAGGCAGGACGGCCCTGAACCCAGGGCCCTCCAGGGTGGGCTGAGCCAGGGCCAGGGACTGCCCTTCTTGGTGCTGGCTTCAGTGATCTTCCTGGGAGGAGGACCTGTCGGGAGCGTGTGGCCACTCAAGGGCCACGCTCTGCCGAACACAAACCAGGGGCTGGGCAGAGGGCACCGTGGGGTGGGGGGAGTTGAGGGCCCACGTCTGACACCACGGTGCTGTCTCTGAACAGGTGCCCAGGGGAGCAGGACAGAGGGGCCGGGAGCTGCGGCCCCGTGTGGAGGCCCCCTGAGCAGCACGAGAGCCAGGCAGAGTCCCCACGCTTAGGCACAGTCGGGACCCCAGCGCCACGCCACCTCCCACCAGGAGACAAGCCCTGCCTCAGGGGACAGGGTCGCCCCAGCGCTTGACGTCTGTCTGTCCTGCTTCACTCCTGGGCCACTCTTCAGGCGCCCTGGGCCCCGTCCACCGAGGGGCCTCGTGCCTGGAGGTGGGGCGTGGCTGCCATCCCGGTCCTGCCCAGCATCTGGGTCCAGGGCATCCTTGGTCCGGGGTCCTCCTGAGGCCCACCTTCTCTCCCAGGCCCATCTCCACCAGAGGACCACGCTGGGGTGGGAGCCTGACGCCATCGTCGCTTTCTGATGGTAACAAAGGGCCTCTTCTGAGGTGGTAACTCCTAACCTGGTCTCCCAGATGCTCACGTTGGAAGGCGGCAGGCCCTGGGCACCGGGTGTCCTGGGCTGGGCCACAGCAGCACAGCCCAGCAGCTGGGGCGTGGGGGGCTTAATGAGAGGAGCAGCCCCTCTGCGCTGGGTTGGTTTGCCCTCTGAAGGCTGAGGGTCCCTTCCTGGACGATTCTGGATGTCCACCCTCTAACTGAGCTCTCCCTGGGGACGACTGCCTGGGACTGGAGGAGCTGAGGGACCTGGGATGCTCCAGGATGAGCAGAGGGACCAGGACACCCAACCACAAGGCTGGCAGGCTCCAGGATGAGCTGAGGGACCAGGACACCCATGGGCTGGCTCCAGGATGAGCTGAGGGACCTGAACACCCATGGGCTGGCTCCAGGATGAGCTGAGGGACCAGGACACCCACGGCCTGGCTCCAGGATGAGCTGAGGGACCAGGACATCCATGGGCTGGGCTCCAGGATGATCTGAGGGACCTGGACACCCGTGGACCTGCAGACTCTCGGAAGTTTCGAGGGGCCGAGGCCATGAGAAAGGCGTGGTGTGTCGAGGGTCTGGAACCTGCCCCCCCACAGCGGCGTTGGCATTCCTGAAGGTGACAGCTCAGCACCACATCTACCTGGGTGACGCCAGTCTCCATGAGTCCCGGACTGTTCTCAGAAGAGCAGCCAGCTTCCCCAAGAGGTGTCCGTCCTGGTCCCCGGTGCTCACCACAGCCTGGTGTCAGGGGAGAGGCTGTGGCTCTTCCTCCCACTTTGATCTGTGTTACTTAAGAATAGTTTTGCCCTTCCCCCAAATCCCACTCCCCAGATCACTCCGGCCTTCCTGGGAAAACAGGGGAGCGCCCTGTGAACAGGTCTGGATCACACGGTCCTGTCTTCCCATCCCAGGGCCCGGTCCTGGCTCAGCCGCACAGCCAAGAGCCATCGGCCAGTCGTGAGCTAGTGAGCCCCGCGTGTGCCTGGTTATCAGTGAGGAGTGAGGCTGGGGCACTGCAGGCCAGGGCCACATGCATGGGGACCACTGTGACCACAACTGCAGCCAGCAGCCCTAGGCCACCCCAGTCCCTACAGCCACCAGCCCTAGGCCACCCCAGTCCCTAGAGCCACCAGCCCTAGGCCACCCCATCACCTGCAGCCACCAGCCCTAGGCTACCCCATCACCTGCAGCCAGCAGCCGTAGGCCACCCCAGTCCCTACAGCCACCAGCCCTAGGCCACCCCATCACCTGTAGCCACCAGCCCTAGGCCACCCCATCACCTGTAGCCACCAGCCCTAGGCCACCCCATCACCTGCAGCCACCAGCCCTAGGCCACCCCAGTCCCTAGAGCCACCAGCCCTAGGCCACCCCATCACCTGCAGCCAGCAGCCCTAGGCCACCCCAGTCCCTACAGCCACCAGCCCTAGGCCACCCATCACCTGCAGCCACCAGCCCTAGGCCACCCCATCACCTGCAGCCACCAGCCCTAGGCCACCCCAGTCCCTAGAGCCACCAGCCCTAGGCCACCCCATCACCTGCAGCCACCAGCCCTAGGCCACCCCGTCACCTGCAGCCACCAGCCCTAGGCCACCCCGTCACCTGCAGCCACCAGCCCTAGGCCACCCCGTCCCCTGCAGCCACCAGCCCTAGGCCACCCCGTCCCCTGCAGCCACCAGCCCTAGGCCACCCCGTCCCCTGCAGCCACCAGCCCTAGGCCACCCCGTCACCTGCAGCCACCAGGCCTAGGCCACCCCGTCACCTGCAGCCACCAGCCCTAGGCCACCCCGTCACCTGCAGCCACCAGCCCTAGGCCACCCCGTCACCTGCAGCCACCAGCCCTAGGCCACCCCGTCACCTGCAGCCACCAGCCCTAGGCCACCCCGTCACCTGCAGCCGCCAGCCCTAGGCCACCCCGTCACCTGCAGCCACCAGCCCTGAGGCCACCCCAGTCCCTAGAGCCACCAGCCCTAGGCCACCCATCACCTGCAGCCACCAGCCCTAGGCCACCCCATCACCTGCAGCCACCAGCCCTAGGCCACCCCAGTCCCTAGAGCCACCAGCCCTAGGCCACCCCATCACCTGCAGCCACCAGCCCTAGGCCACCCCGTCACCTGCAGCCACCAGCCCTAGGCCACCCCGTCACCTGCAGCCACCAGCCCTAGGCCACCCCGTCACCTGCAGCCACCAGCCCTAGGCCACCCCGTCCCCTGCAGCCACCAGCCCTAGGCCACCCCGTCACCTGCAGCCACCAGCCCTAGGCCACCCCGTCACCTGCAGCCACCAGGCCTAGGCCACCCCGTCACCTGCAGCCACCAGCCCTAGGCCACCCCGTCACCTGCAGCCACCAGCCCTAGGCCACCCCGTCACCTGCAGCCACCAGGCCTAGGCCACCCCGTCACCTGCAGCCACCAGCCCTAGGCCACCCCGTCACCTGCAGCCACCAGCCCTAGGCCACCCCGTCCCCTGCAGCCACCAGCCCTAGGCCACCCCGTCCCCTGCAGCCACCAGCCCTAGGCCACCCCGTCACCTGCAGCCACCAGCCCTAGGCCACCCCGTCACCTGCAGCCACCAGCCCTAGGCCACCCCGTCACCTGCAGCCACCAGCCCTAGGCCACCCCGTCCCCTGCAGCCACCAGCCCTAGGCCACCCCGTCCCCTGCAGCCGCCAGCCCAGCCTGCAGGAGATCAGACCTGTGTCCCCAGCGACCTGTCCAGGAAGTCAAGTGATGGCCTCTCTAACAATCGGCCCCTCATGGGCAGGGCTTCACTAGTGACCAGCTTCCCTAACCTCCGACTCAGAAAGAACCAGGGCAGCTGACCACGTGCTGACCGACCGACCCGCAGGAGGCCCACGTTCTGTGAGCTGCCCCCAGTGTCTGCTAAGTGTGGATGGTGGTGGCTGGCCCTCTGTGACAGGCTCTGGTGTGCACAGCTGTGGCTTGTCCCCGGGGCCTTTCCCTCTTTCCACAGAAGGAAGGGCTCTGAGGAGTCCCGAGGTGGGCAGGGAAGAGCAGAGCTCTTGAGCCAATGGAGACCCCACTCCCAGGCCAGAAGGGGCCCACGGGAGACGTGGCCCCATGTCCGAGGGATCGGCTGGACTGGCTACCTGCTGCCCAGAGATTGGGTCAAACATTATTCGGGTGTTTCTGTGAGGACTTTGGGTGAGAGTGACCTTTTATGGACAGAGTCGAGCAGACGCCTCTTCCGTCGTAGGTCCCCTTCACCAGTCGAAGGCCTGTGGGGAAAGACGCTTGGCCCTGCCCTGAGTGACAGGGCTTCCTCCTGCCGCCTAGCCACCAACAGGACACCTCGCCTGGTGGGAGTGGAACCCCACTCTCCTGGTTCTCAGGCCCGCCGACCAGACTGCGCTAGACTCGGGCTCTCGGGGGGCCAGCTGTGTGGCTCCCTGCAGCCTCCATGATCACATGACCCCTACAATGAACCTGTTTCTGTGCACACACGCGGAGACTGCCATCTCTTCACCAGCCACCAGGCCCCGGGGCTGTTTCCCTGAGAACTTGACACATCTGCCCTGGTCCTGCCTGGGACCCCAGCAGGCTGAGCAGGTCGGAAGAGCTGAGCCCCAGACAAGAGCCCCAGGCCTTCATCGAGGACCACCCCAGATCAGGAATGCCCAGGCGTCACGTCTCCGAAAGGCCAAGTGGCTTTAATAGAAACCACTATTTAGGAGATAGAAGGGACAGCACACCAGCGTGGGTACCGTGTCTAAGGAGCCATTGCCTGGCCCCAGTCGTGAAGGTCCACATCTGTTGTAGTTGTAGTGCTCACCTTGGGTGACTCTTTTTGGTGAATTTTTGATGTGGTGTGAGGTAGGGAGCAGCTGCATGCTTTTGGGCCGTCCAGTGGCCCCTCGTCCTTGGTTGAAACAAGTATTCTTTCCCCACAGCGGAAGTCGCCACATAGATGTGTTTCTGAAGCCAGGTGAAATCTCCTGAAGACGCGTGTCCCGTCTCCTGCTCACCCTGTCGCCACCGTCACACCACTCTTCAGTCTGGACTCAGGAGACTGTGTCATTCCTGTCACTTTAGTTGAAGCATCTCTTTAGTGTTCCTCACAGTCAGATCCGTCAGTGACAACTTCTCTCAGGCTCTTTGGTTTTTTTTACAGAAATCTGGGAGCCTCCTTTCTGTCCCCTTTTGGAGGACGGGTGTGCCAGGTGTGGATCCGCTCGCCCTGACCCCCGTCTGCAATCAGCTGTGAATCCAGGGCCCATGCAGGTGGCAAGCGGGTCCCTCTGGGGGCTGTCAGGGTCCCCTTTGCCTCTCCACGGCTTGATCATGCTGTGGCCAGCTGGGGAGCCCTCTCCACTGGTTCTGCTTGGAGATAACTCACCTTCTAAGGTGAGGAGGCTAAAGTTCTGTGTTTTCATGAAGACCAGGTCTGGACATTGACCAAGATTTTTCATGTCCCTTTGCCATCTCCCTCCTCGCCCTCGGGCAGGCACGTCACGTGTGTGTTGACATGCTGGCTCGCGGCCACAGGCCTCAGACTTTGTCCACTTTTCTTCATTCTTTCCTATTTCTGTTTTTCAGACTGCAAAACCCCCACTGGCCTGTCTCTAAGTTCTCGATACTTCCTGTGGGCAACTCAAGTGTGCTTTCGACTCCTACTGATGTTTTTTATTTTAGTTAAAATGCTTTCCAACTCCAGAGTTTCTGTGTGATTCTTTAAGAGAAAACAAACTAAAAAAGCGTAGAGGTAAGAAGTGTTTGCCAGGATATGAATAGAAAGGTGAATTACTTACACCATTATGGAAAACAGCATTGAGCCTTCACAAAAAATTAACTTCCATGTGACTCCGCAGTCCCACTTCTGGGTCTGCGTCCTAAAGAAACGGAATCTGTCTGTCAACGAGACGTTGACACTCCCTGGGTCCTTGCAGCACTATTTTCTTTAGCCAAGAACGGAGGCACCGCAGCCCCCATCGACGACGCCTGAGTGGGCAAAGGAAATGCGGTGCCGACGCATCACGGGGAGCAGTTCAGCACCAAAGGAGGAGGAGATGCTGTCCTCTGCCCCAGCGTGGATGGAAGAGCAGATCACATTAAGGGAGATGAGCCCGGCAGAGCCGACCACAGAAAGACGAGTACAGTCTGCTGTCACCCACGTGTGGAATCTAAGGGTTGGTCTCCCAGAGCCTGGGAGAGCGGGAGGGGAAGATGGAGGGTGATTGGTGGGGACCAAGCTACAGAGAGTAGGAGCAAGAGGTGGGGGGTGTGGCACCGCAGCGTGGTTATAGATGAGGAGTCTGTTCTCACCATGAATAAAACAGACGTCAGAGATGGAGGTCTGCCCTGATTGAAACAGTGCAGGATGTACACGGCCTTCCCCTCTCGGGCAGGAGGCAGAGTTCACATGCACAGGTCTCCTTGTCCTTGTGGGGGATCAGGCCGTTTTTTCTTGAATAGAAGCTCCCTGGATTGCTGTGAGCCTTTGGTTAATTTTAAGTTCTGGAAAAGCTTATCTTGACCTTGGTGTGGGGGAGAGGGTGGCATTTGCATGGCTTGAATAGAGAGAATTGGGAGGTCCTTGCTCTCCCAGCCCCACGGACTTCACCCTGCAATTATTCTTATGTTTCTTATGGTCTATGTATGTATCTGGGCTTATAAAAAATAACAAAAATGAACTCATGCTTCTCCCCCTGGGCCAGCCACAATGGCAGATATTGTCCCTGGGTTTAGAGCGTGGGCTGGCCTTGCCCGGGGAGTGACTGCCGCCCCATGCCCTGGTTGGAGGCACACGCCCGCAAGGAATCCAGGCGCTCCTTACAGCACTGGCCAAACAGCTGGATTCTGAAGGAGAGGAAAGAAAGAGCAGGCAGGTAGCCTGCTCTGCGTCCCCCGTGGGACGGCACACCCCCACTCTCTGAAGTGAACATTGAAGACCAACCTGACTCGTGGGCAATGTTTGGAATGTATCTACCACTTCTGTTTGGCCACAGTCACTCCGATTTCTGGAATGATCCCACGCGTGCCTGTGCATGGCCGGCGGGAAGAGAGGGGATGGACACAGTGTGTTAGGGTGGAGAGGAGCGCTGGGCCTCTACGTCAGGTTTTCCTTATCGTCAGGCTGCGAGAGTCCTAAAGTGAGAGTCTAAAAAATAGGTCAACATGTCTAAAAGAAAAAAATATTTTGCCAGAGCATCCCCTCCCCCACCATTCCCCACCACCATCCCCCCCGCCATCCCCCCAAACGCCATCCTGCCCCCCCATCCCCCCCAACGCCATCCCCCGCAACCTCCTCTCCTGCTGGGCTTGGCAGTTCCGAGATGTCCTATGACCTGGGCTGCGAGGGCCCAGGGTGATTCCTGTGTGCGGTGACCTGGGGACAGAGCTGTGGGCCAGGAGATGGCCCTGGGCCCGGGTGGGAGGGAAGGCAGTCCTTGGCCAAGCTGGGGGCGGGAAGGAGGCGGCTCTTCCCTCCTCTCCTCCGCAGATGCGTTCCCAGTAAATCACTGTGAAGTCTCAGATGGAATCTCGCCTCATGAATTACTCGGCCTTTGGGATCCAGGAACCTTTCAGTGTCTGGACAGGGTCACAAAGGCTTCTGATGGGTCCGGCCCCCCTGGGGGACGCTCCCTTCCTGTGGATGATGCAGTGACCACCCATCAGCCTGGCCCAGGGCACTGCCGCCCCGGAACTGGGGCTTTGAGCCTGGCTCCGTCATCCAGTGGCTCTCCTTCCGATTTTATTTCCTGTTTTTTTTTTTAAACGTTTTTTTTTAAACTTTTTTTTAAGCATCTAAGAAAAGGAAGAAAGACGTGAGTGGAATGTGCCTTGGAAATAATTCATCAAAGCGCTTTCTCCAAAGCAGTTCCATGTAGGGTGACTAACTGTCCCAGACTGACTGGGGCTGAGGCTTTGAAGGGACATGATACTTCCTTTACTAAATAAAACAGGAAAGTCCTGGGGTGCGTTGCCCCTCAGTTCCGGGATCCCCGGGTCAGTAGGTGCTCACAGGTGGCATATGGGGACAGTCCCGTGACCATGGAGGTGGTGGCCCTCAGCAGGAGCGCGTCCACAGCTCCACCGGCTGGGGCCTGCCAGGGCCTTCCTACCCCCCGTGGCTAAGCAGAGGTGGGCGGTGGCCCTGGGGTGACACAGTCGGACTGTGGTGTTCTGTTTGCGGGTTTTTGAGTGAAATGGTGGGAGGAAGGGAAGGTCTGCTGCGTCAGAGTGGGCTGTGGGCCCTGGAAGGACGGGACAAAACGCGTTCCAGCCTGCTCCCCCGGGGCCAGTGGCCCTCTCCAGGGTGCTGCTGGAGGGCGTCCTGAGACAAGCTGCGGCATGGAGCTGGGTGCTGTGGGCGGGGTGGGGACTTGGACCCAGCCCTGGACACAGGAGAAGCAGCCTGGGCCTCTGGGCCTGGAGGGTCCATTGCAGAGGTCTGGTGTTTGGGTGCCCACCATCCTCCAGCTGGCACCCCCGGACAGCTCTGTGGAGGCAGGACCTCCGTGTGCACACCCCACACCTCTCCTGGGGCACCTGGGGGTGCCTAGCTGGCTGTGTCCCCACGTCCCTTTCCTGTCCCAGTGTGACCCGGGGCACAGGAAGCCTCCTCCAGCGGGGCTGGTGCTGAGTGGGAGGCAGGGAGCAGGCCTGGCCCTGCTCTGGTGCACGTGGGAGGGCGGGGGGCTGGGGGCGCCCCAGCACCTTGCAGCCTCTGGAAGCAGAGCTTCAGGCCCACAGGCTGCGGGGGTGATGTGCCGGGCCTCCCCAGATTTCTCTGACATCTCACCGGCTCTGGTGGGGGCTGGGGGCCTTGACCCTCCCATGATGGGATGCCCATGCTCTGTCCTGGACTCCAGGGACAGGGACATTGGGTGCCTGGACCCTGGGTCAGCTAACAGCATCTCCCAAGGCTCATGGGTCCTGAGAGGGAGAGGTCCCAGGGGCTTTGGGGAGCCTGCCTGGCCTGTGCAGGAGCTGGGAGCCACAGGCTCTGTCCTGGGTGTCCAGCTTGGTGCCTTCCACTGGGAGAGAAGATCCACGTCACCACCTCTGTCGTGTGGCCCTGCAGCCCCAGGCAGCAGCCAGGCCCAGCCGTCCAGGAGGAGGCCTGCCGCAGAGGCTGCTGTCTGGGTGAGACAGGGCGTGGCGGCCTGAGCCCCGAGAGGGGCCTGCTGGCTTGTAGGCCCCCCAGGCCCAGCAGGCCCCCAGACCCCTTGGCTGGCCTGTAGACAGGTGTGGTGCTGGGCACCAGGGCCCCCTAGGAGTCCACAGTGGGTCCCACCCTGTCCTCAGGTGAGCGAGAAACACAGATGCCCTGAGCATGGAGGAGGACCGTCATGGGGACTCTGGGTGCTGGGTGCAGTGAGTTTGGAGGGGACAGTCGAGGGGACACCAACATGGCAGGAATTCTGTTCACACAGGTCTCCATGAGGGGCCTCTGGGGACAGATGTGGATGACATCTTGGGACTGCTTATTCAAACTAAGGTGTGAGCACAGAGAGGGCATCTGCCTCCTGGGCCTCCTGGGAACCCAGGTCCAGGGACACCGTAGCCACCAGCTCTGGGGGGAAGGTGTCTGCCACGGGGCTCTGGGTGCCCCCACTGAAGCGCACACCTCTGATTTGTTTGGGGAGTTGCACCCCAAGACACTGCGAGGACACTGGGTAGGAGGCGGCTCCCCAGGATGGGGGACAGGAGAGCCAGGAGCCGTCCTGAGCAGAGAGGACAGTTTGGCACCAAGCAGAGCCCTGTCGTCCCCATCTGAACCTGGGGTCTCAGCCCTGGCCACAGGAGAAGAGCACACAGCCTCGCTGACACCCCCCTGGGGGAGCCGAGAGGCTGGCTCCCAGGACGCGGTCAGCCCCAGGCCAGCAAGGCCGTGCAACTGATGGCCACCAGGTGGCGCAGGAGAGTGCAGAGCCCCTGCGGTGGCCCGGGTGTGCTCTCTGGCCACACAAGCCTTCAGCACCTCTAGCAGGTGATGCAGAGGGAAGAGGAGGGACAGGACCTACAGTGGGCCCAGGGCCAGCTGGGGGCGTGTCTGCCTAGCACAGCTGAGGCACTGTGGCCTGCTAAGAGCCAGGTAAGCAGAGGGGAAGCCTGGGTCTGAGCCGTGGCAACAAGAGCCACCGAAGGCTGGGACCAGCCCTCAGGTGTGGAGCCCTGGGGCTGCAGGGGAGGGCATGCTGCCGGGCCTCACGTGGTCCATGCAGGCCAGGCACCAAGAGAAGGGCCAGGCCTGGGAAGGGAAGCCAGGGGCAGGCCTGAGTCCGCACGGCGCAGGGAGGCAGGAGAGATCTGGGACTGGGGGCCGGGAGGGGCTGATCCTGGGGAGCGGTGCCCACCCCACGGGTCCCCAGGGGCTGGGCTGGTAACTGGAGCCTCCGCGGCAGCCTGTTGATGTAGCCAGGCGTCCTCCTGCTGGCTGGGCCAGGGTCAGCAGAGGTGGCAGGTCAGGCCCCAGTTGGATGATTTCACTTTTAAACAAACCCATCGTGGCCCTGTCCTTTCCTCTGAGGCTTGTCACATAAATCCCATTTAGTGCCACTGCTGCTGCTTCCAGGGAGCTGTCAGGGATATTTTGAAAAGGAACTGGGAGGTCAAATGGTGGGGCCTCAGTCAGTGCGGGTGACGGCTCAGGGCTGGGTGTCTGGGGAAAGGAAGGCAGCCCCGGCCACAGCCCGTCCTGGGAGCCCTGCAGACGGCCACCCTGGCCAGGGGGACAGACCTCAGGCCACGCTCGGGTCGAGCCGGTTGGGAAGGACTGGGCGGCACTGCTTGAGCCTGGAGGAAGCAGGGCTTCAGCTCCGGGTGAACCCGCGCGTCTCCTCTCTGAGGTCTGCAGAGAAAAGCCCAGGAGTGGGGCGCCGCCTCCTCTCTGCAGGGCCCTGTCTCGCACCTTCTCACTGTGCGTGAGATGGGGCAGGAACCGGCCAGCCTCGCGGCCCGGGGAGACTCCCCTTGGCCTTAGCACAGGGCCCGGAGCTTGGCCTTAGCACAGGGCCCAGCCATGTTTATTTTGTGAGAAACCTCACTGGAGGGGCTGGGGCGGGGCGCAGTGGTGGAGCAGTTGCCCCCCTGTGTGAAGCCCTGGGTTTGAGCCTCAGCCCTGCATATAAATCAACAAACAAACAAATAAAATAAAGGTCCACTGACAATAAAAACAACACACATTTAAAAAAGAAAAAAGAAAAGAAAAAGAGACCACTGGAGTGGCCGAAGTCTTGGCTTCCTGTGCAGGGCTCAAACCTGCCTGGTGCTATGCGGCCCCTCGTGTCCTCCGAGACCCACAGTCACTTCGCTAACCCAGGAGGACAGGAGACCCGCCTTCCTCCTGCGCTGCGGCCTCCAGTCCCACTAGAGCCTCCTGTGCCTTTGACCTTGGGCCTGCTGGCCTCTGGGCTGCGCTGGAGCCCCCAGAGGAGGAGAGGCGCGTTGAGTGTCTGCGGGCCCTGCCTTCCCAGCGGGCGTCCCTGACAACTCAGGAGATGAGGGCCACTGCAGGCAGGCCCCTGAAGGTTGGCTCCATGGCGACTTGGGTCCACGCAGCCTTAGGTCCACGCAGGCTGTGTCCAGGCAGGCTGGGTCCACACAGCCTTAGGTCCACGCAGGCTTGTGTCCATGCAGCCTTAGGTCCACGCAGGCTGAGATGCACACAGCCTTAGGTCCACACAGGCTGGGTCCACGCAGCCTTAGGTCCACGCAGCCTTAAGTCCACGCAGGATAGGTCCACACAGGCTGTGTCCACGCAGCCTTAGGTCCACACAGGCTGAGTCCACACAGGCTTGTGTCCATGCAGCCTTAGGTCCACGCAGGCTTGTGTCCATGCAGCCTTAGGTCCACACAGGCTGAGATGCACGCAGCCTTAGGTCCACACAGGCTTGTGTCCATGCAGCCTTAGGTCCACGCAGGCTTGTGTCCATGCAGGCTGGGGCCCAACAGGTCTGGGTCCCTGAAGTCTTGGGGCAGAGCTGGGTTTCGAAGGCTCCAAGGCGCGGGCGTGGGCCTACAGTGGTCCTGTGGGGACTTCACAGTAGAGGGACAGAGCCCTTGGCTCTTGGCCTTTGAAAGATGTGTGGGCTTTGCAGAGGAGGGGCGGGCAGAGCTGGCTGAGCACAGTGCCCAGTGGCTGCCCAGGAAGCTGTTTGTGTTGGCAGTGCCACTGCCCAGGCCATTCCCGGTTGGATGGCTGTCGTAGAACCAGGTCAGTGGGTTTAAACCAACACGGCTGGAGTCCAGCCAGGAGGGTGTGTGAGGAGGGAGGGAGCCCGCTGGTCTGAGAGTCGGTGAGCACAAGTTGAATCTGGCTTCCCAAGGCGGAGGCCTCTGGTCATTCAGCTGCCCTGGAGTGGGTGGGAGACAGAGGGACCCTGGCTGTGGGCGAGCTCGGCAGCCGCCTGGGAGCAGCGTGTCAGTCAGGCCAGGTCCACTCGGTTGCCGCCAGGGAGACCTCAGGCAGAGAGCGCGTGGGCAGTGGCCATTGGGGCTGCATGGCAGCAGGAGCAGGCCAGAGGCCAGGGGCCGAGGACGCTGCTGAAGGGAAGCCCTGGCTCGACCCCAGGAGCTGGAGCAGCAGTCACCATCGCCACCAAACAGTGGAGTACAGGTCCCGTTGTCCCCGGGTGGACCGTCCTGTCCCTCAGCTCATGGCTACACACACAGCCGAGAAGGGACAGTGTGAAGCATCCTGGACGGCCTCTAGAATTCGGCCAGGGTCTTCAGTAAACAAGGAGGACTCTCCTCTTCTCACCCAGGGGCCCCAGAGACTCTGAGGCACAAAAGTGGAAGCTGCGCTTTGGAGGCCGGATGGTTGGAGGCTGGCTGGGTCTCCAGCATCAGGAGGCTGTTAGAGGCCGGCAGGGCCACCTCAGTGTGCGTGGGGCCCTGTGGAAGTGGCTCACCCCTGGGGCCTGCAGGCTCCTCGTCTCACTTTGGGGTCACCCCGCTTCTCCTCGGGGGTTCCAGGGAGGAGCATTAAGTCCTCTCGGGCCTGCACTTGGCTCCCTCCTCATGGCCTCCCTCCCTCATGGCCTCCCTCCCTCATGGCCTCCCTCCCTCATGGCCTCCCTCCCATAGGGTCTCCCACAGGGCCTCCCTCCCTCATGGCCTCCCTCCTCATGGCCTCCCTCCCTCATGACCTCCCTCCCTTGTGGCCTCCCTCCCTCATGGCCTCCTTCCCTCATGGCCTCCCTCCACAGGACCTCCCTCCCTCACAGCCTCCCTCTTTGTTCTTTCTTCTCATTCTCTGGATTCAGGGCCTACCCAGTTAATCCAGGAGAGGGTCACCTCAAGACTCTGGACTATCACATCTACAAAGGCCCTTTTCCCAAACGTGGTCCCAGATACCAAGGACCTGACACATCTTGGGGGAGGGTGTTCCCACTGCAGCCTCCAGCGGAGGCTCTTTGGAGTGCAGGACTGGCACTGTGGCCTGGCTGAGGCGCCATGGCACAAACGCGGGGTGCTAGTCAAGTCTCGGGTGACGGGTGGAGTCCAGGACGTGGGAATCCTCAGGGAGCGGGGCCGGAGGGCCTCACCCAGATCCTTACAAGCCCCGTGGACCCGGGTGTCAGGAGGCCCTGGGTGACCCTGCCTGGGTCCTCCTGAGGTGGGGACAGTTCAGGCAGGACACGGGAGGCCCAGGCGCCTCGCCCTCCGCTCTCAGAGGACCCAGAGGCTCTGTGTGCTCAACCACCACCGCCCGCCACATGTGGGCCCTGCTGTCACTGCCCATGATGGGCAGGTCACAGTGGAGGCACTTCCTCCCCTTGACCAGGGCAGAGGGGCCCTGGGCAAGGAGTCAGCTGAGAGCCAGGTCCAGAGCCAGGTCCAGATGGAGCCCCCCGGGTGGGTCAGGAGGCTGGGGAGAGGGTGGCCTGGGGGTGGCCCTGCAGGGGTGGAGACAGCCTGGCGAGGTCCCAGGGGGCTGGGAGGGTGGATGGGCAGCTCCTCCCTTCTCCCCGGGGACCGCAGTCTGCACTTGGGCTGCCGGCTCTCGGCCTCCCACCTCCTCCCAGACGGCAGAGGCTGGCCTCCAGCCTCCGTGCCCAGGAGCTGATCCCTAGGATCACCAGCGGGCGCCATGCCGGTGCTGCTGGGGGGCCCCGAGTAACGCAGAGGTGATGGGCCAGGTCGCAGGACCCTGGGGGTGTGGGCAGGTGAGCAGGAGGGTGACCAGACCAGAGGGGGGAGCTGGGCAGGTGGCACAGGAAGCGTCCCTGGCAGGTGGGTCGGAACTGCCCGAGTCCTGAGTGGACTCTAAGCTGGGGACGTGGTCCAGGTGGCTGCTGACCAGAGAGCCAGGCAGGAGAGTGGGATGCCCTCAGAGGAGGGTCTGCCTGAGGCCCTCTGTGGTCAGAGTCTGGATGTCCACAGAGGGCCAGGAGCACAGCCCACCCACCTGTCTACAGCACTAAAAGGAAGAATCATAAACATGAAAAATGAGAAAAGAAAAGAAATTTAAGAATTACAAATAGAAAAATCTATATAATTGACACAGAAATTCAAGAGCTCATTCTTTTAAACAAGATCAATAAACCTGACAAATCACTAGCTCTCCCTATTTTAATTGTGTATTTAACTTAATAATTAATATCAGTTCTAATGATCAAAATGCTGAAAGTATTCATGATTACTGAAAATAGACAAACAAAAAGAGCAACATTTATTATAAATTGTAATATTGCTATGGATTTAATAAAATCACAAGTTGCCAAAATGAATCTCTCTGGCAGTCAGAATATCATTTTATCTTTTTTATAATGTGAGATAGAATCTTTTAATTATTTTCCAAAATGAGTAGGATGAGAATTGGCAAAAAAAAATTAATGGTCTGCTGTGAAAACAGGTTTAACTTACCCCATTAAAGAACAAATATCCCATCTGAGAAAAAAATAACATAAAAGATTTATCCAGGGGTATTGGCAATCTTGTAGCAGTCAGCTTCTGCTGGGTTGTGCTGAGTAAGAAACGAGCCCAAGATTTCAGCGGCCACAGCTCTCTCCTTTCTTGCCTGTGTCCCACGTGGCCACAGTTCTGCTCTAGATGTCTTCATAGTCCAGGAGCTGGGCTGCAGGGGCCCCTCTCTGTGGCACGTGTCTTCAGCCAAGAGGACACGGGAACGGGAGGAAAAGCTCCTTGGGGTACAGGGAGGGCAGAGTTCCCAACAGTAATGTCCTCTGCCTCAGTGAGTCCTGAGTGACTTGGCTCCTGGAAAGCATTCGGGTCACATTTACGGGAACCCACATGCCCGGTCCTCCAGAGACCTCTGCCCGCCAGCTCCCGCTGCTGCGGCTCTCCAGGGTGTGCGGGCAGAGCCACCTGACCTGCTCTCCATGACGCCCTTGGCTTGTCCAGTCCTTCTCAGCAGCCATGAGAGGGTGTGAGCAGCAGGTCAGTGAGCAAGTCACCGTCATCCCCGTCGCGTCCCAGGCAGCTGAGGCCGGTGGCTGAGGGGCAGTCCCTGGACTGGCCTTAGCACAGGCTCCCTCTGGGGAGGGTCTTGGCTCTTCCCTGAAGGCTGGGGGGAGGGCTGAGGGCTCAGACGGGCTCCAGGGCAGGGCCCTTTGGTGGGGCCTCTGCTGAGTCACGGGTCCTCCCTGAGGAGCGAGGTCTCGGCCGGGTCTGAGCAGGCTCTCAGGAGGGTCCACCCCAGTCCTGCAGCCCATGGCCGCTCTGCCCTCTGCCGTCCAGCCTTGGTGGGCGGCTGGGGCCTCCTGTCTCTGTCCCCCCTGCAGTCTTGCCTAGTGAGGAACAGGGCCTCCCGGCTCTGAGAGGTCAGCCGAGTGCCCCCAGCATCGGGGAGGGGAGGGGCAGTGAGAGAGAGGAGGAGGCCAGGTGAGGGACGCACACGGGGACACACATGCCCGGGACCCCCTGGGCGGGTCCAGCCTGTTTACTCCCGGGAAACCTTTTCATCCAGTGAACCCCATCTGCAGGGACGCGCAGGTGACCGGCCCTGGCGAGAGACACAGGTGGTCTTTAGAGGAGGGAGCAGGCCCATGTCTGGTCACTCTTCCACACCACGCGGCGCAGGCGGCGGAGGGAGAGGCAGCTCGTCAGGTGGAGGGAGAAGGGAAGGGGTCCGCACCACAGGGTCAGCCTGGGCCTCCTCTCAAGGCGGGTGGCTCCCCGGAACTGGCGAGCTCTCCCACCTGGAAGCACCTCACTCGGGATTCTCCTGGGTGAGTGGACGCCTCGACCCTCAGGGGAGCTCGGGCGGTGTCCCCTGCAGGCCGCTGCCGTGTGAGAGTGTCCGTTGCAGGCTCCGGGGTGTCCTAACTCCAGGATCTGGGCTGGTGGCCTCATGGGCGGTCAGTCTGGCCTCAGCCTGATGACGGAGTTGGCTTCCTGGGGTCTGACACCTCTGAGCCCTGCAGCCATGTCCAGGGCGTCCAGCTGGCAGAGGGCCTGCTGTGGGACCTCTCGGCTGCCGCCGTCTCATGAGTGGATTTCCTAGGAGACCCCCGCGTACTTACACGCCCCACTGTCTCCCCGAGAACCCTGGCCAGCACCCTGCCACAGCCGGTCTTCCTTGCTGCTCTCGGAGCTCGTGGGACACACTCCTGGCTTGTCACTGCCATCTCTGAGCCTCCGCCATCAGCCCTCCCCCTTAGTGACTCCGCAGTCCTCTCCTGGTCCTGCCGCCTCGGGCCCTGGGTGCCTGTGCTCAGGCGCTGGGCTGTGTTGGCCAAGCGCCCACTCTGCTGGGTGGCCTCCTCCCTCCCGGGGCCGGGCCCGGCAGCGGCACAGTGACGGGAGAGGGCAGGTCTGTGGTGCAGAGGCCTCTGTGTCCTCTAACTTCCTCGCGAGGAGCAGGGGCTCTTCCTGGCTCCAGGGTCCCCACGTTTCCCAGTGCACCGACCTGGCGTCCTCACTCCACCTCTGGGGCCCTGCCCTTGGCTGAGAATGGAGGGTCAGCCTGCCCGAGCCCAGAGGTGCAGCAGGTTCTGGGGTGGTCCAGCCGGAGGCCTGGGTAGGGGGATCCGAGAGGGGCAAGGAGGGCGGAGGGAGGGAGCAGGGACACTGAACCTGCCTGGCCCCAGTCACCAAGTCTCATAAAATCCAAAGACAAGAGACCCTGGAGCAGACGGGGGCTGAGGGAAGTGGGCAGCACAGGAAGAGCCCCTGGACGGGTGCCCGAGGACTCCCTGAGGGTCGACAGAGAGGCCCGAGTGGCCACAGCACAGGGAAGCACACAGCGGCCTGTCACCTGGGAGTGACACATTCCCTCCAGGCAATGACAGCCCGGGGATGAAAGATGGCTGGTATGACGCGTCTGAGGCTGGAATCAGTGACGGCCACGGGGCCACAGGGACTCCAGAGCTCTGCAATTCCTTCATCCAACAGAGGTGACCAAACTGAGGCCACGGTGCACGGCCTTAAGAGGGACCAGGGAGCCAGAGGGAGGCGTAAACCTGCAGGCGGAGGTGAGCCCCTTTAAACAAGAAGTAGCGAAGCCAGCGCCCAAAACGAAGAGTCACCCAGGCAGAGCGCGGAGGGTGTTTGGAGCGGACCCAGGACACACTCCCCAGCCCAGCGCTGCCCAGACTTTGGACCTCAGCATGTTTTGTGGTGGGGCCACCCACAAATGGTAGGGTGCTCAGTAGTGTCGCTGGTCTCCACCCTGGAGATGCTGGGCCACTGCCCGGCAGCCCGGGGGGACACGGCCCCTCCACTGAGGATGGGCACCTGGGGTTAGCAAAGATGAGGGGCCCACCAGGTGGCTCTGGGCAGCTCTCTGACAATCCTGTCCACCCGGAGGGCCTCCTGTAGGATGTAAGTCGGCCGGACATCCTCGGAGACAGGCAGCACGTGCTCAGAAAGCTGCAGAGAGATTCCAGGTTCAGAATTAGTGTTTGGGAATATGGCAATACGCAGGGCCTGGGGGCGGGGGTCTGTGGGGGGGAGAGAGGAGGAGAGAGAGGGGGAGAGAGAGGGAGAGAGAGAGGGAGGGAGAGAGGGAGAGAGAGAGAGGGAGAGAGAGAGAGGAAGAGAGAGAGCAAGAGAGCAAGAGAGCGAGGGGGAGAGGGAGAGGGAGAGAGAGAGGGAGAGAGAGGGAGAGAGAGAAGGAGAGAGAGAGAGAGAGAGAGAGAGAGAAGGAGAGAGAGAAGGAGAGAGAGAAGGAGAGAGAGCGAGGGAGAGAGAGAGGGAGAGAGAGAGGGAGGGGGAGAGAGAGGGGGGAGAGAGAGAGAGAGAGAGAGAGAGAGGGAGAGAGAGAGTGAGGGGGAGAGGGGGGGAGAGAGAGAGGGAGGGGGAGAGAGAGGGGGGAGAGAGAGAGAGAGAGAGAGAGAGAGGGAGAGAGAGAGTGAGGGGGAGAGGGGGGGAGAGAGAGAGGGAGGGGGAGAGAGAGAGGGGGGAGAGAGAGAGAGAGAGGGAGAGAGAGAGAGAGAAAGAGAGAGAGAGGGGGGAGAGAGCGAGGGGGAGAGAGAGAGCGCGGGAGCAGGACAGAGGCCGCACAGGACTCTGAGTCCCTTTTCCAGCGGAGGGACCTGGCGTTTGGAAACAGGCACCTGAAAGAGGAGTCCAGTGAATGATGAAAGCAGAACCTCTGATCACAGGAGTCTAGGATGGGTACATCTCAGGGAAAAAGCCTACACTGTCACCTAATTGGGTGAAAGGGGGTAGCTCAAGGAGCCATCGGAGTCGCTGAGCAGAAGGGCTGCCCTTGCCCACTCTGCAGGGGGCTGTGACCCCTGAGTTCCCTGGTCACCAAGCAGCCCCTGGGGTCTCGGCCGCGGTGTGACTGCCTGCTTCCCGCTCTGGCGGGGGTGCGGAGGTGTCTGTGGAGCTGCCTCGGGGCCAGGCGTCCCAGCCGCTGTGTCCTGGGAGGCCCTCCGCCCTCCCAGCCTGGGTGTCCAGGCCTGCGGAAGCCCACACCTGGGAAGGGCTCTTCTGCCTGTGTACAGGGAAGCTGGGCCGGGCATCCTCTTTCGTCCTGCTCCTCATCCCAGGCTGTCCATGCCTCTGGCCAGAGCGCGTCCGGCGGTCACCCAGCCCCTGCGGGCACCTCTGTGCAGTCGCTGATGCCAATGTCAGGTCTGTTCTCCCTTCTCCAAGGCAGACTTGTTTACTGAGAGTGGCTCTGGCCCTGAAGGAGCAGCTCCCCATCTGGCGGGGGTCCGGTCCAGGCTCCTGTCCTGGTGTGATGGTGGAAGTGCCCTCGTGGTCAGCAGGCCTGGTCTGCACGAGCCCCTGGGCTCTGCTCACAGGCGGTCTGCGCTGCGGGGTCCTGGTCAGGCCGTCTGAGGCGCTTGGTCCTTTGGAGCCTCGTGCCATGGGGACAGTGTAGGGCCACTGGGCAGGACCCTAAGGCCACATGGAGTTGTCTTCTAAGAGATCATTGGAAGGGCAGGTCCTTTCTGGAGGACTCAGAAACTTTCCCCTGTCCTCCCGCCCTGGGGCTCCCCTGGGCTCTGCAGGACCCCTCCCTTTTCCTTCAGCTCCAACACCCCTCCTGTCCTCTCACCGTGTGGCAGGGCCCTTGTGTGGTGGCCGTGCAGCTGCTCCTGGAGGCACGAGTCGGTCTGAGGCTCCATCCTCCTGCACGGAGGCCTCTGGTGCCCGCTGGGGCCAAGGGTGCAGAGATGGGATGGGGAGGGGGCTCTTGCCTGGAGGCTAAGAGACGGGGGTCTGGAGCAGGAGAGGCTGGGGACCTCACTGGAGCTCAGGGTGGCTTCCAGGACAAGGAGTCACGGACAGTGCAGGAAGTGGCCAGGTGCCGCCTGCATGGGAGTGAGGCGGGGGCCGGCTGCAGAGGTCAGGCCGATGTGAGCGGGTTAGGCCGACTCGGCCATGGAGCCCCGGGCCTCTGGCACCGAGCTCCGCCTTCCTGGCCCCAGGCCACCAAGGAAGGTCTTCTCCAGAGCCACAATGACCCTCCAGAAGTGCTAGACCTGGGTGGCAGGTACCGGGAAGGCAGCCACAGGTGCAGCCTGGGCTGTTGCAGCTAGGAGAGGAGGCACAAGGGTCCCTGCCGCCCTGAGGAGCGCCCACAGAGTGGACCCCGAGGTGTGAGTGTGAGGAGAGGCCAGGCCCCAGGAGGAGGCCACGGCTGTTTCCCCAGCACTTGCAGGGAGGTGGCCACCGTCACTTGTGTGTGGCAGAGACTTGGGAGGGCGGCAGGCAGGGTGGGCTCCACCGTGGAGCAGAGGATGCCGGGTGCCCTGGGGGCCTGGGGGGCAGCGGGCGGGCTCTGGAAGCCGGGCCTCCCAGGCGAGGGGAGGGGAGTGTTTTCTTTCCCTGGTGGGTTCCAAGTTGGAAGTGGGACAAAAGTCCGGGCGGCTGGCAGGTATGAATGTGCCTCGGGCCAGTTGTTGCAGAAGTCATCATTTTTCTTCCCCGGCTGTCTGTGGGGATCGCCATCTGACTTGCCTCCCAGGCTGGCTGCAGCAGTGGGGGTCAGAGCTCTGTGTGCAGCCCGCGCTGGCCAGCGTCCACTTGTGTTTTCAGCCTCTGAAGTAAAGTGGGGGCGCGTGGGGACTCAAGGGACCCCTCCCAGAGCAGCCCCCGGGTTCCGGCACCTGAGGCTGGAGGACCCGCTGGAGAGCAGCCGGTGGGGGCTGGTCAGTGGCCGGATGGAGACTTCCTCGCCCTGGGTCCCAGGTGGCCACATACCAGGGAGGCTCGGGGAGTGTGCAGACACACAGGGGCCGTGTCCAAGGAGAGGCATCTGGCCAAGCCCTTCTGGGGCCCTGGGCTCCATGAGAACTGTTTTATTGAGACGAATGTTATGTAGTGGATTGAGAAATGGCCATCGCTACAAAAACAAGCAGGAAACTTCCAGAGAACAAATACGGCAGAGGGAAGTGCCGGATCCAAGGAGGACAAGTGCTGAGCTTGTGGGAAACCGTGGATCAATGTTTGGACCAACCAGCCAGAGGAGGGGGGCTGGGCGGGCCCTGGTGCCAGGGCGGGGGGCGGCCGGATGGCGGGTCTCACGGCATTTCAAGTGCAAGATATCCTTTGATTAATTTCTCTGGACTTCACCAGAGTTACACCAGCAACTCCCCGAACCCTCATTAGGGGAAGAGGCGGACAGTGACTCATGCTGGACTGCGCCCAGCTGAGGAGCCTCCCAGCCCTCCCGCGGTGGGAATCGCCTCTGACCGGGCAGCTCTGGCGGGAGGTCGGCGGATGATGGACAGGGCTCTGAGCCGTGCGCACACACACACCCACCACAGGCACACAGGGTCGGAGTGGGTGTTCCCGAGAAGAGCTGGCAGGGACCTCTGGCGGCCCATCTCCCCACAAGATGGCCCTCAGGCCCTCAGGGACTTGGATTCTCAGGAAAACTGCGGGCTCTTGTGCTGCGGGAGCTTCCGGGCACCCAGCTCAGCCACCACCCAGGTTGAAGTCACTCATCCCCCTGGACCCAAACGTGCAGGGCCACTGTGGCTAAATGGAGCTGCGCTCGACCTTTGCTTTTGGAGGGGGACCGAGGGTGGTGGCTGCTGTCAGATGCTGGAGAAGTGGAGGAGGGAGACGCCTGACCTGGACGCAGAGCAAGCAGGAGGAGGTACCTCCTCGCCTCCCATGACCAGGAGGGACAGTCCGTCCTGGTGTGCTGGACTCCAGGACTGCAGAGGTGACTGCCATGTGCAGGGCCACCCAGGACCACAGCTTGGGGCTTCTTGGAGAGTCCAGTTCTGGGTTCTGAGTCAGGGGCAGCAGGTTTCTCTCATTGTCTCGTGTGGTCAGGGACAGGCGTTGCATGGTTGGGGACAGGCATGGTGGCTGAGCTCTGAGGACGGACTTGCTGGCGTGCACAGGAGTTCCCAGCCCTCCCACTGGGTGACATCAAACACCACAGGGCACAGGCAGTCACCTGAGCCGTGTCCTTGTGGAAGGGTGTGCACACAGGTAAGACCTGCTGACTGCTGAGGCGGAACAAACGTCCTCCGCCAAGCCAGCCCAGGGCTCAGGGACGGCTGAAGCTCTCCAAGCTGGGGAGGTGCACCTGCAGAGCGCCCCTGTGCGGCGGGCTCTTCCCCAGGACTGGCAGCTCAGGATGGCACCATGAAACAACGGTCTTGCCACACACGCCCGTCGACTCAGCACTTGGCTGACACCTACTGTGTGTCGCACCTCCCTGGGGACTGGAGGGCCAGCAGGGAGCCCTGCAGACCTTGTCCAGACCTTGACCAGACCGTGGCAGGGCTTGAGTGACAATCGGCAGAGATGGACAAACAAAAAGAGAAAGGAACTCCAACGTCAGCCCGTCCTGGGGTCTCATGGAGGACCAGGCTGAAGAAGCTCAAGACACTGGCAAACTCAGGTGCCGGCACTGGGTTCCCAACTGGGAAGGAGCAAGGTTTCCGAGGCTTTCCAAATCCTGAGACCTCCATGGCCCACTCAGAGGGAGGCCAGGAGCTGGTCACAGCCCTTCCGGTGCCACTGGGCCCTGGGCACCCTCGTCTGTCACTGTCCTTCCTGATCACAGCGTGCCGACCGCCTCTCTCATGCCCGTGAGCATCCTCTTTACATAATTAGATTTGCAAGTGTTTTTGCTCGCTTTAAATTGAAACTCTGATTCCGAGGTAACTGGGGATTCACATGCAGTTGTAAGAAATAACGCGCCTTTGCCCGCGTCCCCCAGTGCCATGTCTTAGGAAGCTGAAGCTGGAATCGCAGCCGGAGCTGAGCTTGTGCAGCCCCCAGCAGCTCGGCAGACCCACCCTGAAGGGCACCCTGCTTCCCTCGCACTGAGCCTCCTCTGTCGTTTCTGGACTGTTCGTTTGGGATGATGATATGCAGACCGAACCTCGCAGCCTGCCGTCTCCTGGAACTGGAGATCTGCACACACCAGTGTGCACTCCCAAGCTCCTTCTCCTCAGGAGGTGGCATCTTGGGACACAGGCAGTTGGTTCCTCTCTCCACCCTGTAATCCAAATCTCGGTCCTTTCCCGCTTTTGGCTTGATGATTGCAGCTGCTGTGAGGCAGGAGAGACGCTGGGTTTTCTCCTCTCCAGGAGGCACGCGCACAGGGGCATGGCAGGTGGTGGAGTAGCCAGAGCCTCACAGACCCAGAAACGTGCAGGGGACAAGGTCCTCCTCACGCCGTCCCCCGGGGCTTGTCCTGCTGGTAGCAGTACTCTGACGAGCGAGGGGACGCTCAGCTGTGTTTAAACTTCTCCCTGGTGGCTGATGAGGCTGGCATGGCTCCGTACACTCAACGGCACTCTGTAGACTTTCCCCTGTAAGATGGCCACTCACTTTCGTCCTTTTCTATTTGAATTGTCTGATTCTTTTGTACTGTTGAGTATGGAACGTTCTTTACATATATTCTAAAAAGCAAATTCTTTTGTCAGACGTGTGGTTGCAGATATCTTCTCCCAGCTGTAATTTGTTTTTTCAACCTCTTAACATGGTTTAGAGAGTGAAAGTTTTTAAGTCCCCACGAAGTCCAATTAGCAATTTTTCCTTTGATGCAGCGCCTCGTTAGTGTCAAGCTAAGACCTCTGCCCAGCTCTAAAGCTGAAGATTGTCTCTTTTCCCCCCTAAAAACTGTAGATCTAAGCTTTCCACCTAAGTCCGTGGTCCATTTGGAGCAGCTGTTTGTGAGGAGGGGGACACGGGTGGTGGCCCGGCTCTGCCTCCTGGGCCCACCTGTGCCACTTCATGGATAGGCAGCTTTTCCTCCTTGAAGTGGGCTCACACCTTGGTGACAAGTCACCTGGGCATGGTTTGTGGGAGTCTGCGTTTGTTCTCTGTCCTGTCCACTGGTCTGTGGGGCTTGCCAGGATCACACAGTTTTGGTTGCTGCAGTCACACAGCAAGTCTTGCAACTGGCTGTACCCATCTCTTCCACTCTACCCTTCTTTTGTAAAATGTTTTAGCTATTGGTAGCTTTGCTTTTCCATATGAATTTTAGGATAACATTGTCTATCTATAAAAGAAAATCTTGCTGGGGTTTTTATTGGAATTGTCTTAAACCTGTATATTTATTGAGGAAGAACTGACATTTTTACTCTGTTGAACTTCTCAATCCATGAACATGGTATGACCCTCGTTGATTTGGATCTCCTTTGATCACGTTCCTCTACAGTGTGATTTCTAGTATATAACTCCTGTATATGTTTTGTTAGATTTAAACCTAGTAGTTTCAATTTTTTGAGAAATTGTAAATAGTATTGCATTTTTAAAAAATATTTTTTAGTTTTTGATGGACCTTTATTTTATTTATTTGTATGTGGTGCTGAGAATCGAACCCAGTGCCTCACACATGCGAGGCAAATGTGCTACCACTGAGCGCCAGCCCCAGTCCTAGTATTGCACTTTTAATTTTAGTGCCACGAGTTCATTGCTAGCACATAGAAATACACTTGATTTTTGTATTCATCTTGTATCTGGGAAAGTTGCTAAGTTCATTGTTCTAGAAATTTTTTATAGAATCCTTTGGATTTTCATTGTATACAACCTCTTCCTCTGCAAACAGAAACAGTCTTATTTTTCCTTGCCAGTGTATATATGCATTTTGTTTATTTCCTTTTCTTGACTTACGACACTGGCTGAGACTTCCAGCCATATAAGAAGTAGAAGTAGAGAGAGCGGAAATCTTGCCTCATTCCCAGCCCTGACTAGGAAGCGTCCTCTATTAAAATCAAGTGCAAAAACGGATGCGGGTTCTGTTCATGGCTTTTTATCAAGTTGAGCAACTCGTCATCTTCTCTGTTTTAGTCAACTTTGTAGCCACTGTGACCAAAAGACCTGACCAGCACCACGGTAGAGGAGGAAAAGCTTCTTTGGAGGCTCACAGTTTCGGAGGTCTCAGTGGATAGAGGCTCCACTCCTGGGGACTGGGGTGAGGCAGGACTCCATGGTGCAGAGTGTGGAGAGGGAGCAGCCCACACAAGGATCAGGAAGGAGAGAGAGGTCTCCACTTGCCAGGTACAAATTTATGGCCCCAAGCCAGCCCTTCAATGCCCGCCTCTCCATCCACCCCTTCCTGCCCTCGGGTGATGGATTCCTTGATTGGGTTAAGACTCTCCTAACCCGATGGCTTCCCTCTGAACCTCCACTTGTGGGCTTTGGGTGGACACCTGACGTCCAGCCATCATATTTTCCAAGAGTTCTGTTTTTATTAGGAATGAGTATTGAGTATTCTCCAGTGTTCGTTGTGCATCATTTGATAGGTCAATAGATTTTCAGCTTTAGCCTTTAAACTAGTGGCTTATAGTAATTGATTTTAAATCTCAAGACAGAATTGCATCCTGGAATAGATTTTACCTGGATATAGGTACAATTCTTTTTCACATATAAGTGAATATTATTTGCCAATATTTTGTTAAGGATTTTTTCATCTACATACATTTGTGAGAAATATGGGTCTTTAGCTTTTTTTTATTGTATCTTTGTTTTATTTAGTATCAGGGCAATGCTATCTTCATAAAATGAATTATTCAGTCCTGTTGTATTTTTGGAGGGGTGGGGAAAAGATGGTATGGACTTGGTATTGATTGCTACTTAAACATTTAGTACAATTCCTCAGTGAAATCATCTATGTCAGAATATTTCTGTCTTTATTTAGGGGGATAGTTTTGAATCATGGATTTAATTCCCCTGATTTTTACAGGCTAGTCAAGATATTTATTTCATATTGGGTGAGTTATGGTGTATTTGTTTTGTTTGTTTGTTTTGGAATTGGTTCATTTCATCCAGGTCAATAAATTTATGGAGAGTTGTCTCAGGGTTTCCTTATGATCTTTCTGCCAACTGTAGGACTTGTACTTATACCCCCATTTCATCGCTGAAATTAGTAATTTTTATCTTCTCTTTTTCTTTGTTAGCATTACAAAAGCTTCTCAATTTTATTGATTTTTTTCCTGAGCACTACCCTGTGTCTCACTGATTTCCTCTATTGCTTTTCTGTTTTCCGTTTCATTCTACCGGTTCTTATCCTTATTATTCTATTTCCTCTGTTTACTTTTTCTCTTCTTTTTTAGGTTCTTCAGATGTAGCTTAAATTATCGAAATGAGACTCTCCTTTTCTTAATATATGCATTTACTGTTATAAATTCCTTCTCAGCACAGCTGTAACTGTGTTCTACAAAATGTGATATGTTGTATTTTCATTTTCTCTTGGTTCATGTAGTTTTATTTTCCTGCTATTTCCTCTTTGATCTATGTGTGTCTTTTTTTTTAACCATATGATTTATTTTTATTTTTTTTAGTCATACATGGCAGCAGAATGTATTTTGACATATAATACATACATACATCAGTCATCTTGTCTATTCTATTCTGCTGCCCTTCCTATCCCTCCTACTCCTCCCCCTCCTACTCCTCTCCTCTGATCCATGTGTGTCTTATTTTAGTTTTTGAATTTCGTGTTTTTCCATGATCTATCATTGATGTCTAGATTCTGTTATGACTAGAGAACATACCTTATGTAATTTTTTTTTATTTGTTGAGTTTGTTTTATGGCCCATGATGTAGTACACATTGACATATGTTCTATTGGAACTTCAAAAAATGTTTATTTTGTGTACATGTATGAATAGGTAACAACAAATTCTACCATTATGTGCAATTATGTCGCATCAATGAAAAATAATTAAAAATATGTATTTTGCTGTTATTGGGTAGACTGTTCCAATGTTGATGGGATCCTATTGCCTGATGGTACTTGAGCTCTTCTACATCTTTGATGTTATTTTGTCTAGTTGTCGTATCAATTATTGATTGGGAGCCTGAAATTCTCAACTAAAATTGTGAATTTGTCTATTTATTTTATAAGTTCCATTAGCTTTTGCTTCACATATTTTGGAACTCTGTAGTTTGTTATATACATACTTAAGATAGCTATATAGTTGGGTCATGTTCGTTTGCTCGTTTGTTTTTAAATCTCAACATGGTAATTTCTGTTTTAATTGGTAATTTAGACCATTTACATTTAATATGATTATTAATGAATTAGGATTTCAATGTTCCTTTTTCTTTTCTTTTTTTTTTGTCTTTTTGTGGGTTATTTGAACATTTTTTAGAATTCCATTTTTGTTTTGTTTTCACTGAAGTGATGCAAATTCTGTGTACAAACCTGAATTAGATTGTCTGGTGTTTAGAACTTCTCACAGGTGAGTTTTCTTCTGTAGTCTGCTCAGCATTATGGTCTGCTCCTTAAAATCCCCTGAGTGTGGCAAAGGAACATGGTGGGGAATTTTGATCTCAGATCAGTGCGTAGCAAGTCTCTTATTAGACTTTCTGTCTTGAGAGGTCTCTGTGCCCTGCAGGGACCTCTCACAGCTGCTGCAGTTCACATTTGCTGGACCTTCAAATGCCCTTGTGGCACATACTTTGTTTTTTCTCTTGAACCCATTTGTCTTTATATTTCATCCAGTTGATTTCTTACTATTTCATTTGCTCTTCACTTTTTTAAAAGAAGATCTATTTTTTTTTCAGAGTTTTTATTTGTTTTCAGCAAGTGTTTGCCATGTTTGTGGAAATAAAAGTTTCAAATGCTTTGCTTTATTCTCCCTCAGGACAGAGTCTGAGACAAAGTTTTTATATGTACAGCTCACTTTGGAATGAGGGAATAAAGGATTAGCACTGTCCAGTGCAGAGGGAAGGAGGGAAAGATAATCCGAGGTCCATTGCTGAGCTGGTCACCATGGTGGACAGAGGGGCCGTTTTGCCGAGGGCCTTCTGAGCAGTCATGGAGAGTGGGCTCACAAGTGTCTTACTCTCTAGAACGTGAAAGAGGCATATTTATCGCCAACGAGTTGCTCCAGGGTACATGAACCCCCTTGCGCTCTCGCCTGTGGGTGTGCCCAGAACTGGTGGGTGAAGCCCATGACGCATGGCCAGGGCGCCTGGCAGAGGGTGGGAACTACTGGACACCGCGTGAGGTACAACCAGGACACGCTGCACACTGCTCGCTGCTCACAACAACTGAAGCAAAGAGGTGGGTCAGGGGGCCGTGAGAGACCCTGCCCACGTCTGGACATAGCCACTGCTTAGGGTTTGGGTGCTCCCCCCAAATTCATGTCAATGGTGTCTGGGGGAGTGTTCTTTGGAGGTGACTAGGACTGGACGAGGCCACGGGTGGGCTCTGGGATGGAGTGGACGAGGCCACGGGGCAGGCTCTGGGATGGAGTGGACGAGGCCACGGGTGGACTCTGGGATAGACTGGATGAGTCCACGGGTGGGCTCTGGGATAGACTGGATGAGGCCACAGGCGGGCTCTGGGATGGAGTGGACGAGGCCACGGGTGGGCTCTGGGATGCCTGTGGTGGCTTCGTAAGAACAGGAGGAGAGGCCTGACATAGCACGCCATGTGGAGAGCCACGTCACCCCCCAGGAAGGCCGCCCTGGCCAGGTGTGGACCTGACACACCAGAGCCAGGACTTCCCAGCTCCTGTCCTGTGAGCCAAATGAACTGCTGTTTTCTCTGAATCACCTGGTCCCGGATACTTTGCCATAGTTACAAAACGGGCAGACAGCCCTGCACTACAGGCTGACCGGTGTGGGAGCAGAGGCCACCCAGGGTCACATGACCTCTCTCCAGGAGCTCCCGGAGCAGCCTGGTCACCTTCGATGCCCTGTTGGCTGCTCTCCAGCTGGGCCCTGCCGCCTCCTGGTCCCTGCTCTCTGGGCTCCGTGGCCCTGCCTCCTGGCTCCCGCTCTAGCTCCACAGAGGTCTCTCCTTCTGTCCTCAGCTCTCGGAGCCTGAGGTCAGCCTTGTTCCCAAGCCCAGGGGGACCCTGCCTGGCCACCTGAGTTAGCGTCTCCCTCACCCCGGCAGCTGAGGGGCGGGATGGAGAGGGCTGCTGAGCAGGGGCCAGAGACTGTCCACACCGCGGGCACAGACATGCGGGCTGGCAGTTCCCGTTTGGTTTTCGACTCCCCAAAACGGACGATGGGAGGCCCTGGGCCCGTGGGGTCAGCAGGACCGTCTGACCCACAGAACGTGCAGCGTTCCAGCCCACTGGCTTGTTCTTTGTTTCCTTTTAATCTGTGAGTTGTTGGGTCAATTCCAACCCAATAAAGACTCGCGTTTGTTCATCTTGGCATCAAAACCAAGCGTTTCAACGTCAGGACAAAATCAAAGCAGCCAGTTTTGAAGGAGCAAGGCTGGGAAGCACGGGGCAGAGGTCTGTGTGCAGAGTCTGCTCTAAACCCCACAGAACGGGCAGGACGGCGGCCGTGTGGGCAGGAGCGAGGGGCTGGCATCTCACCCGACCCAGCCACGGCACCCTGTCCAAACAGCTCTCGCAGCTGCTGGGGGTGCCCCGCGGTGGGCTGCAGGCCCGGGGCTCGGTGGAGGCTCCAGCACCTTACTGTCGTGTGTCAGTCAGAAAAGAAAGTCCTCCTCACCCTGCAGTCCTGGCCCGAGTCACAGGGCCTACCCTGGGGCAGTGCTCAGCGCTCAGTGCTCTCTGCACATGGAGAAGGTGGAGCATCCACACCGCCCGCCCCGTGAACACCGTGAGCGCAGGGTCACTCATCCGAGGTCGCAGACGCCATCTACCCCCAGCGGCCCCGAGGGCTGGTTTCCAGGACCCCGTCTTTCCAGGTCAGGGGATGGGGGGAAACAGCGGCTATTGCTTCTGCTGTTTTGCTGTGTTTGACAGATCACAAAACTACCTCTCTGTTCTTTACAGGGATGCCCCAAGGCCTTCGCACCCACCTGGACTCCCAGAATGTTACACCTGGCTGCAGGTTGCAGCTTGCTGGTGGGCTAGGAGGAAGGCGTGGATATGCCACGAAAGGTCTTTTATTCTCCTTCGTTCCGCAAGCATCGGCATTTTTAGCAGGGATCTCATTTCTGTTTCTGGTGAAGTGTTGAGTGTTTTGTGTTGTGAGCAGATGGGACTCCAGCCCAACGCACATAAACAACAAGGACCACATACTCACCTCCCTGCAGAGACGGGAGGTTCAGAGCCTTCAGGAGAAGTTCGATCCAGCCGACCAGTGATGCAGTGGGACCTGAGAGCCCTAGAGCACCTCCTCCATCTGCATCAGCGGCGGCTGCTAGCAGTGCCCCAGGAGGCCTGCCAAGGGCACCCGATGCAAGCCCATCTCCCGGGTCCACTCCCAGCCCCTTCTGGCCCTTCCAACCCTCCAGGCTCCTCACCAGGCCAGAGGGGCCATGGAGACCAGTGGCCATCTCCGTGCCCAGTCGGGAAGCCGCCTGCTGCAGGGGCCCTGGATGCAGAGATCTGAACATGGTGGGTGAGGCCTCAGGAAGAGGCACTGTCCTCAGGCTGCTCTACCACAGACACATCCTCTCGAGACCACAGAGGAGAGGGGGGGACTAAATGCAGACTGCATGTGGCATGGGCAGTGTGGGATAGTGCGGGCTCTTCCTGGGCCTCCCTTTCCAGAGCCACATCCTGGCTCTGCCCATTCCTTTAGAGATGGCCTCGTCCTCCGGGAGGCTACCTACCCACTCTGGGTGCTCAAGGCTGCTCCACCAGATCGCAACCTGCCTCTTAGGGTCAAGCACGTCCTGCAGAGGGCCTGGCAGCTCCAGGCACACACTGATCTTTCTCTGGCCACGCCCTGTGGACACGCTGGGCCTCCCTGGGCTTGTCAGCCTCGCGAGGCTCCTGTCCCCACGGAGCCGGAGTGCAGGCAGCGAGGCCCTGGATGTCTCCCTGCCTGTGCAGTTGCTTTTAAAAGCAAAGAGCTGAACTTCTGCATTTGGACTTGTTGGCTTTGGCCAGCGCTCCTGCCCGAGGCAGTGTCTGGGCCTTGATCCTGCAGGGACGTCCCCCAGTGTGGTCCTGCCCCTGAATGGAATCCAAGCCCAAGTTCCTCCTGCTCTGGGCCAGGGCCCTTGGCTAGGCTGTTTGCAACGCTAGTGTGACTGGGCCCAGGGTGGGGGTCTGCCAGTGCCCACTGTCCCACAGGTCCCCGCTCGGCATGGCGGCCTGGTTCTGCCTGGTGCCCGCCAGCCCTTTGCCTCAGGGCTTCCTCTGGACTCTCATGAACCCAGGTATGAGGTGGGGGGTTTGGGGCAGGCTTTCCGTAGAGCTCCAGGGACTCAGGCCACAGCCGAGCCACGTCCTGGGCATGTTTGCCCCGTGGCCTGTTCCAGGTCTGTCCTCAAGCCATGGCTGAAAGGCTGCTAACTGCCCTGGAGAGCAGCCGCAGGGCTTTAAAGCAAGGGTCATCATGGAGCAGTGACCTCCCGGACACACATCTGCTGGGGCCCGAGCCGCCAGCACACGGGAGCTGCACCCCGGGAGCCGACAGCGGGGCACAGCACACTGGGACATACACGGAGCCCTGGGAGCGTGCACACACCCCCAACAGAGCGCCTGTCCCTCAGGGTCCTCACCTAGGACATGGATGGGTGGGAAGAGGACAGGAATCCAGTGATCACGGCTGCACATCTCCAGGGCCTTGGGAGAGACCCTGGGAGGCCTGGGGACAGCGAGCCCCTCCTGTGCTGACTGGGTGTGCGGCAGCGGGCAGGGCGCAGCCTGCAGGCCCAGAGAGGCCGCCTCTGGGAGGCTGTGAGCAGGGACAGTCTGGGGGGCTGCCCAGGACTGGACTCCTGTCTAGCTGGGAATGGGGGCTGGGGAGGTGGGGGTGCCCCAGACTGGGGATGCCCTCTCAGGTCTCTTCTTGGACTCTGAGGCCCAGTGGACTCCACTCCTGACCCTCCCAGGTGGCCTAGGGTGTCCACTCACCCCCATGGGTGTCCCCTGACCAGCCCATGGTGTGGGTGGCTCCCAGGGCCAGGCCTCATGTGAGACGTGGTCACTCAGCAGGCAGGCCAGGCAGGACTCAGGCTGGGGCAGGTGGGCTCTGGAGTGGGGAGGCCACAGTGGGAGTCCCACCCTCCCATCTCTACGTTCTGTCCTACCTGACCAGAGGCCTGTCTGGGGTCACGAGGGGAGAGGCCTTTCAGGCTTCATGGCCATCCAGCACGGGGATCCTCCTGAGGCTCCGTAGGACCGCAGGGCTAGCTTCCCTCTTCGTCTCCCTAGAGCCCCTCCAACGGTTCAGGTGTGTGCACCGGGTGTGCATGTGTCGGTGTGTGAGCTGGCTGCATGCTCACGTGTGTTCATGCTTGTGCTGTGGAGTGAGTGGACATGATATGAGCATATGTGCACAAGCCCCCTGCTGCATGTGCATGTGCACACGGTGCACACGTATGTAGAGGTGTGTGCATGCACAGGTGTGTGAGGCATGTGCAACACATGTGGGTGCATGGGTATGAGAGGCATGTGTGTACATGGGTATGTGCATACATGTGTGCAAATATGGGTGTGTGAGGCATGTACACACATATGTACATACATATGTGTGAGGTGTGTGCGCACATGTGTGAATGCATGGGTGTGCACCCAGAGGTCTATGCTGTTGGTCACAGTGCAGGGGACACGGGCTCAGGCTGCAGGCACCAGCCCCCGACAGGTGCCCAGGACCCCTCTCCAAGCAAGCTGTGCTGTCCCATGGTCACTATTAGGAGCAAGCCAAGTGACATCAGTTGGGCTCAGGTTCTGGGGCTCCTGCCCTCTGGCAGATCTGGGAGCAGGGGTGGGTGAGGCTGCAGGCCACTATGGTCCCGCCAGAGACCCTCACTCCCAAGGTTGCTATCTGGGAGTTACCTGGGGTCTGTGTGTCCTCTGGTCTGTGGGCAGTCCTGCCCAGCAGACCCTGGCACCAGGTGTCATCCAGCAGACACAGTTCTGGTGGCTCAGGATGGTGATCAGGGGAGGTGTAAGGCCAGAGTTGGAAGCCCCCACCCTGGGGGCCAGCTGCACTCCCCACTGCTGCCCACAGGTATGGACAGAGTCACCTGGCCAGCAGGCAGGGTGTGGGACTCCTCGTCCCTCTCATAGAGAGGCCACCTGGACCAGACCCCAGCTAGACTCTCCTTCCTGGCTTCGGACGGTGACCTGGTGAGACGCCCGGCAGGCAGATACTCCACGCCTGACCACCTGGTACCTGTACAGCTCTGGAGAGCTGGGCAGTGCCCACGGTCCTTGGGGTCGACAGAGAGTGGAGGTGTTTCAAGACACCATGACCCACCCGGAGAAGGGGGCAGAGAGGCTGGGGCACCGGGTCTGGGGAGGGTGGACTCGGAGACGTGGGGAAGGCTGTGGGGGTAGGCGCTGGCCGGTGCTGACCTCGGAGAGTGGAAATGAAGAGCAGGAGTGGCCGGGGAGCGCTGGTGTCTTGCTGCTGAGGCTGCTGGGAGCACAGCCGGGATAGGGCCTGTGGCCGGGCTGGGGACCTCACCCCTGGGGTGGACGGAACCCTGACCATGCCCCAGAGGCCAGGTGTGGAAGGGGTCTACAGCCTCAGGGAGGGGCCCCGGGGGAGGAAGGGGCGTCCTGGGTGTGCCCCCAGGGGGGACAGGGACAGCCCCGCCCTGCCCTCTCCTTCTCTGCTGCCCAGTCACCCTGAGGTGCCTCTGGGCTGCACCTCGGCTCCCGCCCTGGTGTCCTGCCTCGTCACAGGCCCAAAGCCATGGAGCTGGCCGACCGTGGCCTGAAACTCTGGAACCATGAGTTTCCTTCTTCTGGGTTGGTTTCAGGTACTTTGTCACAGAGGTGGAACGTGGTTGACCACCGCTGCCCGGGCCTGGGTCTGTTAACACTCACAACCACACTCGAGTTGGTAGCCTCTAGAAATTTCTATGGCTCGTGCAGCCTAGACTTCTCCCGTCCTCTCCATTTCCCTTTAGGGTGGAGCAGCGGTCGTTCTGTGACCGGCTTTCTCAGGCCGTCCCTTGAGCTGCAAGAAGAGAGGCAGAGACCAGGGCTGGGTGGCATCTTTATTGTTCCTGGCGGGGAGCAGTATACACAGCACAGTGCAGTCACTTAGGCTGTAAAAATATCTCAATAAATAAACAAATAAGCAACATATACACTGAAACGGGGAATATAAAAAATGGCTAGCTGAGCAAGTCACAGAGCAGGGCAGAGATGTGACAAGGGCTCGTTCGGGGCTTCCTGAAGGTCGCGCAGAGGGCGGGGGTCGGAGGCAACTTGAGGTTCCTTTTCTGAGAGCCTTGGTCCAGTTTAAACAGATGGTATGAGAATGCATTTCTGTTTTATTAAAAAAATATACATTAAAAAAGGCACTTAGAGAGAAATACAAATCAAAATCCAGGTACTCATAAGCTCATTCCTGAATCTAGAGATTTCCAGAAAGAATAAGTCCACCCCCCAAAACAAGACCCAGAAGAAAGTTCCGGATGGTGACGAGATGACAGGTCAGAGGTCGCGGCAGGAGGGCGGAGTGGCCTTCCGTGCGGGGGTCTCTGGGAGGAGGGGCTCCGGCCTTGCCCCTGCTGCTGTCCCCCTCTGCACACCGCTGGAGCGCAGGGGCCGCCACGGTGCTGTCCAGGTTTCAGAAGCCGCAGGTGTGGGCCCCCCAGTTCCGCTGGGCCTCAGACACGCAGGTGGGTCTGGAAGACAGAGAGAGGGGTGAGCTGCTGGGGCCCTGCTCAGCGTCCTGCATCCTGGGGAGCCCACGGAGACCTGTCCTGCCTCAGGCCTCCTCTGGATGAAACTTAACAGGTGGCCCCTGCCAACACCCTGCTGCCCCCACGGTCCAGGCCAGGCCAGAGCTCCCAGACCCCCTAAAGACTGACCCCCACCCGACTCCCGGGGCTGCTGCAGCCCTTGGGCTCCACAAGCCTCCCTCAGCTGGCTGCGCGTGGGGAAGGGCTACTCTGGGTGGACACACTGGGCAGCCTGGAGGCAGCGGCTGGCACTTCTGGTAGTGATGGGCATCCAGGGCTGGGGTCAGGGGATGAGGACACAGAGACACAGGACAGCGCTAGTGTACTGTCGAAATGATCCCACATGCAGGAGAGGGGTGGGGACAGGACAGGAGAGGCAGATGCGTGTCACAGCGGCCCTGACGGCACCATCACGTGCACCTGCCACAGGCACAACCAGGAGATCCCGTCGGCGCTGTCCAAGAGCTTATCATGTGCCCGGTGTGTGTGTGAGAGGCGGGGGGGCTCTAGGCAGTTCCATCACATGTGCGGATTCTCGCACCCCGACTGTCACCAGCACACCCAACTCTTCCAGCACCGCAGAGTCCCCTCGTGCCACAACTGGTCTCTAAACACGCACAGGGCCAGTGGCAGTGGGCAGGGCCTGACTGGCTTCATGCCGGCGGGTCCCTGAGCGTCCTGGTGAGGACCCTCTGGGAGCTGCAGGAGCCTCTCTCGCCAGCTGCATGGGCAGCAGGTGGGAGACCAGCCAGGGACAAGGCCATGTCACACGCTCCTCACCGCCATACACACATGTGCACACACAGACACAACGCCTGCGCTCCACAGCAGGTCTGCTCTGAGTGTGCTTGTGACGGAACGGTGGGCCCCCAGGAGAGGGGACCCAGGCAGAGGGCCGACCCGGAATCCGGGACCCTGAGGCCTCACCTGCACCGCCCCTGCTCCCTGCAGATGTGCTGGCAAGGTGACGGACGCCTCCCAGACTTCAGCGGGTGGCTGCCGTAGGCCCAGTGCGAGCCACAGTGGGAGGAGCACAGGGGGCAGCAGGGGCGCCCGGCACAGCTGTGCGGGGACCCGCGAGCGTGCTGGGAATGTGCTCCAGGTGAAGGCCGAAGCCCTGGCACCCGGGCCCAGCCCACCAGCACCGGCCCCAGGCTGTGGCTGTGGCCAAGGTCATGTCCGACTGCCACGTGTTGCTGAGTGTCAGCACACACCCTCCCAGGTCACTGTACCATGATCCAGAGTTATGGCCTTGTCCTTCCAGGGACCTGAGCTCTGCTGGGGACTTTCACAGGCTCCCAGGTGCCGTTTCCCCACTGAATCAAGACAGATCTGACAAGGCTGAGAGGTTTCCCTAAAACTCATGTGCACAGACACACACTCGCAACACACTGGCACACACATGCACATGCAAACACACATGCACATATGCACACTTAGTGCACACGTGCGCGCGCGCGCGCGCGCGCACACACACACACACACACACACACACACACACACACACTTCTTTTTTTCAAGTTCAGAGCACTCCAAATATTTAAGCCTTTTTAAGTGGTCCTGGGCAGAAAGTCAAAGGCTGCTCTCTTTTGGAGAATGTGGTTGTAATTAGATAATTAATAAGGGGGGGGGTTGGAGAGAGCTAAATGGAAGCCTTCCTCAGTGGGAGGAAATAATTACATCAGCTTTTGATATATGAGCCGGGCCAGCTCTCCCAGGGGAAATACAGTATCATCCATGAAAAGCCAGAAATGGCAGGGGCTGTCTCCAGCCAGCGGTGGGTTTGCTTCATGTGCCCGCGGGGCCCAGGCTCAGGCAGGTTCATTAGTCTTCCTGACCAAGAGCCTGGCCCCTCCATGTCACCCTGACCCCGGCCACGTCTCCCGACATGGACGGCATTCTCTGCAACAAATGTGAAACATCTGGGCTCAAGTCTGCCTCCTGCACCGAAACGCCACCTGAGCCGAGGGCAGCATCCTGCACGCAGCTCGCTCCGCCTCTGCCTGCCTGGCCCGGGAGGGGTGGTGGAAGGAGCTCACTGCAGCAGCTGGACCGAGAGGGCACCTTCAATCCCCTGACCCCCACCAGACCATGGGCACAAAGAAGCTGCAAGGGTCTTGCTCAACTCTGTATCCCAGGGAACAACCAAAGATGAGACGCCAATGAAGAGTCTCCAGAAAGAGGGACAGGGCTTAAGGAGGAGGAGCTTTGTCATAAAGCTCTCCATCCACTCCCCTCTGAGCCCCCACTGAGGCTGTACACCTGCCTGCTCCTTCCCATCCACTCACCCACCACCCATCCATCCTTCCCCACATGCCACCACAGGTCCATGCAGCCATCCCTCCCTCCCTCCCTCCATCCCTCCCTCCATCCCTCCTTCCATCCCTCCATCCCTCCTTCTCTCCCTCCTTCCCTCCTTCCCTCCCTCCCTCCCTCCATCCCTCCATCCCTCCCTTTCCTCCATCCTTTCCTCCATCCTCCATCCCTCCCTTCAACCCTCTCTCCATTCCTCCCTCCATCCCTCCTTCCCCCATCTCTCCCTCCATTCCTTCCTCCCTCCCTCCATCCATCCCTTTTATCCCTCCCTCCATCCCTCCCTCCATTCCTCCATCCCTCCTTTCCTCTCTTCTTCCCTCCCTCCATCCCTCCTTTCCTCCCTTTCCCTCCCTCCATCCTTCCCTCCCTCCCTCCCATCCTCCATCCTCCATCCATCCTTCCACACATGCAAACTCATCCATGCACCCATCTATCATCCATCCATCCAACCCACCTCCATGTAAACATCCACCCATCCATCTCTCCAACACACATTGTCCATCTATTTTGCACTGAATGTGAAAAAAGTCAAAATGAATCAGAGGAGTCGAGCAGGTAGGGAAAGTGTCAACAGCTAGGGTGCAGAGCAGGTGCTTGAGTAAAGGAGGCACCAGCAGGACTCTGCAAAGGGAGAGAAGGGCAAAGCGTGCATGAGCGTGCACACACACACACACACACACACACACACACACACACACACACACGAGCTCCAGCCTGAGGAAGGGCAGGAGGCGGGAGCTGACCACAGACTGTGGGCTGTGACTGTCACCTCAGTGCCCGCCCCGCAGACACCCTGGATGCCACTCCATCTCTACCTGTTTCTCAACTCCTGGCAGGAGGAGGAGAGGCCTGGCCATCTTGGGCCTGGAGCTGCCCGGTCCCCTCCAATAGTGCTGCCCTGCCACTCTGCCTGGCCTTCCGCGGCCCCACTACCTGCAGCAAATGTCCCCTTCATCCTGGGATTGCAGTCCTCTGGGGCTGGGCAGTGCCAGGCTGGAGGGCTCTGTGCATACTGATGGAGAAGCTGAAGCCACCGTGGCCTGCGGGGTCTTGGTGGCCTTCTCCGTCTCGCTTGGCCAGCCTTCTTCCCTCTAGAGCATCGATAAGCACTGTCCTCCAGGAGGCCTTTGGTGCCCTGCCCTGCCCCGGGGAAGGAGGACAAGCCCTCATACTGCGGTCTCCTAGGGAGACATGAGGACGAGGTGCCGAGGCTGCTCCCACGGAGGAGGACCCAGTGGAAGCCAAGGGCCGACTCTCGGAAGAGGCAAGGCACAGAAAATGGAAGTTCTCCTGAGCACAGAAGCACCCCCCACGGACCAGCCTGGGAGCCAGCCTCGTGGTCAGACCCTCATGGGGTCTCCCAGCACTCAGAGCAGGCAGAGGCCACCAGGGCAGAGCACGGTCGCCCCAGGTTCCAGAAAGAGTGCGTCTTCCTATTAAAGGGGAGTTTGAGTTCTGGAAGGAAAATTCTGGATCCTTGGAATGAGGCAAACCTCCTACAGGACTTCAGAGAAAGAAGCGAGGGCATCCTGACTTGCCCCCATCCACCAAACAACGACCCCAGGATGTCCCTGGTGCTGCTGGAAAGGCGGGGCCACCCTGGCGTCCTCCCGTGCCAAGAGCAGGCACATGGGGGAACTCACCACGTGGAGGGGCACCGGGCACCCTGAGGAAGCACTGGTGGAAGATGCCCGTCAAAACAGGACGCGGCTGAGCCACTGCCAGGGCCACAGACACCCGACCACCTCCACAGCAAGACAGGCACGTGTCCAGCAGGGAGACCACAGACCACATGAGAGCAGGAAGTGGGGAAGCCAGGGGCCCTGGGCACAGGACCCGCCGGGCACCTCACGGATCCCCATCCCCCAAGTTGGCCCAGGTCACACCATGGGGAAGGAACACCAGTAAGACCTGAGCCAGCCAGTCCCACCTGTGTGCGGTTCTCTCAATTCCTGTGGTGTCCAGCCACCCAAACCCAGGGAGAGGCAGGAAACCAGGAGCATCAACCGCCAGATAAACTGGCCAGGTGGCAGAGGGCGCACGTCCCACAAAGATCACGGCCCCAGGTGGAGACAGGGCATCAGACAGCACCTGCTGGGAACAACCCCCTTTCCCCTTCCCCACCAGACAGACTCCCCCATGAAACACCAGCGCAGCACCAACTGCTGCCAGGTGGCCCAGGACAAAGGACAGGCATCGCCAGAGGGTCTAAACAGCAGCGTCCTCAGAGACATGAGCACATCAAGCCTCCGTTTTAAAGAATCGATTTCAGGTGACCAAGAAATCTGAGCTACAGGAAGGCAGAGGTGCGCACCCTGGGATCTGCTGCAAGGGGTGCCAGCACCCCTGTTGGACCCCAGAGCAGCCCCCAGTCTTGGTGAGACCGGAGCTGGAGCATGGGGCTGCAGGCTGGCCGGGGCCCAGGGAAAGTGCTGGCTTCTCCAGGTCTCAGCCTCCTCGTCTGAAACACGACTGGAGGTAACAATAGCACCTACTGCGGGGTGCAGTGAGGGCTAGTCGCTGTGTCCCGTGGAAACCTTGGGCCCTGGGTGGCACCACCAGGGAGCTGGAGGGCAGGGTGCTTCTTCCCCAGCTGCCTCCTGTGGTCTCAGACAGACCTGGCACACACAGGTGCTCAGCAAGTGCTGGGAGATGAACCACAAAAGAGAGGCCGGTCCACCTGGAGTGCAGCACCCTGGCTCCCAAGACCTTGCAGACCCAGCAGGAGACCGTGGGTCAGAGAGAGGATGACCCACAACAGGGAGGTGGGCCGGCTCTGCTGGTGCCCACAGGACATGGAGGGCACAGGCAGGGCACCCCCTGCCTTCTGACCCAGGTGCTTGTGCTTGAAGAGGGGCAAGCCAAAGGTCTGTCAAAGAACCCAGCAGTCGCCATGGGGGAGGCCACTGGGAGGGAGGGCTGCTGGACCACCTGACCATGGGCTCCCAAGTAATGAGGTGCGGCTGACCAAGCCTGGGCAGTGGAGGGCTGCAGGGACCTGCTCGTCAGTCCAGCCGCTCCCCCTAGCTACTCCAAGGGGGGACACAGGCTGCAAGAGTAGCCTATAAGGCTGGGCCAGTAGGATGCCTACTCCCAGCTGGTGGACAGAGCACTCGCCCCCACCTGTGCAGAGAGGAAGGAGGAAGAGCACCAGCGGGGACCCCCCAGGAACCCAGGAGCTCACCCAGCTGCCACCTGCAGAGAGCTGCGACTCAGCACACCCAGGCCGGGGCTCTCTGTATCATTCAGAACAGACGCGGAGTCACATGCTCTCCCAGGTCCTGCCGTGGGGAAGGTGGTCCTGGCCAGCAGCAGCAGGACCAGGGAGCCCATCAGCACTGCCCTTCCCTGCCCTTGCCTGACCTGGGCCAGCACCTGCATGCATCTAGGCCCCAGCTCCCCTCGAGGCCCCTTAGGCAGAAGGTGCTGGCGGACATGCCAGTTACCAGCCACACCCTGCAGCCTCAGCCCTGCTCAGAGAAGGAAACAGGCCGGGAGGTCCCATGTCACACGCTGCTCCCCGGGTGACCCTGGCCTCACCGTGGGCCCTGGCGCTGAGGCCTTGACAGTCCAGGCAAGGAGCCCTGGGACCCTTGGGGACAGCCTCAGGGGGCAGGAGGGCCTGGGGGCAGGCCCACACATAATGGACCTTGCTGGCCACACCCCACTGACTACCCATCTGAACAGGCAGGCGTCAGGGGCCAGCAACCACGCCAGTGTCAGAGCAGCAGGTCCCTAACCCTCGCTGGTCCCCAGCCACTGGTGCAGAGAGGCCTGGGGAGCGTCATTCCCACCTGGCTGAGGCTTCAAAGACCCACTGGGCGAGTGCAGGCCAGCTGTGGGCAGCCACGCCTGCTGCCAGCTAGAGCTGGCCCTCCCCAGCCCAGAGCCACTCCCCTACGCAGTCTTTGGACAAACGCCTTGTGCAGAAAGGAGGAAACGAGGTTTTCATTGTCAAAGGAGACCATGGAGCCTCATGGACAGCTCTGCCCAGGGCAGACGTGCAGGGAACGCTGGGGCCTGGGTGGGCAGGGTCTCTCACTCAGCAGCCAGGGAGGCCTCAGTGGGTGGCGGGGGGGCCTGGCAAGCGAGGAGCCAGAGGTCCAGCCCCCCGGAGGGTGCTGGGATGGGTCCACTCCTGGATAAAGCTGAGGTTCCCTCCAGTCCCACTAACCTGCCTGCACCTCTCCCTGCTCTGAGCAGGCTCTGGATGCCCGGGGACAGTAGGACAGGCAGTCACGTGGCAAGCAGAGCGAGGGACCCCAGCCCCATGAGGAGGACTACCCACCGCACAGTCATCGGCTTCTGAAGCTGGGGACTTGGGGAGCAGGGATGTATGGGGCACCCCTCTGCAGGTGGGCCTCTGCCGTGGACCCCTTACCTTCCCTAGGAGGCGGGTGAGATGTGACCCTTACAGGGGATGATGGCAGGGCCAGGAGGAAGGGACAAAGGCAGACTGTTCTCTCCCAGGCAAACATAGATCAAGGCGCCACGGGACTTCTCAGATCAATTTGTTTTTACATCGTGTCTTTGGAAGGCTGTGCCTGGGCCCCTGACCCCTCTTCTGGGGGTCCCTACCCTTTAAAGGGCTGTTGAAGCACTCTATCAACCTGCTGCTCTGCAGGACCCTCTGGGGTCCCTTTGCAGGCTCTTGGGCCCTTTTTTCAAAGAGCCAAATGGGAGCCACAGCCATGTGCTTCTCGTTAGGCCAGCGCGTGAGAGGAGTCCACACGCTGGCCAGGGTGCCCTGCCCACAGGGCCAGACTGCAGACCCGGGAGCTGCCCTCTGTGCCTATGGGGAGGTGTGGGCCCCCTTGCCCTTGGAGAGTCAGGCCGGACCAGGAATAACTGGGTGGGTGAGAGTCCACCTCCCCCTGCACCCATAAAGCTCCCAGGGCACCAGCAGACTCCCAGCACCTCCAGGCCATGCAGAGAAATGGGCCGGACACCGCCTGCTCTCGGCAGCACTCGCTGACCTCGGGGATCTCCAGGACCCGTGGCTGGGGACCAGCGAGGGTTAGGGGACCTGCTGCTCTGACCCTGGTGCAGCCCTGTGTGTTTCTGGGGACAGTGTCCCGTTTGTGCTCCCTGAGGCTGACGTTGCCTGGGCCCGCTGAGCCCTCTACACCCTCGACGTCCCCCTGCTTCTGGACACCACTGGGGGGACTTCTCCGCTGGGCCCAGGGTGAAGCTGGGCAGGCAGTCGTAGCCGTCTTCCCCGTCCCTGTCCCTCTCTCTGGCTCCGTGGTGCATGCGTCCACCCTGGCTTGCTGGCCATGTGTGAGAAAGGAGTCCTGCCGGGAAGGGCTGCATCGGTGGCCCTGGCTGCTGCCTACCACCCCAAGTGGCCCAGAGCAGGACCATTGGCCGAGCTTCTTCAGGGAAGACAGACCTCCGTGGCTGGCAGACGGCTTCTGGGCCCAGCGTGCGTGGGATCTGGCTGAAGGCGCTCCACAAGCTCATGGGTCAGGGCACCCAGGCTCTGCGAGGCAGTGAGCTGCCCTGGCACAGAGTGGAGGGACAATCAGCCAGGAAGTGGAACCAGGTGTCCAGGCGCTCCTCACACCGCCGTGGGACACTGAGTGAGGAAGGGGGTCTGAGGCTACCTGCCCTCTTTGAGTAACGACGCAGCTGACAGTGAACTGGCCATCACTGGTGCCAGCTTTGCTTCCCAAAATGAATTCTCAGTAAAACCGGCAATCTAAAAATGCCGGACTTGACAGCAATGGCTTCACCTACGTCGACCTCACGGAGCAGTCTTTTTTTTTTTCCAAAAGAACCAGGTAAAAGTAGCCATCCTTGAAACTGTGCAGACACCCACTTCCTGCGCAGGAGAGCGGCTCTGGGCTGGGGAGGGCCAGCTCTATGCTGCCACTAGGCTGCCGCCACAGTGAGCCCAGGAGAGCAGCGCTCCCTCTGTGAAGGCCAGGCTAGGCAGGGCCAGCCTCCCAGGAGGCTGCTGTCCACTCTTGCATGCCTGTGCCCTCCAGAGCAGGCGGGTCTCACACTGGCCATGTCTCCTCTGCAACCTCTCCTTGTCTGCCATGTGGCCAGTACCACCTGCCCTGCAGCAGGGTCACCTGACACATGGCAGTGCTCACTTCCTGTTGAGAAGACTTCCAAGTGCCCATGAGCCTCAGAGCCACCCATAACAGGTGAGGCCACGGGCCCCAGGGACTGACGGCTCCCTGTCCCACATGTCCCACATGCTACCTTCACTGGAATTTTCTGTGACCTTCACTACAATCAAACAACGTGAGCAACCTCAAGGTAGACATCCACCTGGAGTGTCCCTAGAGACGCAGCCACCCTACAGTGAACATGCTACACACAGAGTGTGCACGTCGCTGTTCTGACCAGGAAACAGGGACAGAGAGTTGGTCTCTCCAAGAGCAGATGGGCAGGGGCTCAGGCGGGTCTGGTGTCCCTGTGCATTTGGCATCTGTATACTCAGAACCCCCAGCTGCCCCTGGGTGACCACAGGGTGTGTGCACACACGGCACAAACAGTCGTCATGGTTTTTTGTTTCAGGAATAATCATAAAGGAAAGGTCTGCGTATGTTCAGGACAGACAAAAGTTTTTTTCAAATGTTTTCAATCCTAGGTTGGTAGAATTCACAGCTGTGGAACACACACTACACACACATGTGTATGTGTATGCATGTGTGTGGGCCCTGTGTGCACACGCACACCGCGTCCGCAGGCCATATGTAGACAGAGCGTGTGTGCGTGTGCCCATACACACGGCATCTCTCCTCCTACTGAATCCTGAACTCGAGGTTGGGGTGGGGACTTCACACTCGTGCTGTGTGTGAAGCCCACCGTCCGGCAGCCGGTGTGAGTGCAGGGACCTGAGTCAGTCCAGGCAGACTGTCTGCTCGTCTCCACCGGCCACCACAGCGTCTCTGCTGGATCCAGGACTCCAGGGAGGGCCACCAGCCCGAGAGCCAGGAGATGGAGACTCTTGGCACGACAGAGCTGGCGGCAGCCCCGGGAGGTGGGAGGTGAGAGGTGCCGGGGAGAACACTGGACGCCCACAAGAGCATCCAGACCACCTGAAGACCCTCCAGCGTCTCCCCTCTGGAGAGCAGCCCAGGCAGCCCGGGAGGGAGCGTGTGAGGGCATCTTCCATGGACTGTGACACTATCCTGGGGCTGGGGGGTCAGAAGTGACTAGGTTTATATGAAGGATGGCAGAGTGAGAGTGAAGATCCAGGATGCAAAACAAGCCTTGAACCAGCAAACTCACGCTGCAGATATCTGTACACATTTCCACAGATCCAAGGCTGTTACTCCTTCTGCAGGAATCGTTCCTCCCTTAGCTGCCCATTTTTAATGCACTTAGTTGAGAGTCGTCCTCTGCCTTAACACCCGACGGTGACTCAGTTTGTCAAGACAGACCCATGGATATGCAAAATGGCTTCATCGTCCACGTCTGTAAGTGAATGCAGGCATCTACTTTAGACCCCCTGATCCAGAAACCACCTTCCCCTCTCGGTCCTCTTTAATCAAGCTTGGTCAATAAATAGATGCAATGCAGATGTTTGGTGTAGCTTTAAAGAATCCAGGTTGGATTCACTTTAAAACAAAACTCTACCCTGCAATCAAATAAAAAGGATGAAAGTCAGTAGAGAGAAGAAAATCCAACAAAATCCTAGGACTCTGAAAATAAGCAAATGGAGCCTGAACCGAAGGTAAAGATCCAAATCACAGTTAGGGAAAGTGCAAAATGATCTAAACCTTTCAACTTTTAGTGCAAGTCACTTTAAGGAAACCTGATATTCAGAGACTTACGTTTAACAAACAAACAATGGAAGTTATGGCTACACCTTGAAAAAGTCTTAGAATTTGTAAAAGCTTTAGTGAAAAGTGCCTTTAGAAACTGAGCTCCTTTAATGTCAATATTAAGTGACTTGTTTTAAACAACTTTCCCCAGAAAATACTCATTTCACAAAGCCAAGTCCACCTGCACCAGCTTTCCAGGACCTCACAAAACACAGTAGAGAACACTTTAGTCAGGGCAGGGCAGGCTCCACTGCTACAACAAGCAGAGTCTCAGCGGCTTAATGCCACCGTCATTTACCACTGGCTCATTCAGGTTGTCGGGGGCTCTGGTCCTCATGTCATAAAGGGACTCAGGCTCCCAATCTCCGTGGCCTTATGGTTGCACTATTCAGAACCCTTGCCTTTCCAGGATGATAGAAGAGAGACCAAAACGGTGCACAGTGGTTCTTCCATACCTAACTGGGAAGAACTAATGTCACTTCCTCTCAAAGTCCGTTGGCTGCCACCAGCCACCAGGTCCTGCCTAACCACAGTGGTTCCCAGGAGTTAGAAGAAGAGACTCAACTTAGGGGTGCACCATGGAGTCTGCCCAAGTGCCAAAGCAAGAGTTTTAAACAAAGGATTGTCTAAAACAAACAAAAAAAGTAATTTATAGATGGAATTTGAGAAACTGTCTGGTGATTTAATTACAATAATCTCTGCCAAATGCCAAGATTCCATTCCAGAAAATGAATGTAGCAGAATCATGGCTGGGGAAGTCCGAGCATTAGAGAGAGAGGTGAGGATCTCAGGATACAGTGAGCCTGTGAAAGAACTGACCAAAAATAATTGTCAGAATCACAATAAGGGCAAAACAGACAGTGAGGTGACATTTAGACGTCTTAAATAGATAAAATGGTGTGGGACTCACTAAATCACGACCGAGCTTGATTGAGATGAGACGGTGGTGTGGAAGAGGGAGTGTGGGCTCTACCTGGGAGAGGGACGGGCACCTCGTGCTCAGAGCAGCGGGTGCTGGTGTTATTCACTTGGAGGGTTCCTGGGCACCCGTGCTTGGGGAGCTGATGGTGCTGGAGGGAGCCGCAGGGTCCAGGTGAGGGGCTCAGCTCTGGTGCAGATGCCCCTTCTGCACCCGCAACACAACTCCAAGACCCACCAGTGGGGAGGCCGTCACCGCTGTGCTCGGGGCCCCTCTGCCGTGGGTTATCACAAGGGCTCAAGCCTCTTCTCACTACAACGCTGGCCTCCCTGGGCCGCTCCACTGGACAGAGGCTGCACTGTCATCTCCGCTCTCCCTGAAGTGAATTTCTGCCACACCAAGAGGGTGGCTGGGGGTCTCCCAGGCACCCCCCATCCCTGAGTTTCCAGAAGGCTGCCCAGAAGTACCCCTCAGATTTTGGGTAAGGTGAGCTCATGATCAGGATGGGGACTGTCACTTAGGTGTGCGCTCATCTTTAAAACATTGCAACCACTGACGTCTTCGAGGTGAATTTGAATTCTCCCTCAAGCTTTGTACCGTGGATTAGAGACCCATAAATGAGACTTTTTTTTTGAAGGTGCAGACAGAAAGAAGGATGGAAGACCAAAGGATGCCCACCCTTCTCTGTCGTCATCTTTATTAACCCAAAACAGATCACATATGACCCACCACCAGTGACCACACTGAACTAGTGTTCCTTTCCCCCTGGGTTCATGTGAACACAGAGACGCTCACACCCAAGGACGTTACTATGGAAACCAGGTAGTGCACCCACCCAGTTATCTTTTTTTCCCACTTTTTAAAATTAAACTAATTTGTTATACATGATGGCAGAATGCAGTCCATTTCATATTACACGAATAGAGCACAATTTTTCAAGTCACTGATGGTTCACAAAGTATGTTCACACCATTCGTGTCTTGTACATGAACTTAGGGTAATGATGTCTGACTCATCCCACCATCATTCCTACCCCTTTGCCCCCTCCTTTCCCCTCCCTCCCCTTTGTCCTATCTAAATTCCTCCATTCCTCCAATGTGCCCCCCAATCACCATTATGAGTCAGCATCCTCATATCAAAGAAAACATTCAGCCTTTGGTTTTGGGGATTGGCTAATTTCACTTAGCATGAGATTCTCCAACTCCATCCATTTACCTGCAAATGCCATGATTCTATTCTCTTTTATTGCTGAGTAACATTCCATTGTGTATATGGACCGCAGTTTCCCTACCCATTCACCTACTGAAGGGCATCTAGGTTGGCTCCACCGTTTAGCTATTATGAGTTGTGCTGCTATGAACATCAATATGGCTGTGTCCCTATGGTATTCTGTCTTTAAGCCCTTTGGGTAGAAACTGAGGAGTGGGACAGCTGGGTCGAATGGTGGTTCCATTCAAGTTTCATAGATGAAACTTTTTAATGAACCAAAATGATGTGGGAAAAAATTGCTTTTCCCCCAAATCGTCTACTTTGAGTCTCAGTGTTTTCACTGCTGCGTGGAAGGCATACTTCGTGCCGAGCAGAGCTGGGCCTCCCGTGTCCACAGCACTTGGGCCATAACGTCACTAGCAGCCTGGGACTCGGGTGTCAGAAGGTCTCTTCAGGCCCTGAAACACAGAGCGGTTCTGCGGGTTCGGGAGAGACTGGTTTCTCCCGTGGGGGGCAGCTTCCCTGACCAGGCCCAGCCTCCCTCTGATGCTTGCCCCCCAGGAGAGCTGCACTGGCTTGGCGGCCAGTCTCTGGGGAAGAGTGAATGGCACATGCCGGTCACCAATGGTATCTTCCCTTGGGAGCCATGAGCAGCTGACTAGAGAAAGGTGTGCTGGGCAGTGGGACGGGCAGAACTGGACCCTTCAACTCAACCCTCACCAGCAGTAAGAGGCCCTGCTACGGCCCTGACCTTTGCAGCAGGTCCTGCCTGGAGGCCTGCGCCAGGGACCACATCTGAGTCTGCTCACAGATCAGTCCAGACCTAGAATCTTCCCAGGCTTAGCTGGACTTCCTGGAGGAGCACTCAGCCCTCCCAGCTCCCCTCTGTCACCTGCTGCTGGGGGGCCTCATGTCTCCAAGTGGAGGTAGGGAGGCCCGCCTGTGGGTCTTGTGCTCAGGGCCCTGCATTCTGGAACCCAAGGGAGAGGCAGGCATGCACTCATGGGGAGTCCAGACACAGTCACCCCACAAATGTGTTCCCAAGAACAGCCGGAGTGGAGTGAGCCCTTGTCTTCCCCCAAAGTGCTGGGCAGGGAGCTCAGTGCCTGGGGGAGGGGATGGAGAGATTCCTGGGGGGGGGGTGCTGGGGGTTGAGATAAACACCAGAGGAGGCTGGTGGGCTGAAACCAGAGCCCTGTGCTTTGCCGGCCCACCCGCCCACCCGAGCAGCCTTATCGCCATCAGTTACTGAAGACATCACAGTCTTGCCCATCCTCCAGCTGGGAACCAGAGCAGAGCCTGCAGCTCCCTCCCCAGCAAGGCACAGAATCAACCGCCTCTCCCCAGGGCCCTCTCAACGCCCTTGGAGCTGGGAATGCATTTTACCCAACTCCCTCTGTGTGCTCAGAGCTCCTCCCTGGCCAGGATTCTAGAAAATTCTTTTGCTTGAATGCTAAGTGCTTTCCCTGATCTCCTTCAAAATCCCAATCCTTCTCTTTCTGTTGGAATTGAAGGACGGGGAGTGATAAAGCCTGGGCTCGGGCCATCTCCTGTCCCTCGCCCTTCTCTGTTTTCTCTCTCTCCCTATTTTCCTGTTTAATGTCAAGTAAACCAGCCCAGCTCCTCAGGGATGTGCAGCTGCAGAAGTGAGTGCAAGTGGATTTCAAATCAGCAGAGAATTTTAAAAATGAGTCATGTGCACACCCCCGTGTGCGAGGCTGGGGCTCTGCGGCTGCACTGCACAGGGGTCCTGCACTCCTGGAGAGAGGTCAGGCCACGAGGGTGGCCTCCAGTGGAGGAGAGTCACCACCAGCCCCGTCCAAGCAGAAAAACAAGGGCCGTGCTCATGCTCTGGCCTCCTCCCAGTGCTTCAAAGTCCCCTAGGGAACATCACAGTGGCCAGCGGAGGTGGGCGTGGCCCGGTGGCAGAGCACGCGCCTGGCATGCAGGAGGCTTCAGGTTTTGTGCTCAGCACCATAAAGAAAAAGGAAGTGAAGACTCGGAACACCGAGGCCTTTCTCAGATTTCTAGAAAAAATAGCAAAAAAAAAATAATTATACACACACACACACACACACACACACACACACACAGAACTGGGGAAAGGGTCCTGAAAGGAACGGCCTGCCCATCCCATACAAAGCAGAAGGACTGCTGTCAGGAGCCTGTGAACGCCGAGGACCCTGGCACCCCATCTCCCCTGTCCTGGCCTGCTCCTCAGCCTCAGTGCCCCGGCGCCCAGGAAGATCAACTCCAAAGGATCATTCCATTTTATTAGAAAAGAAAGAAAGAAAAAAGAAAAGAAAAGAGACAAGTTTGTTCTTGGAGAATTTCTAATTTAGAGTTCTCGGCACCGGTGCTCCAAATCGTTTGGCTCCTAGTGAATCCCTCATCATGGAACAAAACTGATCTCTCAGCTGCAACGGTGCGTCTTCCCTTCGGGAAGGGTTTCCACAGGTCCTCACTCCTGGCTGGGAGGCCCGGGCATGGAGGGGGCATTGAGTGTCGTTGGCATCCAGGCCAGAGGGCGCTGCAAGGGCAGGAGAGTCAACCCCCGATGAGGTTCACACTCGCTTCCGAGGGCTGCTCTGTCGGGAGGGGACCTGGCACGGGCAAGGACACCAGGCGTTGGCATTCTGTCGGGCCCGAAGCATAACAGTGGAAAACCTACTGATGTGTTTTCCAGCCACCCCCGTATTCGCAGCCTGCGAGGTGCTGAGAAGGCCCGTCAGCGCAGGGCCAGAGAAGGGCCAGAGAAGGGCCCGCGCCAGCAGGAAATGTACACAGCCATGTCCACTAAGACGGTGTCCCCAGGACAAGGACCCATGCTGCTGCTGCTGGGGAAGGAAGGAAAAGAGCCCCCAAGAAGGGGACAGAGTGGGGCTTGGAGCAGGGACAGGGCCCAGGAGCCAGAGCACCCTCCATGAGTGGAGGTGGGAGAGTGCGGGAGACAGAGAGCGGACAGTCAGCAGCTTGCCGTGGAGCCGCTGTGAGGCCCAGGGCTCACTGGCTGGGGAGCCTGGCACCGGAGGATGGCACCTGCTCCCTGCAGCCCACCATGCCCAGTGTTGCCATCTCAACGCCAGGTGGCTCCTCCCAGAGACACTTCCCTACACGGGATGTGTGGGACAGCACACGGGCCTGCTCGGGCCTAAGGACCTAGGGTTGCTGAGCTGAGCTGGGCAGAGACCCCAGCCCCCAGGCCTGCCTGCTCCTCTCCAGATGAGCAGCGCCCACCAAACCCCACTGGAGAAGCCCTGCCTGGAACTCTCACTGTGGAGCGGCTCCCTGCACCAGGCAGACTGAGGACATGGGTGTGCATGAGTCAGAGTGCAGGGGGTTGGGGGTCCAGGAGGAAGAGAGCCAGCCCTACCTCCACTGGACCAGCAGCGGTCAGCCAGGGCTGTCTACCCGCACTCACTGGCCCTCCGGTAGCTATTTCCGCCCTTCTAACTCCGAGAGCCGCCCTCTCTAGCAAGCCCTTCCTGACCCCCATCTGCACCAGGCACTGCAGGCCGTGTGCCTGTCGCACCCACCTTCCTGGGCACGTTGGGCGGAGGCTGCTGGAGCAGGGCCGGGAGGAAGGGGCATTTTAGAAAACCCCACAGCCTTCCGAACGCACACCCTTCCAGGAAGCAGCAGGCCTGCAGAGTGCGCAGAAGTGCTGGGAAGGGAGGGCACGTGCACACACGTGTGCCGGACAGAATGGCCATCTGGCTCATCAGGTAAAGCAAGTCAAGGGGTAAGGGCACCCATAATCAGCACCCTGGCAGAATAAGAGGGACAGGCCTGCGGAGATGGGCAGGGGCCACCCTCACTGACAGTGCGGCCAGTTCCACCTCTCCACTGCCACTCCATCCAGCAGGGCCAGGTCACTGACCTCACCAGAGGGTTCTGACCCCGAGCCTCTCCAGAGTGCCTCATCAGGGTAAGGCAAGGTCAGTCCACTACGGAGGGGCAGTCTCAGTGGGGACACAGCCAGGAGAGCACGTCCACCCAGATGGGACAAGACTCCTCTTGCCCTCCATGTCTGCAGTCCTCCTCTGCACGAAGCACACACGGCAACCTGACATTATAGACTCAGATTTCCTGTTTCTACCTGTGGTCTCTTTTTTGTACTGGGTCTTCTGGCCCTCGGAGACGTGCTCCTGTGCCCTCCTTTGGTGAGTTCAATATGCGAACCCCTGCCCCATTCTCCAGCATCTGTGTCTCAGAAGGAAATGCGTGCAGTGGCTATCCTGAAATGTGCTCATTCTGCATGATCCATTGAAGGAGTAGAGCCCGCATCATAGTGGGGAAAAGATAAGCCCATCCTGCTACCTGTGCTGTGTCAGAGCTCAACAGTGAGGGCCGGGAGTGACCCCAGCCCCGCCGGCTGGTCTCTGACCGTCACCAGGACGCTGAGCGGGTCTGCGGATTCCCATGGCCTTAATGAGCTCAGAGGCCCACTGGGCTGGCTGAGGAGCTGCAGGCTCCTCCCTGCGATTCTCTGAGGCTTCTGCTCTTTAGCTCTGGATTGGAGGCCTGCAGGGAAGGTGCAGGCTAGCAACAGCTCCGGCAGAGGGACCAGGCCCACACGGAGGCCAGGACCTGCCTCACCCATCCTGGATGGTGGGCCAGGGATGGGGGCAGCAGGGGCGGGCGACCTGAGGGCTGGCCACGGTGGTTTACCAGCCAACGGAGAACCCCACCTGGTTAACAACCTGCCTTTGCCTGGGTCTGCTGAGCACCAGCCTTTTCAGAATTATAATATGAACAATCTGCCCCCTCCCCACCCCGGCGCACTGTCCCCTTTACCTAGTCCCTGAGATGACAGACACGAGGTTCCCCCTGAGAGCTCTGAGCTCCTCTCCTCCCATCTCCCGTCTGCTCCCAGCTCGACCCCCAGGAGTTTACTCTGGTGCTCTGGAGGGTGGTCTCTGCAGCCTCGCCCCTCACCTTCGTCCCCTGTGAATGCCCTGAGAGGTCTGCTGCCCAGGACAGGCCTCCACGCTCCCGGAGCATAACCTTGTTGAATTGAACATTTTCACTAAATATGTGATCTGAGGCCTAGGAAATGACACATTCACAAAGATATGTGTCCCCAACAGCCTCACTGCAAGTACAAGTGCTCATTCAAAACGCGTCCTGTGGCTTCCCCGGCTGAGAGGGGGTCGGGGTGTCCCCACACTTCTCATTAATGTATACAAGGTGGCACGTATCTTCAGGTGTATTTCCTTACATAGACTAGTAAGTCATTGCTTGGTTCGTGAGAGTATTTTAAGAACTGCCATCACTCAGGAACACGAACAACTTGAATGCTATTAATAAACATCGCCCAAGTGTGTCCAAAACCAGCGCAGGTATCTGAATGTTAGACTCTCCTTATTTCCATCAATAAACCCTCTTGTTCATGGTTTCTTATTCCATTCAAATATTGCTGCATTTACTTGTCTTATGTCTAGGATTTGTCTACACTCCCAGTGAGAGGATTGTTCTATCCTGGGCGGGCGTCAGCAGCTGGGGGGACAGATCCTTGCCCAGGTTTGCAGTCTCCCTCTCCCCGTCTGGTTTCGGTCGGTTCAGAAGGCCCTGCCCCTCCCACTGCTGCACCCTCAGCTGACAGCCAGTGGTCTGGGGAACGAGCCTGGAGAGGAGAGGGGCTCCCGTCAGATGCAGGCCTGAGCTGGACGTCCGTTGGATGCCCTTCTTGAAGCCTTTGGTCATCAGCTCTCCCAGGCTTTGTGCATCCCAGTCCTGAACCGCCTAGGAGTGAGTAAGGAGAGTGACCAGTGACTGAGGTCCCCAGGGCCACCACAGACCTGCCTTCTGCTGACTTGATTCCGCTCTGGGGGCTCCCTGTCACCAGATCCCCATGGCCCCTGGCCTTCTGCACACACCGCCCCAGGGGCTCAGAGGGTCTCGAGCCAGCACAGCTATCCACCCCACAGATGTTCCTTCTGCCTGCAGCTGGAGTGGGGCTGAGGACTTGGGCCCGGCCTGGCTCCCGTATCCCAGGGCGCCCTGCAACCGGCAGACGGTGGAGCCCACGAGCAGCTGCCCCCCTTGACTTTATTTATTTTTCCTCTTGCTCGGGGATCTTCTGAAGTAAACTGTGGCTCAGGACGGGCGGTGCGATCCTAGGGCTCTTTGCCAAGGATTTGTGAGGTCACCTTTTCATCTATTCACTTATTTGGGGTACTCCAGTATGGGGGAGAAAGACACAGAGACCTGTGAGCCCCAGAAACTCAGCCAAGTGATGGGCCGCGTGGCATTTTCTAGTCTGATGGTGGCACACCTGTGACCTCCTCAGGGATCCACAGCTCACAGCAATTCTCAGCTCCTCTGTCTTGGTGAACTTCCAGCCCCCTCGAGGGTGGCCCTGGTACAAGGTGCCGGAGCTGACCCTGGTACGAGGTACCGGAGCTGACCCTGGTACAAGGTGCCGGGGCTGACCCTGGTACGAGGTGCCGGAGCTGACCCTGGTACGAGGTGCCGGAGCTGACCCTGGTACGAGGTGCCGGAGCTGACCCTGGTACGAGGTGCCGGGGCTGACCCTGGTACGAGGTGCCGGAGCTGTGCACACTTCCACACAAACGGCCTGTTGAAGTGACATGGGAAACAGAGTAACAGGGACCTTGCATAGGAGGCTTGGCCAGAGTCACATATATTTTCAAATTTCCTCTTCTTTGATGTTTTGGCCAAATCCATTCCCCCAGAGAGGGAGCTGCTAGAAGCACAGTAACGTGTCGATCCCAGCGGGCAGCACTGCACAGGAGTCTCGGAAGCTGTCCTCCTCTGCTGGACCTTCCCTCTCTTCTGCATCCGGGCTCCTTGAGAGGCCAAGTGTCCATCACGTCTCATGCCCAGCAGAACAGCAGAGCTGTGCCCTCTGTGGCCCCAGAAGGTGACTGACCGGAAGTGCTGCCCTGTTGGATCAAGCCACGCAAGAGGCAGGAATGCCAGTGAACGTACTCCACGCTTTCGGTGTGGTTCCGAGTCTTCTGGTGGCAAGAGAAGAAACGGATTCAAGCTGAACACGTGCCCTTGTTCTCCCAAGGCCTCCGACCAGCGCCTCCTCCACCGGCTGCATCTGGTTCTCCTCCCTCACGCATCCTATGTTTAGTCATCCGCAGACCTGGATGAGGACAGGTGCCCCCGGGGGGAGCCCACTGCGGAAGTTCTGGCAACCATGGTGGTGACGGCTGCACCAGTGTGGTGTACCCAGTGCCGTGGGCGTGGGCACCAGAGTGGCCAGGATGGCAAATTTTGTTGGGGGCCGCAATCAAGTCAAGATGGCGCCTGGCAGTTTGCCAGGAGGAGTGGTTTGTGAAGCCACGCCACCGAGCCATTAAGATGGAGGGATTCCTTATGGGCTGACTGCTGTATCTGGCTGATGCTGATTGAGTCAAGCTGGGTATCATCAGGTAGGTATATGTACCTCTGCTGTCCGCAATAAAGCGGCTCCTGCTTCAAGCTTCAGGTTGCTTGTCACCTCCCGGTTATTTTGCCAGCCGGACTGCGGCAAAATTTAAGGTTACGTGTATTTTACAACTAAAAAGACCATAGGTGAGCTGTCCAGTCCCCATGAACTGGGAGGCAGATCACTCAGGATTGGTGAGATGGGCCAGGAGTGGTGGGCTCACAGTCCCAGGTACCGGGGTTGCAAGCCTGGGGGTGCAGGTGCATGGAGGAGGGAGGCAGTGCAATCGCTGGGGCCCAGAGGGAGCTGGGGACATGCACAGTGTCCCACTGAGGACAGGGCCAGCCAGGTGCACGCAGGCAGAAGGCCTAGGCCTGAGGCTGGGGGTGCCACCCACATGGGCAGCTCGGGGCCACTCCTCTTTGGAAGGTCTGGGAAGTGGGCCTGTCGGGACGTTCTGAGTCTCGGTGCCAGAAAGAAAGCAGTGAGGAGGTGGCCCGTCTGGCTCTGGAGACTGGGAAGCGCTTCCTGGCCTGCCATCCAGCCCACCCCGCCCAGCCTGGGAATGCGGACACTGCGGGGCTTCGCTCAAAACCAGGGGCCGGCCCTTCTGAACGCCTGGCCCATGTCATCCAGGAAGAGCACAGTTTGCTGCAGATCTGCCCCTGGCCGTGGCCTCCTGAGGGCCACAGGTGGTCGGAAGGCAGGACCCTGAGCCCGCAGAACCCACTCGGGCCACGATCCTCCCGAGTGACGGGCGAGGACAGGATGAGGGGACCGGCAGGGCAGGGACTCGGGAGCCACACCGCCCTGTGCCAGGCAGCACAGCTCGGGTACAAAGCGGACCCCTTCATGCTGTCCTGTGCCATCGAGTCCAGAGCCTGGGACCTGAAGGGCCTCCTGGTCTCGCTCACCGACTTCCTCCCTGGTCCCACCTCTCTGGGTCGCAGAGAGTCCAATTTGGTTACTGAATGTTCTTCCTTTGCAAAAGAAGAGGCAGGGGGAGGCGGCCTGTGACCCTGGCGTCTTCCTAAGGGACCGCGTCTGCGGGACCTCTTCTCCCTGCCAGATGCCTCCCTGTCACTCCAACAGCCAGTGCTTTCCTGAAGGCGGCCCCTTGGTGTCTGCCACCGTCCTGGATACTCCCGGGGGGTAGTGTACCTGGAATTGAACTCAGAGACACCTGACCACTGAGCCACGTCCCCAGCCCTATTTTGTATTTTATTTACAGACAGGGTCTCACTGAGTTGCTGAGCACCTCGCTTTTGCTGAGGCTGGCTTTGAACTCGCGGTCCTCCTGCCTCAGCCTCCTGAGTCCCTGGGATCACAGGTGTGCACCGCGCCTGGCAAGTCCTGCTGGTTTTGATGGTGGCCATCCCGAGGGGGTAAGGCGGCTCCTGGTGGGGCTCCGGCTAGCATTTCTAGGGAGGAGTGAGATGGGGCCCAGCCTCTTGCCGTGGGCCTGCTGCCTTCTGTGCAGAAACGTCTTACGCGTCCGGCCCATTTTTACAATCCAGGTGACGCCGTTTTGTTGTTGAATTCTTGGAGGCCTTCCACACCAGACCAGAGACTGCGGCACGTACTCTGCTCCGTGGCTGCCCCTTCAGGCTGGTGCGGCCTTCGGGGCACAGAAGTTCCCAGGCTTGGCGTCCTCCTACGGTCCCCTGAAAGTCTCATCAAGAGATCCCGACTGTTCTTTTTGGAAGTAGGAAGCTTCGTCCCGTGGCAGCCACCTTGTGAAGCCCCTTCCTTAAAATGCCCGCACGCTCAGAATGGACTCCTCTGGCTCACTTCTGGACGGGCCCAGGTTGGTGTCCCCCTCTGTGGGGTCCTCTGCGGCCTCGTCCTCTACAAGGAAACACGAAGCCCATCTTCCCTGTGCCCATCTACAGCGGTCACTGCCGCAGGTGACAGGGTCATCCTTACCACTCGATCCTCAGGGCCAGCCCCAGGGACTGGTCACTCAGCCAAGGCCAGGTGGAGCTGCAGAGATTGTTCCCTCTTTATCCCTGACACCCCCAAACCACTGGGGTCATAGGACATCAGACAGCTGGTTGGGACGCAGGACAGTGAGCCTTCTCTCCCCGAGCATGGGAGACTCCAGGCTGGAAAGAGGCACCACCTGGGGCCCTTGTGTGCAGACGGGCTCGCAGTCCACTGCCTGGTGCCTGTTGACCCCTCTGGGTCATGTCCTGCCTCTAGAAAGTGCTGTGAATCACCTGCCCCCTGGCCGGAACGTGGGGTCATGGCTGCCAGCCTTGCACTGCACCTGGCCCACGTGGGAACATGCCCTCCGTGCTGCGTGGGCCTCCCTCCCCCACCAGCAGTGCCCTCCAGCCATGACTGGGTGCGTGGGGGTGATCCCGGAGGGTCCCCAGCCTCAGAACGTGGCTCACCCCACAGACAGTCACAGCCAGTGTTCCCTGAAGGCCACCAGGTCTGCTTCCCAGGGTGCAGCCGAGGAGATCCGGGTCTGGTGCTCCTGGGTGTGGTGACGGAGATGGCTCCTGCCCTTCCTGAGACTCACTGCCCACCCCCATCAAAGAGGTCAGCTTGTGTCTTCTAGGTTTCAAATCCTGCCTGACTGCGGACTCTGGGTGGAAGCCCAATGGGAACCGGAGCCCAGGGGGTGACTCTGGGTGTGGGAAGGTTGGAGGCTAGAGGCCACCAGCTCCAGCCCCACCCCAAGAAGGTACGGGGGCCTGCAGAGACGTGTGCAAGAAGCCCAGCGCTGGGCGGATGACCCTAGGGGGCCTGGGGCCTGGTATCCGTGGGGCTCAGTCTTCGTTGGTGACTCAGGAGTGCCGGCCATCTCCCCAGGCTGGGCACTCCATTGCACACGGGCTGTTTCTCCCACCATCCACTCATTCCACACACCTGCACAGTCTCCTCTGGTCGGCTCTCTGGTGCTGACCAGCGTCTCTGGCCCAATGTCCCCAGCAGCTTCTGCTGAGCCTCCTCTGGTGCCAGCACCACCTGGCCCTGCCTTGCCTCTGGTTTCCCTGTGTCTTCCTCTCAGGACGGCCAGGCCTTGGGGAGGCTAACGGCCTCCGTCCTGTCCTCCCAGCTCACCCTTAGGAATGGGGCACTGCATTCTGCTTCCTGGTTGTGGGAGGTCACATGCAGCCTATGCCTGGTGGCCGGCCTGTGTGGGACACTCGGCTGCCCTCCGCACCCGCAGCCGACCTTCGCACCCGCAGCCGACCTTCAGATGCACATCAGCTGGTGGCTCCTCTGGTGCCAGGCCTAAGCACGGCTCGGGCGGGCACTCTGCTGCCTGGAAGAGTGCCCAGCCACGGCCGCTCCCTCCACAGCCTCTCCCTCAGCCCACACTGCCCAGAGTGGGGCCCACAGCCCCGAAGCCACCAAGTCACAAAGTCTGCGAGAAGGCGTGTGTGAGAAAGGGGGCAGGGGAGATAGCATCACACCTCCCACAGCGCCTCACTCTCTGCTGTCCCAGGTCCAAACGTCTCACCACCCCACACACTGCCCCCTGCTGGACACACAGTCCTGTGTCCCCCGTTCTCTGTAGAGAGAAACTGGGGAACTGCGGTCCTCCACCTCTGCACCTCCGCCCTCCCGTGGTCACTGGTGTGGAGAATGGACAAGGCCCCTGGGAAGAGGAGGCCCTCTCTTGTGCTCCCCTCGGAAGCAGCCAGGGAGTGATAAATCAGACAGGACGTGCTTCCTCATCCTGAGTGCCGCGCGGTCTCCTTGTGTCCCTGGTAGGGAACAGAGGGTCCCGGGGATCTCCACCCCTGAATTCTCACATCCCACAAACACTCCTCCATGCAGAGGACATGCTGGGTGTGGCTCAGACATGGTCCTGACGGTGCTCAGAGGTGGTGGGCAGAGAGGTCACCAGACATCATGGCCAACAACCCGTGACTAGGGGGTTTACAGGGACCAGGGAACAGGGGAGTGGCACCTGGCTGCCCCAGGAGGTAGCCCCAAAGGTGGTACAGAAGGAGGGGTGGGGGCCGTGTGGCCAAGACACAGCAGTTCAGACCCACAGAACGTGAGACCGTCATGTTGGAGTGGCAAGCCCTGGGGTCTGCCCTCCCACCTCCCGTCCCTGACACCTGGCCATGGCAGCTCCTGCTCCAGAGAGCAGCTGTGCAGGGGGCAGACATGCTCCTGGCCCAGGAGCGCACCACAGAGCTGGAAGCCAGGCCTCAGCTGCCACTGAGCGGCAGAGCAGGAGGGCCGAGGGCCACGCAGGGTAGAGGGGGTAAGGGAGCAGGCACTTGGCAGGCCCAGGTAATGCCCGACACACAGGGCGTGTGACTCATGGTACTGCACTGACGGCTGAAGTGATAGAGTGGCGTTTGGACAGGGACCCTGGCTGACTATTCAGGGAACAGCAAGATGGGGCCCAGGGACCAGGCCTGTCTGTGCCCTGCTGGGCTCTGCAGGATGCTGCGGAAACGGGATGTCCCCTGCCTGAGAAGGACATCTTGATCACACACGCGGATGTGACATACACCGTGGGAAGTGTCCTCTACCAGCTGAGGGATGGAAATCTGCCCCTTTATTGACACCACACACTTCCACAGCCGGCCATCGAGGGAAGCGAGGGCTTTAGGAGGGCAGACTGCCCACAGCAGGCAACAGCAGACCACCTGTGACATGCCAGGCTTCGCCCAGCCCTGGAGTCCCCCACTGAGGGCTCGGTGTGCAGGCATCGGGGGACGCCAGGCCAAGAGGGGAGGTGGGGGCTCTCTGCCCATTTCTAGGCCGGGAGCCTCCCCTGCCTGGGCTGACGCCTGCTTGTCCTGCCAGGTGGGCCCCAGCAGAGGCCAGGATGCGGGCCAGCCTCCACCCGGCGGTGTGTAAGCCTGGCCACCTGGAAGTAACTGGTAAGAGTACAGGAAATGCCAGCAGGTGGCTGGGACCCGTCCTATGGCATCCCTCGGGGGGCCCTGCCCCTTTGGGGATGGCTGTGTGATGTTTGAGACAGCCACGTGCCTCAGTAGAGGCTGGCCGTGCTCCACCTCCAGGGAGCGTCACCTGAGACGATGGCTAAGGCAGAGACTGCCTGGGTCCCTTCCTGCCCTGCCCACGGCCCGCTCTGTGCACCGAGCGGGGGACACTGCCCTGCCGTGCTCAGGCCTCACATCCAGCAGCTCGGCACGCTTCCCTCCACGGGGTTCCCCCAACACCCCCACCAGGGTGCACCCGACTGGTGGCCAGCTGGGGGAAGCCAGGCCCCGGAGCCCCACGCCTGTCTTTAGGAGCCCTCTGCTCCTCCGTGGTCCCAAGGCCTGCGCTCAAGGAAGGGGGCATCCTGGAGGGGCCTTTCCCAGGGTGGTTCCTGCCCCGACCATGCAGTCTGGCCTGGGCAGGCCACAGCACAGGGGGACCCCACGGTCGGTTTCCCCTGAGCACCCGAGGCCGCACACGGCCCACCCCATCTTCTCAGCCTGCGGCACCCGTTGGGCACCCGCCTCTCTGCCCTGTCCTGCCGGCTTGGACCCAGTGAGGCCAGCCTTCGTCCCCTCTCCCCTCCCCAGAGGGGCCCTGCCCTGGGTGGGGTGGGCGCCTCCCTCCTGTGCGTCCCATTCAGACTTTCCTGCTTTGTTTATCCACAGCCAAAAGGCAAAAGCCCTGCTCTGAGTCACCCCTGCTCCCAGCCGGCTCTGATTCATGGAGGCCCGATGTGGGGACTGACCCTGGGCTGTTAACCTCTTGGTCTCCACAGCAGAAGGCCTCTGGGCGCTGGAGCTGGGGCCGACGTGCGGATCAGCCGAGCCGGTGTGTTTGTGGGGGCTGCCGAGAAGAGGGGCTGGAGTGTGCCGCACTCCCTCACCTTTGGCCACTCCCACCAGAAAGGTGTCAGGCATCACTCTCCAAAGGACTTGGTCATTTGGCAAGTGTGGTCCCAGAACTTGCCAGAGTATGTGTCAGATGTTGCCCCGAGTGTGAAAGAAGTCAAGGCCTAACAGAAATCAGATTATGGCTGAGGATCTGAAGGAGTGCGGAACGCAGAGCCCGGTGGGTCCCCAGCCCCTAGAGAGGCGCAGCTGGTGACTCACTCCATGAGAAGGAGGCTGCAAACAGCTCACCGACCAGGTCCTGGTGAAGGGCACGCATAGGACGCCTGGTCCGCGCCCGGCCAGCCTCTCCTCAGGCCTGGGCATTCTCTGAGCATCACGGGGGCAGGGCCCGGGGTGCCGGGCGAGCCTCTCATTTTACCCCAGGGCAGAGTCAGCAGGGTCCCTGCAGAAGGTGAGACTCCTCTCCAGCTCCCGCGAGGGAGTCGGCATGAAGGCACCTCTTCCAGGCTCCAGTCAAGACGAGAGTTGGTGAATCCACTGCACTCTGGCCCCTGGCTTCCACAGGTCTGGACTGGCTTATCATCAAGGACACCTGTCCCCAAGCACACAGAGGCTCAGAGACAGACAAAGGAAGGCGCTGAGTTCTGCCGGGACGCGCGTGCCGGGAGCGAGGGTCAGCTCAGTCCTGCACCTGAGCAGTTTCCCATCGCCAGGGCACCTGGAAGATGCATGGCCCTCGTGGCCAAAGGGGGCCTCAGGTTCCACCAGGGAGCTGAGCGGGCCCTGCTGGGACCCTCTGGATGGCACTTTCCCCTACCTTAGCAGGAAAGGCCCCGCAGGAGGCCCGGGCCCAGGCATGCAGCTTCAACCCAGGGCCTCCGCATGCTGACAGGTGCCCTGCCACCGAGCCACCCTCTGTGCTGCTTCAGTCAAATCCAGAGTGTGACACTGAGTGAGAGTTCCAGGCACACTTCCAGGGCTCTCGGGCACACTTGTGCAGGTGGAGGTGGGCCTGGAGATGGGCACTAGCGTGTGCCTGTGCCCCTCCACCTCTAAAATGCACGGGCCACCTCTGCGTTTGTCTTGTCAAGTTGCAAACGTTTGCAAGGCATCTGTAAAAAAATCTAGAAAAGATGGCAGTCATTTATCCCGGACTTCAGTCTCCACAGTTCAGTTACCTGCAGTCAACCGAGGCTGGACAATAACACTATTCTGCGCCGTGGGCCAAGAGGTGAGCTGCCTGTGTTCTGAGAGAGGGAGAGAGACCACATTCAGGCGACCTTCATGTCAATGCATCGTTGTTTTTGCTAAGGGTGTGGCTGTCAACCCTTCTGGTGTCTAGTTTATAAAATACACTTGTCCTGGGCACAGGAATACATATGGTGTGTGTGGGGTTAGGAGCTTGCAGTTCTAGGAATCGGCGGGGGTCTTGGGTGTGTCCCCTACAGATGAGGGACGCAGCTGCAGTGACACACAGAGAAGACAGGAAGCCCTCCCCGGCAGTTCGGTTCCTCCCGGACCCGCCCCCCTGCAAGCACCGGCCCTGCCCTTTCCACCTGGAGCAGGTGAGGCCTGCTCCTCCAGCAGTTGCCGTCGTCCAGTGCTGGGATGCAGCGCTTCCTGGACACTGCAAATCCACTTGACCTCGGGGAGTGGACATGAGCTTCCCTGTTGCTGGACCTGGCAGACTCACTTCAGGGGCCTCCTGGAGGCCGCTGCCCACTCACAGGGCATTTCCAACTCAAGACCTTCTCTTATCTACTATGGAAGTGTTTTTAGGAAAGTCTTCGTTTATCTTCCTACTGGCAGGGACACGATGGCTCCCCGCCCTCACACTGGGTAACAGTGTCCTCCTGTTTCGGTTTTGTTTTTGTTGTTAAGTTCAACACTTCTCATGTTCCATGGCCAAACGATTCTCTTCTTTTGTGAATCCACACTCTCTGCCCGTGTAGGCTACTATGTAACCGTCTTCTGAAAAAATTTTCAGGTCTCTTTTGTCTACGAAAATTATTGCTGTAAAATAGGTTGCAAACACTTTCTTCCCAGTTCATTAAAAGTCTCCGAGTGCGGGATTTTAGCATACAGAAGCTCAGACTTTAACTGGGTTGGAGTTACTGCTTCCTTGGCGATTTGTCCTCGCCATACTCGGGAAACCAGAAGAGTCCACATCAGCCCACATCACTCAGTTCACGGAGGTCACTGTCAGCACCTGTAGGACAGTGGTCCGTGTTCTGCTTCTGCATTCTGTCCACAGTGTGGCCACAGTTGTAGGTGACCATCTGTGCTGGACAGAGCCATGGGACCTCAAAGGGACATAATTAATCAGGGATCCGCCCGGAAGCAGGACTTCACTATTTGTTCTGTGGAGGCAAATGTCCCTGCTTTGGGGACAGGGAGAAGGACTGGGAGCAGGGAACAGAGGGGAGCAGGGGCACTCTGAGCCCAAGGCACTGACTTAGCTCACGCTCCCTGGAGGGTGTTTCTGAAAACCAGTGGGAACGTCACAGGATAGAAATCCCTTCTGTCCCCTCTGCCAGTGGGAGGACACGGCAGAGCCTCTGGCTCAGTTATGAGGGAGCAAAGGTGGTCAGAAAGCAGAGCAGGGTCCCAGGGAAAGTCGGGGTGCTGTGCTGACGTGTGAGTAGCTAAGGGATCTGGGCGGCGTGATCTGCAGGAGGCTCTGTGCCGCACGGCAGGGGAGGAGCCCGGGCCACGGGAAGGTAGAGGCCGAGAGACCAGGCCCTGTCTGGCTTTGGGGGGGCCCAGGCCTGGTCCAGCAGTCTGCACAGCTTGCCAGGGGAGAGGCCAGGAGCCAGGCCACCCCTCTCTCCAGCCCTCCCACCATCTTCCTCTCTGTCCTTCCCTCCCTGGTGGCTTCTCTTTGAGCTGGGGGCAGAGGGCCAGGAATGGGGACAGCAACCCCAAACTGAAGGCTCTCCCCTGCTGGCTCACCCCGTCGCGATTCGCTGGGACTCGCTCTGAGAGCTCCCGAGCCTCCGTCTGGATTCGCACATCCAAACACTCCTGCAGCCCACGCTACCACAGGGCCTCTGTGGCACCTTGGCACCTGATCGCATGGTGCCACCAAGGCGGTGATGATGAAGAGAAACGGGGTAGAATCGAGGCCAAGGAAGCTGAGAGCAAACCCCTCGCCCGCCCCTCTTGAGGGGACACAGGTGGATCAAGAGCATACGAAGGGTTAACAGACCCGGGAGGAAGAAAAGAAAAAGAAAACCGACCACTCACCCAGAATGACTTAGTGCCACCCTCTGTTGTCCCTCTCTTCTGGGACCAGCACCTGCACACAAGAAGAGCAGGAATCTCACATCTGTGGTGATGGCCCCAGCCCTGGACGGTCTCTGAGCCCGTGGACCAGCCCAGGACCCTCTCAGCCCCAGAAGGACAGGCTCTGGAGAGCGCCCTGCTGGGTGGGACGTGTGGATGACGCTCCCTGCCACCCCAGGGTCCTCCCGGTCACTGAGGCAGGCAGGACAGGTCCTAGCCACCCCACCACCGATGTGGAAACGCTCCCTGCTCTGTCCAGCAGGTAGGTCACCAGCAGCACGGAGCCTTGGGCCCCTGGAGTGTGAGAACTCAGCCAGCCACCAAGGGGCTCCGAGGCGTGGGGCAGGCAAAGCAGCAGCGTGCTGTTGGCAAGCGTTGAGGTGCTGGTGTGCGCGTGTGTGTGCGCTAAGGAACACGTCGGGAGGCAGAGTTAGAAAGGGGAGGTGACAGCCGCTGAAGAGCCCTGACTCCCGGGGTAACCTGGGCCTCTGGAAGGCAGCCTCACCCTCAGGACTGTGGCTTACCAGAGGCGCCTGCGGCCTGGCCAGTGGGTTTTTTAGAAAGATCTTTGGTGGAGGTGGCACAAACATTCATGATATAGAATTTATCATTTGAACCATTTGATAGAATGTGATTCAGTAAGTGCTTTTACACTCTTGTGAAAACATTATGGCCATCAAGTTCCTGACTGCTCGTGGTCACTCCAGAAATGACCCACCCGTTGCCCTTCTTGCCCCCAACCTCTGGCAGCCGCCAGTCAGTTGCTGGCCTTTCAGGTCACACCCCAGACACTTGCTAGGAGTGGACTCGTCCAAGACTTGGTCTCTGCCACTAGCTTCGAGCTTAGCACAGTGTGTGGAGGCTGGTCTATGAGGAAGCAGGACGGGTGCTGCCCTTGGTGGCCCAGTCTTGTTCTCTCGGGCATGGGGCACCCCTGATCTGTCGGTCCTCAGCGGGGAGCCTGCCGTGTCTGCACGCTGGCTGCGGTGAGCAGTGCTACCGTGAGCGTGCACAGGTGGCTGTTTGCACACTGCTCAGGCTCTGGGTGTCCATGGACAGCAGTGTCGGGGTCACCCGGTGCTCAGAAATCTGGTGGCGGGTGGATCATCATAACCTCATCCACCATTGAACAGATGGGAAGCCAAGAGCCAGAGAGGCCATTCCCTGGGCCCACAGAGAAGGCAGGGCCGAGAGCAGCGTCTGGCTGCAGTGCGGTCTTACCCAGGCCTGACCCCAGACGCAGACCACGGGTTTTGCCCAGCACAGGCCCTTGGGAACCAGGCGGCCCCCTACAGAGACAACGACGGCCTTTGGTCTCTGTCTAATTAAAATTTCTCAAATTAGAAAAATACCACGTCAGAGACGTTCACTCTGGGGAAGGGTCACACATGATTGATTTGCAAACAGTGACTTAAATTAATGGCCAAAGCCATGGTGAAGAGCCAGGCTGATTGGACGCAGCCGCAGCATTTACATGTTCTCAGATCCTTACTGAGAGGCTGGAGTGAGGAGGGCGGGAGCAGGCGCCCCGAGCGGCGGCCAGGGAGCGCCCTTCCGTCCCGCGCTTTCCCTTTCCTCCTTGGTCAGAAACACTGGGCTTATGTAATGACCACTAAACAATGCTGGCAAGTTTCAGAAAACCGCAGCCCCCAGCCGCCCGCCCAGGCGTCCCTGAACCCGCACTGTGTGCTGCCCGCTGCCGAGGGCACGTCTGGCCGCCCTCAGGAGTCCTGCGTTCTGCGGGCCGTGCTGCCCGACCCGGGCGCTGGCTCTGCTCTCAGAGCAGAGCTGGTTCCGTTTCCTCCACAAGCCTCAGCAATGGCTGGGCACAACCTTCTAGAAGCCACCTCAGATCCAGGAGGCTTTTAAAGTGACCTCTGACCTCTTGTGGGCCTGGGTGGACACTGAGCCTGAGTAGGGCCCAGTCAGGGGCTCACACTCAGACACTGAGCCACCAGAGGCGACTGTGCCCAGCTGCTCCAGGGCAGCTCACGGGGGCCCTCCTCTTCCTCCACCATCAGGAGGGGGTCTGCAGCTCCCGTGAGCAGCCCGGGCCACTCGGCACCCTCCTCCGGGATGCCCTCCCTGCCCACCCGGCTCCAGGGTCTCTGCCTTCTCTGGCACCTGAGGCCCTACCATCCAGGCAAGGTCCTCAGAGGCAGCACGGCGGTGGTCTCTGGGATGCCCTGTCACAGGCAGCATTAATGTCTGGGAGCAGATGGGAGACGGACGTGGCAGGGCCCTGCTGACCCACCGTGCCTGGCCTCTGCCCTGGCCTCTGCCCTGGCCTCTGCCTGCATAGCACTGCAGCGGCATGGAGGTGGCCCTGTTGGAGTTTTACAAAGCCTTGTTTTTCTGGGAAGGCTTGTTCTGATAAATTCTTCTCTTCTAGGTCTCTGAGGAGCTCAGAGGGCAGAGAGGACGGGATTCTGCAGCCAGCAACAGAGGGGCCCCCAGCCCCACACAAGCCTGCACTCTGCTGGCTTCTTAGAAAGAGGCCCAAATCCCCCCCATGCCCCAGATTCTTGTGAAATTCTTCCTAGATCACTTTTCCTGTTCGTGGCCCAATATTCTCTTTTGCTTTGCCGTTCCCGAAAAAGCTCTGCTCTTCATGAAGAGCAGGCCAGCGTGTCCGGGGTTGCTGGGACTCCCGAGGACACGAAACCATCCAACCCCGGAACAGCACAAAGTTTCCACTTTGAAAAGCAACTAAACACGTGAGGAAGGCTCTGGAACATGGGGAGGAGCAGAGGAACCGTGCCCGCTCATCTTCCGCTCGTCGCCCGACCACAGCACCATCTCTGCGGTCAGGAGACGGTCAGACCAGAGTCCGAGGACCTGCACTGTGGACGCCCGGCCACAACTCGCCCCACATCGCGGCCTGCTCACGGCTCCCGGTGGACACACAGAGAGGACACGCGGCAACCCCAGCCCCACCCGAGAGCACCAGGGACTCCAGCCCTGGGCAGCTCTGGCAGGTCACCCAAGCTGCAGATTCGGCATAGTCTAAGCCAGTCATTTCACAAAGGACAAATCTACACACGGGGCACGTCAGGCTTCTCGGGACACAGAGGTTGGTTCACTGTATTTTTGCTCTAGGATAAATGACAAATTTCCTAGAAAACAGTGGTGAAGACATCTAAGGAGAGCAGTGGCTGGGGACACAGGTGGGGGCATGGGGTGCACCCCTCTGTGCCTCAGAGAGCTGGCAGAGCACTGAGGACCTTGGGAGGTGTCTGTCCCGCATGTGAGTGCTGCTCTGGGGACCTGACCCTGCGCTTTTGGGGTGGAAACCCCACGTGGTCCTCTGAGATTAATGTTCGAACAGATGCTGTCTCTGAGAAGCAGCAGCAAACCCATGAGACAGACTGGGCTGGGCTGGGGACGGAGGGACAGCACAGCTGAAGAAGACAGTCACCAGCCCTGGAACAACGCAGAGGATCTCACCCCGGAGACAGGACACTGGAGGCCAGGCCCACACTGAGGGTCTGGGCCAGCAAGGAACCAGTGCACGCGCAGCCTGCGATTCACCAGGACTTGACTTCAGGAGGTTCCTCTGCTGGGCACAGAGCCACGCGGATGCCCAACCTGAGACAGAGACAGCAGCCTTACCCCCTCTCATCCCAGCCACCCAGGCATCTCCCAAAGAAACGAGGATGACCTTACTGTTTACTTACTAAGACAAAATGAAATTTAAAATTCACGTGCCTAGGGCTGGGATGTGGCTCAAGAGGTAGCGCGCTTGCCTACACGAGGTTCGATCCTCAGCACCACATACAGATAAAGACGTTGTGTCCGCCGAAAACTAAAAATAAATATTAAATTAAAAAAAAATTCACGTGCGCTTACCGGAAGGGACTCAGAAGCGTGATTTTGCCACCTGCAGTAGCTGGCCTGGCTCACGCCCCGCCTTGGAGTCAGGGAGTAAATGACAGGGGCAGGCTCTTCCACCCCCAGGTCAGAGAGTCAAAGATGAAACGCCTTGGGCTTCTGACCCCTCTGCATACCCCTCAAACCAGATCAGCTGGACAGGAACTAAGGGAAAATTTGTTGCTAGATCTGAGATAGCAAGGAATGCTGCCTGCCCAACGTGTCCGCTACAGCATGTTAAATCAGAGTGAGACACAAAGAAACCCCCTGCACTCAGCAGAGCCGGGGCCTGGAAACCCTCGGGGAGGTGCCTTCCAGGGAGTCTGCTTGTTTTACGAGCCACCCTGCAAGGAGCCCACATGTCCCAGGGAGGTGACGGAAGGCGACAGAGAACAGCATAACGCCGGGCACTCTGGGCACCGCCCTCTCCACTGCAGGCAGCACCAGGACCCTGGGCCCTGCCCTCTCCCTGCCCTTTCTGCCCTCTCACAGCAAAAGGCGAAACCCTGCCTGTTCCCCTCTCTGAGCCACCCTGCTGGGTGCTGCAGGAAGGCGCAGGCTGCGACCACACACCAACTTCAGCCCTGGGCTGGGGCGGGTCTTAACACCTGGTCACAGTCAAAGGGTTAATAAAAACCGGGGGTCTGTCCAAATCCTCCTGTCGGTGACACCCCAGCCCTACACATCCACAAACACAAACTTGCTGTCCAATTAAACTTCGATAAACAGGAATCTAATGCAGGCGATGCAACCAACTGGACCATTTCTCCCCCAAAGACAGACCCTGGCAGCCACGCTGAAGGCCAGCTGTGGGCAGACAGACAGAAGCCCTTCTCACAACAGAGACTCAGTGACTCTGGTAGCTGGAAGCCCGGGCTCAGCCCTGCCCGGAGCTTAAGTAACAGATGCGAAGACGCTGCACCAAAGGAGGAGTCTCTCCACTTTTAAAGCCAGTGCTCTTGGGGTGTGGGAAGGAGGCCACAGCTCCACAGGAGCACCTGGCTATCCAGAGGGAGGGTCCCTAAGCAGCAGCCGCAGCCCGTCCCACTGGTAATCACAGGATCCTCACCTACTCCAAACAGCGGAGCGCCGCTGAAGTGACACAGAGGGCCTAAGCATGTCAGCACGGCTTGGGCTCACACGACTCTTCAGCTAACCACTAAAGAGCTCCCTCCTGTTGGAATACAGTTACGTGCTGGCTTTTCCAGTTTCAGATCCAAGTCTCCCTTTGATGTGACAACCGTCAGTAATCGCTGAAGAAAAGAGATCCATTGTGCCTCAGTTTACATCAGCATGAAACTCACATTGTCACCGTCACTGTTCCCGTTCCAAAGCAAACGTTCCATTAAGACACATTCAAAGGCTCACTACTGGACAGAGAGGCAGAATACGTTCCTGGGACTGAGGTCGGGGCCTGTCTCTTTCTCCCTGCCACGCACCCTGCTCTCTCCCTCTCACCTTGTGCGACTTCAATCTCTACGCTACTTGGAGAATTATTTTTACACACCATTTGCTTTAGAATTTTGTGTGCACTTGACAAAAGTGAACACAGGTTTAATACCCTAAAATAAAATGTATATCAGTTCCAGGTGAGTATTTCCCCACTGTGTTTGCGGAATATTTTCTCTATTGGAATAGGAACAAACATATGCCTGTTGGAATCGGTGCCTCTTCTTCCATGTTTCTGGGATGCCACTCCTTGTTTAAGAATGTAAGAAATCACTTCTAATTGATTATTTATTGAAAATACATCAAGAGTTCCCACATTTTGAAGAGATGTACAGTTATATATGCAAATGCTATCAGGGAAAAAAAAGCATGAAATTTTGCTTAAAGTAGATTTTTAGTTAATTACTCTTATAAAAAGCACAGTAACAGTTCTTTGTGAAATTTGCTCATTTAAATACAGTTTTAACATTTTATGGAATATTTTTTCTAAAAATGTTAATTTTGAGATAGTTGTGGATTCTCATGAGGCTACTGATAAATTAATGCAGACACCCCTTCCCTCTTCACGTGTTCACAACGTCTTGCCACACTAGGGCACAAGGTCCCACCCACTGACACACTCCTCTGAACTTGCTCAGGCGCCACAGTCCCGCGGGTGCACGTGCGTGTGCAAGCGTGCTTAGTTCTGTGCGTTCTCAGCACACGTGCAGACTCAGGTGACCACGTGGAACATCTTTCCCAGCAGTTTCTGATTTTAGTGTTTCGTCTTGGCTTTACTTTTAAAAACACCCATGTGTGTGTCTCTCAGATCCTGTTTCTTCTTTATCGCTCTCTCCACTTCTTGGCTACAGTGACTTATCCATCTCTTCTTTGAATTTTATGGCCTCTTTTGTGAACTCTTTGCTAGCAGAGAGCTTTGCTTTTGCTTTGCTTTTTGCAGCACATTTATCCTTTCCCAGGAAAGACACAAACATAAACAGACATTCCAGCCTCCATGCCCAGGGTTCTTAAAGACACCAGTGAGAATAGATTGATATAAATACTCAGCTCAAAAACTGTCATAAAAGCTCAGCCTTTAAAATTGGCTTATTAAAATATTTGTTTTTTTTTAAAGCCCTGATTTAAACTCAAGTTATGCGTTACAGTACTCCACACCGAAGGAGTTTACTTTATGATCTTTTTGCCAGGCAAAAGGAATCCGGCATCCATGCCGGCAACTCGGGACACAGGCGAGCAAGGCCAACAAGAACAGTTCTTTCAGGCTCATGATGTGTCAGAAAAATAGGTGTTTTCAGGAAAACCTCAATAAAGGTTTCTATTTCAAATGGCCTCAAACGGCCACCCACAGGTCCCGTCCCCACAGCTCCCACCGGCCAGAGGTCCTTGACACCAGACTGGAAAAACAGCTACTGATATTTAAGGGGCCAGGAAGCACCCAGCGGAGGCCGATCCTTCCTCCAGACCTCACTGTTGGGCATTTCACCGCAGAGCACTGCTCATGTCCCAAGCAGCTGGGCGGTGCACTCCACTTCTTCCCAGTCAAAAGCTCCACTGGGATCTGCATTTCCATTCTTCTCCACAGGGAATTAAATTTCTTTTGAGACCAGCTAGCCTCCCCAATACAGGAGTTAACAAGCATCTCCAAAAGCCAAGTTTGAGGGTCGAGGGAGGCTCTCTGTATGGGGTGGTAAGAGGATCGGGTGCCTTCTCCAAAGGAGAAGAGTCGTCAGAAAGGAAAAGCAATGAGTTCGTTGAGTGCGCCCATACTGAAAGCCTGCCAAGTCTAACTCAGCAGAAGGTAAGAGAAGATGATTTCTGTAATGAGGAAGCGGAGAACAAGTGCATTCCGCCTGGTAAGTAGTGGTGGCCTCCACGCGCCTCCAAGCCAGGCGCTCTGACCCTCTCAGAGGCTCAGGCATTTCACCAGAACGCTCAGCACTCCTCTGGGGACTTTTCAATTACCTGAGTCCAGCTGACTGGGCAACACAGCAGGAGAGAGGTGAAGGGGAGCACCTGCAGAGCCCCCCATCCTCGGCTTTTGCTGCTCCTGCTGTTGGTCACAGAGCCTTCCTGTGCGTGAAAATCTCTCACTAGACATAAAATCACCTACCAAGTATGGAAATATCCAGACATGTTTTGCTGATACATGTAATAAATGTGCTTCTTGGAAATATTACAAATAAATCACATGCCACTGAACAACATTTCCAGAAGTCAAACAAATTAGTACTGAGTACGCTGAAAGAGAAAATGAGTTAAAAAAAAAAAAAAAAAAGAGAGAGAGAGAGGACGAAGCTGTTACCTCGCCTGCTGGTGATAAGCAGGCAGGGTTCAGACGGTTCCTCTTGTACGCAGTATCAACTATGCAAAGAGCAGGGTTTATCTGCCTTAGCCATTACATTCAATTATATAAAAAATAAATATGCCCACACAAAGATCGGTTGCTCTCCAACTAAGTGTGTTATCTAATACATGAAGGGCTTTTTGTCCAAACAAGCTTTTAACAGTTTTCACTTATTTATCACAGGTATTGTGCTTTGTGTTTATCTAATATTTAATTGTGGTCTGTGATTGAGTCTCTTAGGTTTTACAGAGTGAGATTATTTTTAAATAAATTTTAAATGTTCCTGCAGAATTTTTCATTGGGACAGTATCTCCTGGCATTTTTTTTTCCGGTAATTTTTGGAGGGTAGTCTTAAGGATAAAGCTGTTGACATTCTCCTTAAACAAAGCTGTGTGTGTGTGTGTGTGTGTGTGTGTGTGTGTGTGTGTGTTTAAGGATGACATTCCTCATCTGTCTCTTCTTATTTCATATGTGGTGTAAACTGCGCCGGATGGTATAAAGGGTAAATGGAAGTCACTAATGAAAGCTCATAATTTAGGCAACAAAAACCAGAATTAATGTATTATCCTTCTGTAGCATTTAGTACTTGGCCAATCCAGACTTTCATTCCTAGAGAAATAGGCGATTGAGACAGTTTCCATCTGTTTTTGACAAAGACAGAAGATTCCCACAGTTATTCTCTGTTAAAAATTATTCTTTAAAACGATAAAACTGTCATTGTCTTAGGGGGCTATTTTGTCAAGAAAATTTTCAGTGATGCAGAAATAAAAGACAAAGAAAAAAGAAAGAAAACCGACCTGCAGTAGTTGGACCCTTTTGTTGCCACAGCAGGACCCCGCTGATATTACAAAACCACAGGAAAAAGAAATGGATACTTTGGGGAGAATGGATGACCCGCTCTAGATTTGTCTTAATTTTTCCTGGGTGAAGCAGAGACTTTTATAAAAGTATCACAAAGTCGGAAAACTGAAACACACTAGGTGAGAAGGTTTTCAACTCGTTCTCCGTCCCCACCGCGCCCCCGGGCAAGAAGAGATCCTGCTCCTCTCCACCGCCGCTGGAGGCCCGGGGAAGAGGTGCCCGCTGCCTCACAGCCTCGGCGAGAGGACGGCGCCTCCGCGGCTGGAGTCTGTCGACGGGACTGGGTAGGTGTCTGGTGAGAAGGAGCGGATGCGGGGCCCTGAGCGCTCTTCCAGAGGAAACCAGACCTGAGTCTCTGCCCCAAATCCCGGTGGTCTTCTCCCCCGCAGGGCCAGGCGCACACTGCCTCTTTTCCCCCAGACCCATCATCTCCCAGCCTGGAGCCCTAGCGCCTGCCTGCGGGTCAATACGCTGGACTCACACAGACGGATCCCTGCCCGGCTTTCCAAATTTCAAGGTCGGAACCCGAGGCTCCCAGCTCTTAGCTCCCCTCCACCTGCATCTCCGCGGCCGGGCGTGCGTTCTCAGCCGCCAGGTCTGCTCCACCCTCGGCTCTGCGCGCTAGGCCGGTCTCCTGTGCTCCAGACCAGAGCCTGTCTTCCGCCCTGCGCCCCGCTGACACCCGAGACGCAAGCGCAGGACAGCGTCATCTTGTCCACCGAGGGTAAACCCCAGTGCCTCAGGCCCGCATCTCTGAACCCACTGGACCGGCCACCCAAAGCGCAGGCCAGGACTCCCTGTAGGAGCAGCCAGCGAGTTCTGAGTGTCCGCACCAAGAGCGCACTCTGCCGCTCCATCCGACAAGGGCAGAGCAACAAGTCCGACACGACTCTCTCAGCAGCTCCCCTGGCCACCCTGGCTCCGAGGGGTGGAAAGGATCACCGTCTCCCTGCCCTGACCGGCGCTAGGAGAGTCTCCCTTACAGTCATCCACAGACATCCACACACACCACCAAGAATGGAAAATGCAAGAGTTCCTCTAGGTACTCCTGGACCTTGCTGGAAGTCACCAGTCTGTGGGTCCCCAACTGACACGCTTTGCAAAAGGCCTCCAGGGTGCCTCTGGGTCTGAGAAACTGCTGGGCTGCCCCTCATCCATCTTTAGAAGAGAAAGCGCACCCCATTCACGCTGCCGGGGCCCGCGGGGCCTCCACTAGGAGGGATGCACAGGCCCCAGACACCCTGGGGTCGGCCCGCCCGCCCCTGCAACGGAGGGCGCCCAATCGCGCACACAGCACCTACCCTGGTGCGCCGGTCCGGAGGTGGGTGGCGCGGCGCTAGTGGGAGGCGGACATGGACCACGCGCCTTCCATGCGCCACACGGAGAAGGCGTAGCTGAGGCGCTCGTGGGCCACGTAGCTGCAGCTGGTCATCTTATTGTCCATCTCGTCGCTCTGCAGGACCTGGTAGAGGAAGTCTATGTACCTGGCGGCCAGCTTGAGCGTCTGGATCTTGCTGAGCTTGTCCGAGGGCAGCGTGGGGATGATCTTGCGCAGTGCAGCGAAGGCCTCATTGAGCGACTGGGTGCGCTGGCGCTCGCGCACGTTGGCCAGGATGCGCTGGCTCTGGAGCTCCTCGAAGGACTGCGCGCTCGGGCTGCCCTTCTTGCCGCGCTTGCCCGGGGTCGGGCTGCCATCTTCGCTTGACTTCTTGCTGTAGCGCCGCTTCCGGCCGAAGCGCTTGGGCTGCCGCTCGAGCTCCTCCTCGCTGGTGCCCAAGCTGTCCACGGGGGACACGGGCGAGCTGGAGCCCTCCTCCATGACGCCCGCCCGGCGCGCGTGGGGCTGGAGGCGCCGCGCGCCGCTGGCCAAGCCCGCGGCCGCCGAGCACACGCTCTCGGGTTGCTGGAAAGGCTCTGGTTACGGGCCGGTTTGTGCAAAACCGAGGTCTCCGGGAGAGGAAGTTATTCTAACTTTTTTGGAAACTCTAGCCCGGCTGGGTTGCTAAATAGCTGTCAGGAGCAAGAGCGGAGCGCTGATTGGCCACCAGGGCCGGGGGCAGGACGAGTACTGGGGCCTTCGCCGGCCGCCCCCGCCCCCCGGCGCGGCACTTTCAGTTTTGCCGTTTTTCCTCCCTGAAAGCTGCCGGCAGCCCCTTCGACCGCCCGCGCCCCGACTCGGGGCCTGGGCCACTCACTCATCAGCCTCCCTGAGCCTTAGGCCCAGCCAGGCCTGGCTTTGTCTGCCCTTAACGTGGAGATCCGCCCTGCGGGGTCGCAGAGTTCTGTGAGAGGCTCAGGGGACAAGTCCAACCCCAGATGCGCTCCAGGGACGTGAGGACGCACCCGGAGCCCGTGGGGAGCCCAGATTCCAGTAGGTCTTAGCTGCCCCCAGGCGCGCAGCGAGTCCTCGCCGCGGTCCACACACTGGGGCCTGGATAGAGCGGAGCTCACCGGGCGGGGCGGACACTCGGGTGCCCGCAGAGAAGCCCACCCCCACGGACCGAACTTCAGGATCCCTGGAGACGCCATCCGCTAGGGCCAGTCCACGTGTTGGGGGCCGTTTCTTACCCCGATGGCTGAGGAGCCCAGTCCCCGACGTCTTCCCGAGCTTTCCCCTTAAATGTTTTAGAATTTGAGCGCCACAGCGAAGGTCTCGGGTGTGCGCGGTGCCGCCGCCGCAGCCCACCGGGTCTTGGCACGGTGCTGGGCGCTGCTTGGGGCGCGCGCCCGGCCTGCCTGACCCGCCCGGCCTCTGCTCTCTCCTTCACTTCGCCTGACGGCGAGGGGACGCTCTGGGAGCTGCTCGGGCCGCCAGGGCCCAGCGTCCCCTACGCCGGCGCCATGGGGCGGCTCTGAGTAAGAGAGCGCAGAGCTGCGGAGCCTGGGGGCTCTGCCTTGGAGGGAGACACCGTGGACCCGGCCCCGCGCCATCTGGATGCCGAGCGCCAGCGCTTTTGAAGTGGTTCGGGGTCTCTTTGTTGGCCGGCTCTGGCTCGGGGCCTGGAGGTGGTTTACAGCGTCATGCCTTTGAACCTATTCCCAGGTGACCCGGGCTCAATTAGGCCCGGGCCTAAGCGGGGCTGTCAGCGAGCCGCGAGATCCAGGCAGACCGGGCCTTTTTATTGAAGTTGAACCCGGCCGGTGAGTGCTCGGCCTAGGCCGGTCCTGGGGACAGGCAGCGGGCCGCGAGGTGGGGCCCGCGGGCCGAGACCCGCAGAAGGGAACCTGTGGAGGGCTCTGGCAGGCCTTTGCACCCCTCTGCCTGGGCCAGCGTTGGGGCCGCGGTAAGGACGTTTTCCTCCACAGTCCTCAAGGAAGGGGCGCTCTGTGGAGAGCAGGCCTTCAGACACCCCACGGAGCAGCGCTATTTGCAGATTCTGGGAGACCCAGGGCTTCACAACCCCCTGACAGTAGCCCACCCAGCCCCACCCGGCCTGATGGCACTCCTTCCTCCACTCCAGGCTCATCAGAGCAGCAAAGTAGCTTTCCTCCTCCCTTTTTTTTTTTTTACCATTTTTTTCAAATAAAAAATTGAGGAACAAAAGAGCTGCTGCCAACTCCCCGGTGTCCCATGCTGGGGACAGCCTCCCTGAGGATGGAAAGGGCCTGCTCCTTCCCCAGCGGGCCTCTCTCCCCGCTGGCTCAGAGCCCCAGGGCAGGGACTTGCTACTCCTTTACCAACCACCTGGCAGCTCAGGCTGGGGAATCCCGGGAGCACCCGGTGGCCGGGGTGAAGTGGGCTGGGTGCCCCTTCTCCTCTCCAGACTGGAGGCACCTTCAGGAAGAGCTGCGCTCCTGGTCTGTGGGCACGCCCCCGCCCCACCCCCACCCCCTGCCTCTGTGTGCTGCTCTCTGTCTCTCTTTCTCCTCCAGCTCCACCAGGCAGAGGTTAGAGGAAAGGAAAGCAGCCCAGGATCCTGAGCAGCTGAGGGGTCTCCCTGCCCGCAGGACAGAGGCCAGGGTGCCTTAGAGAGTGGAGCTCAGAACAGGTTGGGGCTCTCTTTTGCCTGGGGACATGGATGTGGAGGATTCCATCTGAGACGTCAGTGGACCCTGGCGACTTTCATAGCCAGAAGCTCAGCCTAACTCTGGGTCACCTTCAGTGTCCATCTTTTCTAGATTTAAATACTTCAGCAAATGACAACATGAGTTTGGGCTGCTGGTGAGCAGGTGGGGAAAGCCTTCCTTGGGGGATTTCAGAATGCCTTTGTCTGCTGCTGGTTAGCTCCTCGAGGTCCTTACCTGGACACCAACGACCACTTCCCTAAGTCAATGAGGCGGTGACATTCAGGAGTACCTCGGAGGCCACCAGCAGTGGGGAAGGGGAGGTGGTGCTCAGTCCTGTTCCTGGGTTGGCAGAGTTGAAATGCAAAAGAAACAGTAATAAATGTAGGAGACAATGCTCATGTTATTGATGTAGTTTGGATTTTTTCTTTTAAAAAATCAAGATGAGGCTAATAAAACTGATGTATTAATAACCTGAGCCCAAAACTGTGCTTGTACGAGAATATCTATAGTGGGACACCCAGGCTCACTCTGACCTGTGTGGATTGCCATTCAGTGAGGACTCAGGAGGAAATGTACTTCTTAGTATATTTATTCTTTATTGTGTGTGGAAAATCATGGATTCAAATAAGTACTTTATTTCATGGGACTTTCTAAAAAAAATGATCTGTTATTCTGAAAGATCCCCCTGTTGCCTGCTGTCCTTGGAGCAGCAGGGAGAGGAGCTGGCATGTTTGCATGAGAACTTGACAGCTATTCACTTGGCATTAATTTTGCTGTGCTAAAATGTGACACTGTTCAAGTTGTCACTGAGGGACAGTCTTCAATACTAGGACAGGATTACATGGCCCTTGGGTTTAATGAGGATAATAAAATATGTAGTTATCAAATCAGAAAAATAATTACCAACCTCAGGAGCTATCCATTCCAATACCACTGCTGCTACCTTTGGTCAAAACACCTGCCCAGGTGAGTGCTCCCGTGCTCTCCAGCAGACGCTGTCTGGTTTAGCTGTAGGAGGCTCTCGATGGAGCCAAGAGATGTAAGTCATGTGTTTTACAAGACTCCAGTGTGCATTCCCCAGTGGTCTGGTGGGCTGTTATCTCCTCTGGAGTTTAGAACTCTGCAATGCTCGAGCTGATGACAGAAGCCTGCACTCCTGTGACAGAATCAGTCCTCTAGATAAACGTGTCTAGAGGCTGCTGCTGATGGACCCCAAGCAGCACGTCCTCAGTGAGGCACCTTCTTCCGCTTCCCTGTTAGTCCCCCACAGACCCAGCACCCGCTGCACGTGCACAACAGGCATGGGAGCACCTTCCTCTGAAGTTGTTCTATTTAGATCCAGTGACAGTGAATGTGGCCCACTGTTTTCAGGAGCCCCAAGTTCCAGGAGTGGAGAATCTCGAGAATCGTGTGGAAGTTGTAGCATGTCTGTATTAATAGCAGGGGGCCCTGTGTTGCTTTGCTGAATGTGGGAGACACGTTTCTGCATGGACAAACAGCTCCCGCCTTATTCTCCCACCTCGATTTCTGCCATGCTCTGTGCTCCCTGGGCCATAAAGACGCCAGTGGGGGGGGGGGGGCTGTGGCTGAAAAGGCGACCGTCTTCAATCCTAAAACTCAGGGCTGAAGAATGAAGATGCTCCTCAAGTCTGGTGCACAACTTATTCCTGGTGACAAGCCTCAGAACACTTTCTGGAAGTCAAAACCCAGAGCCAATCCCCTGCCTAAATCCCAGCAGGAGCAGCGGCAGGAGGGAGCTGCACTCACCCAGGGCGAGAACCTAGTGTCCAGGGCCCACATCACATACAGGCAAAACTCACCTGAAGTAAATCATCTTGAAATGTCCCCCAGAGTTCACTCGGGACACACGACATCATACCACTCCTGTTGCCACCCAAGTCTTTAACAGCAAACCTCGCCCCCGTGCCCAGGCCCCAGCCTCCTGTCCATCCTTCTTTCCCCCTTTCTTCCTGAATTGCAGTGGATGAAGCTCAGGATGATCTTCCTGGGCCCTGGCAGCCCTGATCTGGGAGAGGCACTTTTGGGCATGTGGAGAGGGGAGGGGAGCTGCCCTTGGCAAGCCCAGGGTGGAGCTGTTTGGTCTTCTGGGGCCGGCATCCATCACTGTGTGTCCACTGGCCAGATGGCATGGGTGCCCATTTCCTGGAGAGGGAAGCTCCCCCACCCCGAGTGGGTCCAGAATCACCATTTTCCTGATGCACAAGGCAGTATCTCCCATTCCACAGCAGGACTGAGATCAGTGTGACTCCATAGCAGGTTCCCTCCCGTCCTCCAAGTCACCTCCTGCTGAACTAGCCAGCGTGGTATTCTGTAATGGAATCTGAAGGGGACAGCCTGGTCATCAGGGCCGATACCAGGGTCCCCCACACCACATGGATTTCTTGACCTCACTGACAGCCACTTGCAATGTGGGACAAACAATAGCCTTGGGCACACACATTCACGTCTTTAATCCTATCAAAGTTGCTCTTGCAACAAACTCATTTGATTTTTAAATTTGCAATGTTTATCAGATTTCAGTTAAAATTAACAATGGAAAGATTAAAGCAGACATTAAGCAGTGGGAGAAAGAATAGGGTGTAGGGGTTTGGAACAGAAGCTGGCTCCTTTGTTTTGTGGATTTGGCTTTGGAACCATAGGAATATTTTACATAATTAGAACAAACTAGTTCAATTAAATAAAAAAGTCGAAATCAAAATCAAATGTACTTATAGGAATACTGCAAGATAGCTTTAAAGCACTGTCACTTAATCCAGACCCTCGTGGGTGCCCTCCCAAGGCAGAAGTGGCTGCAAAAGAGGCTGAAATCGTTTTAGTTGTTCTGCGACTATGTCGTAAGCTAAGTAATTTTGTTCATGTCTTTGGGAATTAAGATTTTTCGGCTCAAGGAAAATGGATACAAACATAAAATAAGTAAAAATGTAATTCTAAATGTGTTGGATCATCCATCTAGACTCAGGATGCACTTTCTATTAAACAGTGATTTCCTGGTCTTGATCCCTGA